>NW_026267134.1:4047589-4051403 GCF_000697945.3 Frankliniella occidentalis
CTAGTGTCATAACACTATACACAAACTATAACCATCCTAATAGTCCCGGACGGCAACAGCGACAATAAAAATGAAAATAGGTGAATAATGATGCATCTCGATGTGGCGGACGCGCGTCGTTTTGCGTCATGAAGACCGCGGGGGGCGCGGCTGCGCGTGCGTCGCATCTCGTGTCATGGGCCCGCCCGCATGGGAGCCCCATTAGACGGGAGGGCAGGGAGGGTGAGTGAGAGAGAGTGATTTGGGGAAGAGAGACGAGGTGCGCGCGCTGTGCGCTTGCGTCGGCGTGCCACCATGCCCTGTTTAATAGTCCAGGGTCGTCTGAATCCTCTCACGCTTTTCCCCTTTTTCTCTCCCTGTACTAACCCGTATTTTTTTTGTTTTTGTTTTTTGCGTCGGGGTGTGCTGCTGGGTGATTCCCTAACAATTGTTACTGACAAATATATTCCTGTCAGATGTAGTTATGTTAAAGCTACAGTTCTTTTTGCAGGTTTTTTGGTATTTTGTTCTGCACTTTTGCTAAAAAGTTTTTTCAAATAATACATTTTACTGTATACGCTCCTTTTTTTTGGCACTATTCTTTGATTGACGTTTCTTTGCAATAATACGTAAAATTTCAACAACATATCTGTTAGATGAACTTCTAAAAAACATGAAGAGGAATGGGGAAAATTGGCCATACAGTCTGCTCATATTCTCCGCATTCCGCCCCCCCCCCCCAATCCAAACCCCGCGCACCCCTTGCCACCTCCCGAACCTTCATTTGTCTCCTTCACGGCGGAACGTGCGCGCAGTTTTTGTTACGGTTGCGCTGCCCGATTTTGTCTTTTCGTTTCTCTTTGTGCTTGCTTCCCTCCTCTCCCTCACACACACACACACACTCCCTCTCCCCCCCCCCAAAAAACTCACAGAAAAAGATGATTCCCTCGCCATGCTGGCCGCCGCCGCCGCGCCCTCCGCAGGTCTTTTTGTACGTCTTGGTTATGTGTACCCCCCAGGTCCCTCCCGTTGCTCCCGGTCGCGGCCTCGCCCGCCGCCCGCCGGGGGACCGGGGCTGTTGTCGTGTCGCTGATACCCCGTCCCCCCTATACTACCTTATTTTCCACTCCGCTGTGTTCTTGTTGTGTCCACCCTGACCCTTCAGCTCTTATCCGGTCACCTGTCGCATAACCCCTAGAATTGAACTAAACCCTTATCGGCACAGAATTGAAATTCTGTACTGACTGTCTGTGCTTTTTGGTAGAATTGTTTTACGAAATTTAACCAATACCATCCGCTCTGATAGCTTGTCCCCATATCCATGTGAGTAGAAGGTACCTTTCGACCTTTCGGCCACGCCCTTGCAGCCCCCCGCCCGGCATAACCACCCTCTGCCGCACTCCCCCACCCACAATCCCATTTACCGTCCAGCGTCCTGCCCCCCCCCCTTCCCACCCTGCTCCCTTCCCCCCTCTCGAGGACTGAGCGCAAATTTACCACATTGTTGATTTATAGAACTCTCTGGTGCCGAGCGCGGGTCGAGGTGCCGAAGGGTTGAGCCGGCTATGCGCACAGGATGCGGGGGTGGTTGCCATCGACCCTTGCCATTTCAAGTCTGCTACCGACAGAAAACCAAAAACAAAAAGTGTGCATCTGCATAGTTTGTTACACAAAATGTCAGTGCAAATGACTTTTGTGCCCGCTCTCGCATTGAATGATGGCGACGTCAAAGTAAAAGGCAAATCCAAAGTTCTACGAAAGGCTTGTTAGAAATAAAACAGCGCGTTTGAAATTTAGAAAAAGTTGTAATTTTTATTGTGTATTTAGGGGTTTACCATTTATTTTTGTCGTGCTGTGAGTAAGGGTGGCGGTCCATGTTGACTCGTTATTCGTCGGCACCAGGGACGTATTGACGTCGGCCGTTCTGACGTATTTGGGGAAACAGAATAAAACAGCACAAAAAATATCGACCTGGCAAATTGGTGGTTACCACCAATGAGTACTGCAAAGACAGACTGGTGTATTGACTGTGCCTATCGGTTGATGCTGATTGGCGTTCCGGGAATAACTCAACACATTGTTGAAATTCAAAAAACAAGATAAACATATGTGTTCCCCCCTTTTCCCCCTTTCCCCTCCCTCCTACAAACGAGTCTCATGGAAATTTCTGCTATAGGTAGAAGGGAGAATGATCAACGTTTGTATAATTTATACGCGTTTAATTGCTAGATTTAATCATTCTTTTGCTCATCTCTCCGATTTATTTTTGTTGATTCTTTTTCAAATCAGCGGCGTCGACCCGTGCGCGCACGCGTACACCCGCCCTTATAGCTGTGTTATTCGAGATCTCAACTGAGCTCTTATTAAGTTTTAAAGAAAACTTGTTTAAATCTTATTGATATTTCAAATTTTCTAAGAGTATAAACATTTCTCTAATTTAACGGCAATGCTTCAATCGACCAAACTTTTTTTTTGCGCTCAAGCACAGAGCACATACACGCACGCGGATATTATGTGTATGTGTCGTGTAGGAGCGAGAGATCATGCCTGAATGTTGCGCACCTTTCAATATTGGCAGTGTTTGTTGAGGATCGTGTGTGTGTGTGTGTGTGTATGTGCTGGAGCTGGAGCGCGGGCAGGCTGCGTGTAGGCAGAACAATAGCACGCCTGTCGGCCGGGCTTGCCTACCCTCCCGATCGCAGGCGCCCCACTTGACGTGGCGCGCGCGCGCACGGCCGTGTATCTGGCTTCTGGCGCGTAAATAGTCCTCTCTCGTAGGGGGTGGGAAAGAAGGAAAAGGATGTGTGTGACTGTTTTTTTTTTTTTTTTTTCATCATCCCTCTCTTTTACACCCTATACGCCTCTTTTTTTTTTAAACGCAGATGTATGTTTATTTTTTTCTTGTTGCTTTGATCTGCCGCGCACACAGCAAAGAAAACTCGAGACGTGAGAGCCGGTGCTCACCGCCGCTCACTGGCGCTCACTGCCGCTCAGCGCCGCTTCCGTGTAAATAGTTAGTGTTCCCTGTCAGGCACGCACCTTTGTGCCCCTGCTCTTTGTCTCTCTGTCGTCCTCAATCTCTGTCGTCGTCACCCCCTCCTCCCCCCCCCTGCGTGGGAGGGAGCGAGTGCGCGAGAGAGAACGGCAATGTGTGTGTGTGTGTGTGTGTGCGTGCGTGTGCGTGTGCGTGTGCGCGTGCGCGCGTGTTTCGGTGAGAGTGTGTGTGAGAGAGGTGCTCGGGGGATGCGTGTGGTCAGACTGTTGACGGCGCGCTGGTGCGCGATGTTGTGCGGCCACCATGTGGTGCGGGGTCGCTGGGTGCTCTGGACCAGCAGCACACACGGCCTGCACCGCCTGCTGGAGGGTGGGGTGGAGGGGCGCGGGGCATGGCCTGGACTGGTGTGACCTCCCCCGCGTGGCGTTGTGCGCGCGTGTGTGTGTGTGTGGTAGTGTTTAGTTTTGTACCTACTCTGAATCTTTAATATTGCGCATGGGTCATGCTTTTTATAATGGAGGAAGGTACTCTATTGACTCGCCGGACGGACCGCTGCCGTCGTCTTGGTGAATAGACGTCCTTTCGCTTTGGGCGGTTCGGCCGGTTGGTCCAAGGCAGACAGGACAGCCAGCGGGGTGCCCTCCCCCCCCCCTCTCCTCCCGCCGCCGCTATCACAGCCGATACTCGCCGACTGAGAGGGCCAGGCCAGGGGGAGATGAGGGAGCAGAGCGGAGGCAGGTGGTGGGGAGGGCGCAGGGAGCCGGTACACAGCAACCCTTTGAGACTCCCCCTTCTTTCCGCACCTCCCCCTTCTTTCCCCTCTTTCCTACCCCCCCATTC
>NW_026267134.1:4055993-4058864 GCF_000697945.3 Frankliniella occidentalis
AGAAAATATGTTTAGTGCCCCAGGAAAGGTACGACACCTCTGTTTTACCAGTGTGCTTCTACCGTGTTAGTTGTACCGGTAAACAACTAGGCCCTTGCTAGTGTCATAACACTATACACAAACTATAACCATCCTAATAGTCCCGGACGGCAACAGCGACAATAAAAATGAAAATAGGTGAATAATGATGCATCTCGATGTGGCGGACTTCCCATACCCGTCCCTTCCGCCCCCGCCCCTCCAACCCCTTCCCCCTCACTTCGTGCAAAACGCCGACAAATACTGGCCTGCAGGCTGTTCTTTGTCTCGGAATGAATTCTCCCGTCCAATTCTTCAGCGAGTAGGGACAGGGCTGCAGCAGTGTGTCGACGAGCAGTCTGCTGCTGCTGCTGCTGCGCAGCCTTTCTGCTTTGCTGCTCGTTCTGCGGGTTTTTGCACGATCTCTTCCGCTTGGGTTCGGAGGAGTAGGTTTATTCTTATCGCGGGTTTTACTTCAGGTTTATTGTCTGGATATTTCTTAAGCTTATTCGGGAAACGACCACAGTGGTCGCTTTTCTCCAGACTATATGAATTTGTTCCTATACGCCGTATCCAGGATAAGGTTTTGCGGCCTCCTCTCTGCTGGGTTATTCGCCCCGGGCGGCGTGGCGGGGCGCGGCGCAGCCAGAGAGCCAGCCAGTCAGAAAGAAGGACGGGCGGACAGACACACAGGCAGACATGCAGACATACATGACAAGGCATTGTCTTGCGTTCATCGTCGAGCCGAGCACAGCCGAGCCGGGCCGTTGTTTAGCAGGCAAGCCGCGCACGAAGACGAATATGCAGCACTTAGTCATGCAGGCTGGAGAGAAACGCGCATAGCTGTAACAACACAAAATGATGCGATCCAGCCCTCTGCTGATAATATTTATCTTGCATGATACGCACGCAGTGTATACAAGAGTGTATAAAGAGGTGCACTTTTGTACAGGATGTCGCATATAAGAGGTACGACTTTTCCCCTACAAGTTTTAATTAAATTACCTGGCTATGGGTTAGGCTGTTGGCTATGCGTTTGGCTCGTCTTGCCAAGGGAGTGGTCCAGTAGTCCGCATGAAAGTGGTATGACTTCAAATAAATGGCGCGAAAATCCCATCTTGAGTGGGACACCCTGGTTCCTGAAAGAAACAGAAGCGAACCATTGGTTTGTAACTTCTTATATCAAAAAACTCACAGAAAAAGATGATTCCCTGTCGAAGTACCAGAAGTTGACTACGACCAGAACCAAACTACTCAGTTGCCACAAGCGGAGAGTTATTGGTTCTGCGGATCAGGATCACAAAGACTGTCGACGGAACCGTTTTTTTTTTTTTTTTTTTTAAAAAAAATTATATAACTAATTTCGTTTTTCGTGTAATACGAAAATCGTGTATAAAGTGTTTCCCGTCGTGAACAAGTACAGACGCAACGCATGACGGTTAATCATGAGGAAAAAAGCGTTCATCCCTTGGAATTGTCACAATTTTTATTTTTGCGCAATGTGCCACGCTTCGCATGTCTCTCTGTATACGTGTGTTTATGAAACGCCTGTCACCCATCCGTCTCCACCACCCTCTTTTATTCCCTTCCTCTTTTCTTTTTTATGATAAAAAGGCGCGCGCACTTCTAGTTCCTCCCGTTAACTTACGCCGAACACTTGCCTAGTCAGCGCTCTACGCTTCGATTTCCTCTTTCCCTCTTTTTCGAATGGGATTTAGTCATTTGGGCTGATGCACTGCGGACGCACAGTGCTATGGCTTGTGGCGCGGCGTGGCTTGGCGTGGCGCTCGGCCGCTTGAGGGGCTTCTAACGTCTTATAGTGCACGCCCAGACTCGGCCCCCAACCCCTCCCGTCACGGGCATGCCCAGCCGGTACGGCCGCCGCCTCCCTCGCTCCTGTCGAAGCCCCCTCCCGCTTTTCCCCCTTCCTCCAAACTATGATCGTGAATTCATTTCTTTCGAATGGAATGGTGCCATGAGATGAGACCTCCTCCACCTCGTCGGCAGCCGAAACGTCTGATAAGTTGGGTGATTGATTTGCCGTCGGCTTGACTGCAGGTGCGGGCGACGTCTCATCTAATTAGGCGCTCTGTCGCAGTAGGACCAAAGTTGGGTGTGTCATCATTGAACCGATTTCCTCGATAGTGCACTGTGATGTGCTTACGAAATAAATTCTTGGCAACGTGACGAACAATTTTCATTCTTTTGTTTTGCAAATCACTTGTTTGTACGGCTAGGAAGGTTCTTATGAACACTCGGTTTGCATGACGAACTATTTGTTCGTAAGCTTACGAAGAATTGGTTCGTAATACAACGCTTCAAAATCATTTGTAAGCTACGAAGGTTTTGGTTTTCATTACGAGCCGCCTTGTTCTTCATAGGCAATTCACAGCGTGCAAATTGCCATACTGAATGACCTGTGTAATTACGCTTATCGATGATTCACTGTGAAAAATTTCGTCGTAAATTTACAAAAAAAATTGTAAACTCGAATTATAATTTAAGTTGTAAATTTACGACTGCACAGTTTTTACTCGCCAAGGGATTTGAAGTCGATACATACTGCATGTATTTTTACGATTACAAATTGTAATTTTACACCTTGCGTCAAGGAAAATTTTCCTCTAAACCTACCTACTTTTTTCACAGTGTTGTGATGCCTTTGGAAGGCGCTAAACAGAAAATATGTTTAGTGCCACAGGAAAGGCACGACACCTCTGTTTTACCAGTGTGCTTCTACCGTGTTAGTTGTACCGGTAAACAACTAGGCCCTTGCTAGTGTCATAACACTATACACAAACTATAACCATCCTAATAGTCCCGGACGGCAACAGCGACAATAAAAATGAAAAT
>NW_026267134.1:4059839-4061987 GCF_000697945.3 Frankliniella occidentalis
AATAAATGATAGTAAAGATGCAAAATGTCAATTGCTACAGATCAAGTTCTTTTTTAATTCTCAGATTTTCCTCGTTTTCCTCCACGGTGTGCTGCCTCGCGGCCCTAGTCTCTCCTCTCCCCCTCTTTTTTCCCCTATCGCCCTTTCCCAGCCTCCGACCGTAGTAGATTTGCCTATGTATCAATGTCACCGCTTAGATCATTAGTGTGTCGCCGCAAGATATTTTAACAGCTTATTCGGGACGCGTATTTATTGCTGTGTAATCTTCTTCGTCCTTCCTCTGTCGCCTCATCCCCCCAACCCCCTATTTTCTCCTACTCTGCGGGCCTCTTTCTACTTCTCCTTATCTCGCCCTTTCTGTTCCCTCACTGTAAATATTTTCAATCGTCATCTTTCTACGCTGCAGTTTTCCCACTTTTCTGTCCTGTCGGCAAAACGCGTGGGTCGGTCGGTATGCAGCTAGGTGTCACATGGCATTATTTGAATTCCAAATGCTCTTGTGCACCAAAGGAGACACCCCTCCCGCATTCACAGCCGCCGTTCCTCCCAGCTTTAAAAAAAACATAACAGCAGAAGAAGCAATATCCTCGACTCCGGCAAATTGCCGCTTCGAATGAATTGGAAAGCGGAGCAGTACGCGGAAATGGCCATCGGGCTGTGTCAATAACACACTTACTGGAGTAATACCGAGTGGCACCTCTCTTTTGAAGCCTCCTCTTCATCTTCTCTGCTCTCTCATCGCCATCGTTCATGAATTAAGGATATGATTCACTTGCAAATCAGTCTTTTGAAATCGACCTGCTCACAGTATCAGAAAAAAAGGCGAGCAGAGCAATATGCGGAGTAAGGCATGGATGAGACTGCTTTGGTTGATGGACCTCTCAGAGGTGGTCTGCTCCGCTGCTCAACTTACCGCGGTGATGCTGTGCTGCGGCAAAACCCTCTCTGCATCTTGCCCATTTGTTGGCGGAAATGAGACTTATTGCACCATGCCACATCCCCCCCACCCCCGAAGGGTGGAGCGGACGGGGGAGGTGTTGCCACCGCCATTTCCCGTAACCTCCCCCCTCCCCGCGCCGCTCTGAATCTCCTTCTCCCAATACCGTAAATTATCAATTTTCTTTTTCCGAGTTCGCGATCAGCCAATGCAGTCGCCCTCTCCCGCTCCCCGCCTCCTCCCCTCCCGCTACGATGGATGGACAGACAGGTCGCTGCCCAGTGGCGGCGCGCCGGAAATGAAAAGAAAAAGCCAATTTCCGGCGGAATGGGAGATCTCCGGATGCGTATGATGAAGTGAATTAGTTTCCCCCCTTTTTCGAGTTATCGGGGAGCTTTACAGTTTGGGTTTTGGGGCTAGGGTCGTAGTCATGTTATGCAGAACAGGAAAGGATTGAACGGCTCTCACGTTCACCTGCGTTTTGAACAAAAACGTCACGGTGTAAGCCCATTTCTCGTAGTATAGCTTTGGTTGCTCGTTTCGCGGGCAAGTGGAAAAATATCGGAAAGGGTCACGGGACTTCAGTTTTGGAACTGCTCTGGTGCTATACATCCGAGGGGAATCGCCCAATTTTCTCTCCTCGAGAAGGTGCAACAGCGTCGGGCCCTACGCCGTGCCTCCTCGCTCGTGATACCACGTGACAACGAAGCCCAACAGGATGCAGGCCCCGCCCTGCCATCCTGAGCGTGCCGGATGTACTCAGGCCGTGTTGAGGGCGGCGGTCGTGCGATGTTGGCGGAGAGGAAGCGGATAGGCGGCCAGAGCCAGAGGAAACACGTAAATCCAAAAAAATGCTTTTGGACACGGACGAAAACTACTGCGGTTTGTTCGTACATTTTTTTTAGTGGTCGATGATTAGTTCATCTGCATATATCCTCATGGGAAGTAAAATGTGAGCATCTTGTCCAGGAAACATGTGTTTGTTAAAACTGAAGTACTGGACCTGCCGGCTCTGCTGGTCCTGCTGTAGCCATGAAGCTGCTGGCTCGCCCTGCTGGCAGGGATGAGGCTGCTGGTGCGCCCCCGCCCTGTTCCCGCTCTGCCCCCGCCCGCCCAGGGTGGGGAGAGGGATGGCTCCCAGCTGGGGCAGGCAGGCAGCGCAAGGAGGTGTGGGCGGGCCGCGACCCAGACCCACCCGAGCCACCCCCAAC
>NW_026267134.1:4062987-4064565 GCF_000697945.3 Frankliniella occidentalis
CCGCCCCGCTCCACCCCGCGCTACCCCCGTTCCACCCGCCCCTTCTCCCCCCCTCCAAGGTCAAGGGTCGGCCTCGCGTGCCAGCGAGCGGCAAATTCAAACCTCTCGTCGGCTGTGTGCTTGCGTGTGAGCGTCGCTACGCCGTGGCCATGCCGTGGTCACGCCATGCCGCCCGCTTCCGGCCAACAGCCTCTCGTCACCCACATCTTGTCAAATTAAACGAGCACACCGTAAACACAATGTCCCGCGCGTCTGGGCTGCCCATCCCCCCGTGACGCCGTGCTCGTCGTGCTGTTGGCGCAGGGTACATGGCCGTGTGGCCGAGGGGACTGTCCGTCGACACCGGCCAACACTTGGGTGTTGGCCTGAGAAAAGTAGAGGGGGTGGGCGGACGAAGGGACGGGGCTGGGGGTGGTGGGGGGTAGTGTGGAGTGGCGGGGAGCGGGGCAGCTGTCCTGTGTTCTCTGACGGCGACGGGCTTCGGAAGTGTCCTAGACGCCGTCCTTCCGCCGATAGGGGGTCCTCTTGACGGAAGCACACGGGCGACGCCCATTGTTTGCCGTGCGTACACTGTGAAGGTCCTTGACCTTGTCACGTCAGTATTTTTCTCTCCCCATTTTTTAAAAATCCTTTTTTATGAGAGGGGGGAGAGGTATTGGTAGGGATATTTGGGATATTTTGCTGCAATATCAAATTGCTTCAAGTTAACGTGCCAAAACGCGCGTGTTTTCCGCCTATGCCGACGGTACCGCGGCGGACATCTAGTGCGGGTCGGTGGGTGAGCTGGGTTAGAGGGAGGGGGGGGGGGTAAACAGCTGAAAAGAGGAAGGGGGGGCGGGGGCGTCAGCTGCATTTAGCTATCCAACTCAATTACCAGGAGGACAGTGAAAAAATTACCTCTTGACTTCTCGTTTTCTCGCGCGCCTCTCCGTCTCCCATTATCAGTGTCCTTCTCGTCCCTCCTCCCCCAAGTCTCCCCGCCCTCGCTCTCGTCTCCTCCTTGTCCCTCCCCTATATCTCTCCCCGCCCTACCTCTCGTTTTCTCTCTACGCCCCCCCCCCCTGCTCTCCCTTCGTTTTAATTTCGTCAACCCCTGCTGCCCCATCCCCCTACCACCATTCCCCTGTCTCCCGCTCTTCCCCCCAGCGAGCCCTTACTCCCCGCGGACACATCTTCGCAGTCTGGAGAGGGCCGGGGGGAAGCACGGGGAACCCATATCCTCGTGTGCGGGTGCCGCGCAGGCGCTGCCCCGTTTATCCGCTTGCTTCATCGTCTCGATCCCGCCACGCTGCTGTTGGGAAGCGGCAAGCGGCACTCAATGAAGTGTAACGCCTGTTATTGTTCATTTCTAAGGCTCCTCTTCTACTCACATGAAAAAAATAGGAACATGCTCTGCTTCTAATATTCACCGATATTCATTAACTTTTCTGTTGTGTTTTTTTTCCTTTCTTATCCACCCATTCCTGCGGGTTTTTGTGGAACAGTGCTCAACATGCTCCCCTCTCCGCGACGCCTCGTCCCCATTTGCGTGGTCCTTCTCGCACCGAGCATCCTGACCGCCACCCTACTCAGGACCCC
>NW_026267134.1:4074445-4075557 GCF_000697945.3 Frankliniella occidentalis
CTGCCTCTCCCCGATGTCATCAGCAATTTCGCCTTGTGCTGTTTCAGCGCGCGGGTGGGTGAGGGGCGGGGCGGTGGGAGCAAGGGAAAGTGGTTCGGAGAGGGGGGAGGGCAGAAAAAGTGGCCCCGGCGCAAAAAGCGAAGGGGACTCATTTGTATTAACTTTTGGTGCGATAAGAAAACGTTTTGTAGAGGCGATTTTGAGCGCGCCGCTCTGATTGATATCGTCTTCGCGACACTGGAGGGGAGAGAGAAGTAGCAGGGAGGGTGTGAGAAAGAGAGTGAGAGCGATGATCTGACGCGGGACATGGGAAAAGAAAAGAGGGGGGGGGGCGGTAAGACGACAGTTGCTGGGCTGCCTTCTGCGCGCAGTTACGCGTCCGTGCAAGCGTTTGACGCAGCGATAGTGAGTTCTGGAAAGTTGAGCGTGCCTTTGACATCATGTTGTCATTTTGCCCCATGTGTGAGGCCCGAGACCGCCATAGTTTTCTGCGTATTTCTGACTTTCTAACGACATAAGTTGACAATTGCGTTTGCACATTTGCGACAGCCGATAACTCATTCACAAGTCGAGTAAAAATACATATTATAGTGCGTCCATTGTCTAGTGTGTGGTACCGGGTGTAACTATGAAAACGCAGCAGTGCTGCGGGTTTGCCTATTGTTTACACCCGTAAGGGGCCATATTACCGCTTAAGCTCGCGACCAGTACTAGGCCCTCCATTTCGTCGATCCATTTTCTTTCTCCCGCTTCCAATATCTTTGAATGTCTCCCCCATTCTCGCGCCATTTTTGCGAGATGGCCGTGGAATGTGTGTATGACACTGGGCCATTACTCTTGCAGGCGATATCAGGGGCAAAGAACCGTGGTGTGCCACGCCTGCGGCACGCATTGTGGGACTCTTTTGCTTAAAGATGAGCTTGAGTGATAAACAGAGAAAAACGGTCTGGTGGGGAAAAATGACGCATGCGTGTTCAGAGACTGACTGACGCCTTTTCCTCGATCAATCGTGCTTTTGTACTATTATCTGCAGTTTTAAGTGACCTGGCCCGCTTACAGCAATATCTTCCCCCTCCTTTTTTTTCTCATTCTGACTCTCCCCTCATTTCTGT
>NW_026267134.1:4075842-4078931 GCF_000697945.3 Frankliniella occidentalis
CTATCGCCCCTTGTCTCCCTTGGCGTACTGCTATCGCCCCTTGTCTATCCATCTCACTCCCAGGCGAAGAGATAGGCAGCGTGCCCAACAGGCATGCGTAGGGGTTGCCTATGCAGAGATCCGCAGGCGCTCTGAACCGGCGAGGAGGGCGAGGCGAAGGAGAGAGAGGTGGTAGAAAAAAAGATGTGTGGGCGGGAGAAGGAAAGGCGTGGAAGAGAAGCAAGAGAGGGGACGATAAAGGGTGGTGGAGAGTGTGGATCAACCCATCAGTATCCCTAAAAGTCTGATCGTACGCACAATCGTGAAGAGTGCTACGCAATTGACTGAAGGGGGAGAGGGGGAGGAAAAGAATAATATTCCAAGTGGATAGCGATGAAAAAAAAGGAGGCAAGAGGAGGGTGTGGGTGAGGGAGACAGAGAGAATAGGGGGCAGATAGCCGGGAGCGCCGCGGCGTTAACTTGGCTCCGAGATATATGGGAGGGGAGGGGGAGGAGGATGAAGACGAATAGGGTGGGGGACACAGGCTGCCGAAGCCAAAGATTTATGTAACTGAAGACACCCGAAGACGGGCGGAGCGGCCGCCCCGGGGCCCCGGGCATCAGTGGTAACGTCTGTGTTAAGCTGCGGCCCGTTTAGGGTAGATGTGAGCCCTGCGGTGGCCTAGTCGAGTTGCTTTGGGGTGATCTCACACTGAAATCTCTCGTCCCATGATAAGCACGACGAGTCGCAAGCTGAATTTATGTGGAATTACCTGCTTTCTATTGCTATGGATCTTTTGTTCATCATGTGGCTGTGTGGCTGTGGCGTTTGTTATGGGAACAAAAATTAATTCAGAATCAAACTATGGAAGATTACCTTGTAGGTCCGAAAAATAGGCAAATTACGCAATTTACCTTACAAAACCCCTTTGTATGGCGTTGGTACCCGCCGAACGGATAGTTGCCGTTACCTAAATTAACGGTTTTTATTTACGTTGTATTTTTTAACATTTTGCTGAACCGGCACTTTGCTGCTTGTGGTTTTGATTCCCCCTTTCATTTTGTTCCACTGCTCGGCTGCATGCGGCTGCTGTGGCCCCAAACTAATCACATGACGTTCCGTGACGTTCACTGTGCCCCACTCCCACTCACCGGCCCGGGTCCGCGCTCCTGTCTCGTTTTCCTCTTTCACTTGTTACCTTCAACGGATGTGCATTGTGCAGCAGTCGTGTTCTTTTACTCCATACTCTAATTTGCGACGAGGGGCCTTTGCAACGCTTGGCACCGACAGGCGCCGCCGCTGAACTTTTGGCAGTGCAGTCAGGTGGCGGGGGTACGGGAATGGCGGGTGGGTGGACGAAATAAAAAAAAAAGGTTAATAAATCTCGCCCTCACAAATTGCATTACAATGGAACAGGTTGCCCGGAAAGGAGGGGTGCTGGAAAATGGAAAGAAGTAGAGGCTGTCTTGGTGGGAAAATGAAACAAACCGGGGCAGCGGGCGTTCGTTAAACAAGTATGACTGATCCAAGGAGAAGGTGAGGAGCGGGAAGGAGCCAGTTGATGGGATTCCGTGCACGATATCGTCACGGCCGATCCTATAGTTTTAAAATAATTGAACCACAACTACTCTTTTACGAGAAAAACGCACGCACGCGCGAACTTGTTTTTTAAACGTCTTGTGTTTTCTTTGTTCCGCAGGTACGTCTCCCGGAGGGATTACGACGCAGCAGAGGGCGTCTCCTGGCCCGGGCCCCGTGAGTTCGCATCGCATACCTCCACAGCAGGGCCCCTTAGGCTCGCCGTTAGTTTTCTCTGCCGTCTAATTTTACTGCCGCGACTTGAGCGCTGCCTGCTCTCATTGTGTTTCGCACCTCCCTCTCACCACCCTTCTCTCTCGGACGCTCTTTTACTTTCTCCCCATGCACCCCACCCCCGATTCTTTGTGTAACTTTCGTTCATAGAGAGAGAGAGAGAGGGGGAGAGGGGAAAGGGTGAGTGAGAAGAGATGCATTTACTCGATCATCAGAACGACACCGTGTATATAGAGAGCTAAACGTGTAGGGAGTAGGGACCCGCCCAGCCCACGCCCCCCCCCCCTTTGCTCCAACCCTCCGCCTGTCAATCGGCGCTGTCATAAAAGCATAACAGAAACTTTGAGTGTTTGGCATTAGAGGGGAGGGGGCCTGTTGAGCCACTCATGTGAAAGAGAGGCAGCTGGGTGGAGACGCGGGACGCCGTACCCCTTATCCCCCCCCCTCCCCCATTCCCCCATTCCCATCTCTTTCGTTTTACCGCTCTCCGCCCCTCTCTATCGTCTCATCGCATCGCTCTAAAGTGCCTCGCGTACACAGAGATCTCTGTCGGAAGTACTCTTTGTCTACATCGTTTTGTATGTATTTTGTATTTTTCAATGTCACCCTTTCCGTGGTGCCCGAAAAATAGCTGTACTAGTTTCTCTCAGAAATTCATCAGTGGTTTGTTTTCGGTGAAAGATAAGGGAGTGGGGGGGGGGGTGACGCAGAGGGCCGGTGCTCCCTTCCTCTCGAATGCTAGCCGTAGCAACGGGATATGGTGACGGAGGCTTTTAGAAAAAGGTGAAAGTGAGTGAGATCCGGCTCTGGCTGGAGTGGGGACCTCTGCTGGATGTAGGGGGAGGGTGGAATATCCACCCACGTGACCTGGTATAGGGCAGACAGGGGTCCCAGTTCCTCCGGACCCCTCCCCCTCCGGACCCCGCCCCTAGTGAGATGAAAAAAGTTGTCCAGCAGCAGCAGCAGCAGCAGCAGCAACCGCCTTGCGGCACTTTGCCCGCTGTGGCGACGACGTCGGCTGTGGTGGTTGGGGGTGCTGGTGGTGGTGGTGGTGGCAGACTTGCTGTCTGCCAATCATAAAAGAACTCCCCTTCCCCCTCCCTCGGCCTGCCGCTCGTCGCCGCCACTCTCCCCCATACGGCCACAGCCACCCGTGCCCCCGCAGGTTGCAGGAGGGCCCTGCCCCCTACGACGCCCCGGCGGAGGCTGGGGCTGACGCCTTGCTACAGCCACCCTCACGGCGCGAGCGCGCCCCCGCTTGCCCCATACGATGCAGACGCCGAGGCGGGCTGGGGGG
>NW_026267134.1:4083977-4084288 GCF_000697945.3 Frankliniella occidentalis
CCACTGCCCCCCCCCCACACACACACACACCTTGGCCAACGACATCCAGAGAAATAGTTGTATAGGTGTGTGTGCATGACATACGCCATTTTCGCTCGTCCGTTTTAGTCGGGCTCGACGGGACTGGAGGCACGGCCGCAGCTGGTGCCGCTCAGCTCGGCTCTGCTTCCTCTCGATTCACATCCCCTCTCCCTCCCCTTCTCCCCCCTCGCTCCACCCCGGCTTCGGCCCCGAGACCGTCCCACGCCGCCGGATGCCGTGGTATCTGCTTCGCCCCACACCCCCCTTGCCCGTCCTGCTCCTCCCCGTCC
>NW_026267134.1:4089193-4094133 GCF_000697945.3 Frankliniella occidentalis
TTCACACTAAACTATCATGCATTTTGCTGTGCATAAGCATGCAGAATTTTACACAGCCATAATTGTATGCACAATTTCGTGCACACTAAAAGCTTCTGAACATTTTTATTCAGCTTACTGAGTTCTGTGTATCGGGTGATTCAGAGAAGACGCAGGTCGTGCGGGCGGGTTTGCCTACCCGCTCTGCCCGCAAGGCGCCATAGCCCCTTGGGTAGGCAAACCCGTTCGCACCTGCGTCTTCTCTGAATCACCCGGTACGTGTTCTGCTTACGCATTTTTTAATACGCCAGTATGAACAAATTCAGTAAGCTTGGATAAAAATGTTCACAAGCTTTAATTGTGTGTGCACAACTGTGCACAATCATGCACAAACATTGTGCATATTTTTGGCTACTTAAAATACTTAAGGGTTTAGTTTGTTGCATCTATAGTAATGCGACGGACGTCTATCCGTAAGAGGCGAAAACGCCGCCCTTTATACCAGAAAGTGTAAAAGACAAACAAGCGCCATTTCCGTGATTTTCCAGTGAATGTTTTCCCAATGACAGTTGTCAGTTGTTGACATAGCATGGCTATGCATTCAAACATTCTTTCTACTGTAGAGCTACACTTTCCGTTACTTTTCAATGCAATGTCCGCCTCCCCGCCGCCTCTTCCTCCTTCTTTTGTCATTTACGATCGGTCCTATTTGGAATGCACCTGCTTTGTTAAGGGAGAGGGGAGAGGACGGGGTGGGGGGTGAAGTTTGTAATGAATCGGCAACCAGTTTCGGTATGCAGTGGAAGGGGTTCGAGAGCGAGGGGCGAGGGGTGCTGGCGCCAACGTGTGTGTAGAGAGGGGGTTGGAAGTGGGGACGGGTCGGGGAAATTCAATAAAATGATGGTAGAGGCGCTCTCGCTCTGTTGTTCTCTTCCTCCCTGCTCCTTTCTCTCCCTTCTCTCCTCTAACCCCCTCCCCCTCCCCCCCCCTCCCTTCCCGTTTTCGCGTAGCAGCAGCACGTCTATTGGTTCGAAAACTGCGATCGAGGCAAACTACTAGCCTCCTGGTGGCAGCGTGCCACAATGCCGACTCAGCGCGGCGCCTCGCCGTACCGTACGTCATCAGCGGACACAACAGCGAGGTATTTTATTTTTCCTCTCTCCCTTCCCGTACAGTCAGCACAGTAAATACATTTTGAAGCACCTACTATTTTTCGAAAGGCAATGAATTCTAGCCAAAATACATAGTACTTTACGGAATACATTGATATCGGTGTATCCTTCTGTCAGCGACGCTTTAATTCAGATTGGCCACAATGAATGGCAGGAACGAGAAGAACAAGAGACCTACCCCACGAGACCTGACCTGCAAAATACTTGCAAAGGTCGTATTGCACATAATTCTCTCTGCAGCTTGCAAAGAATTTTGAAGAATTGCTAGACGAACTATTTCTTCGCAAGCTTGCAAACTATTTCTCTGAATGCGAACACAGTTTTGCAAGGATTCTGGCAGCTTGCAACAAAGAGTGTCTTTGCAATTCAAACTAAGTCTTTGCAAAACTTTTCAAAACTTGTCGTAAAGAATAAAGTTTGCAAGCATTTTACAGTGCAGAGCCACCTGAAAGGTAGACAATTTGCGCCACAAAACCCCTGACGAGATACAGTGCACCGCCCCCCTGTCAGTCGGACCTTAATTCGCGTCTCGCGGGACTCCTGTTTTTTTTTTCTGTTGTCCTCCCTGGTAGAGATCAGTGTTGTCCTTCCTGGTAGAGATCAGAGCTCTGCAAAATCGTCTAGTCGACCGACCGAGCTCGACCGCGGTACGGTCGGCACCGACTTGCTGCGGGTGAGAGGTGAGGAGGGGAGCTCCCTGCTGTCCTGGCTGTCTCCCCTCCTCACCTTTGACCCGGTCGGTGCCGACCGTACCGGAAACGCCGCGGTCGGGCCTTGCCGGTCGACTAGGCGATTTTGCAGAGCTCTGATAGAGACGTGCGTTTGGCGCTCGCAGGCCGACCGACAGTACCGACAGCCTGCAGCAGCGGCCGGTACACCAGTACCGCCACACCCGCCGCATCGTGCAAGAGAATGTTGTGTTGGGGGGCCTGCTCTCTGCAAACGAGACGTGCCGTGATGCGACCCGAGCCTTTGTGGTTCAAATACCTTTGCAGTGATTCCTGCCCCGTGCCGCCGCCGCCACTGCCACTTGCCCCGCCTCCCGTCGATTCCACGCTGTGCTCGCTGCGCTATCTTGCTTTGAAATCCAATTGAGCTTTGCTGACCGTCGGGGAGGAGGGGGCCTTCTGCCTTGCGACTGGCAGGCCGGGTCGGGCTGCGCCGGGCTGCGCCGGGCCCCGCAGGCCTCCTCCTCCTCCTGGACGGGGTCGCCAGGACGATCAGCTGCAGGATGCGACTGACGTTGACGCAAACACCAATAGAGGGAGCCTGCCGGGGGCCGGTCGGGGGGGAGGGACGGAGACGGGCCTCCTCCTGCTGATGCGGACGTGGTGGGGGTAGCAAAGGGTGGCTAAAAAGTAATAAAAGTTGGCGACAGTTGGGCGTCCAAAGAGAAGGCGGGCGCCGCCCGGGCGGGTGCGGGCGGTACGCGGTACGGAATCACAAAGCGGCTACCTTATTTCACTCGCCGTGCCGGCGACCAGGATGGGGGAAAGGATTTTGGATTTGACCATCCCGGAAACGGTTAGTCGACGGCGAGGTCGACGGGCCCCCGCGTGACGAGGGCCTCTTCGTTGAGGTAGTGAGTGTACCGCGAAATGTGGAATAATATAAGGCGCGTTGGTGTATCTTTTAAATCTCTAAGTTTGAGCCACTTCGCTCTGACAACGCAATCCGAAAACAGATTGCGCGTTAAAGAAATTACGAAGCTTCCGGGTGCCCTCTTGCCACCGCGGCTGGCAATCTCAGTAGCAGGCGAACTTCTTGTTGTTGTAAGTGGGGCGGCGAGAGAGAGAGACAGGAAGAGAGCTGGGGAGAGGGGCGGAGAAAAAGAGAAGAAGAGACGGAAATAAGAGCAAGAGGGCGAGTGCGAGGCACTGCAGTAAGCCAAATCGCATTTAAGTCGTTCGGACCCTAATTCCTAGTGCTCTGCTGGACCGCTACTTCTGGATGCTTTTTGCGTCTCTTTGCGACGTGGAGTTTGGACTGCGCGCCGCCACGCACGGGGTTTAAGAGGGTCTCGCCGTGAGTGGGACGCAAGTGAGATAGCGAGGTGGGCGGAAAGAGAGAGATTCACTTTATCGCGTACGATACGAGCCTCCGAGTGTGGTTTAGTATATCTATCACTGTGAAAAAAAGTAGGTAGGTTTACAGGAAAATTTTCCTTGACGCAAGTCGTAAAATTACAATTTGTAATCGTAAAAATACATGCAGTATGTATGGACTTCAAATTACTTGGCGAGTAAAAAATGTGCTGTCGGAAATTTACAACTTAAATTATAATTCAAGTTTACAAATTTTTTGTAAATTTACGATGATATTTTTCACAGTAATATGGCGATGGCGTCGTAGTTCATACATACAGAACTACTTTTGTATGTCAACCAAATCAGGGTTGTAATGAACAAAAATTAGTTCCTCAAACCGACTACAATTTAGTGAAAATTTTCAACAGAATATAGTTGCCTCAGTCAAACTGAGTAGGTTTGATTTTATCGCGACGGATTAAGTTTGGTTTAGAGAGCTAATATTTGATCGTTCTTTGTTGTTGTTTTTTAATCTGGGCTAAACGGTTTGGGGCTGTGAATGTGGGCCGAAATTCTAAGCCATTGGTCATCAATAAATAAATGAGGCCTGGATTGTGTCAACTATTGATTGAAAAGAAAACTGCCACGCCGGACCCTCTGTAGAAGAAAAAAGCTGGTGGATTTTTAAAATGTGTTTGTGTTGTGTGCGTTGGTGTCTGTTTGTCGGACTGACGGAGAGGGAGAGAACTGCGTGATTTCGCCGTTAAATTATTTAAGTGCGTCCCACGGTAGAACCAAATCAGACGACTCGAATGATTGGTTGGCCCACGGCCCGCGAAAATTAGTTAATATTCTGTCAACTGAAAACTTTGCGGGGGGGGGGGGAGACGTCTGGACTTATCCTTACGTTCTTTCGTATCAATTTTTAGTCTCGGGAACTTTTGTGTTTTGTCAGTACTCACTATTTCTGTTTGCAGTTGCGGAGAGTCATGTGCAAGCACAACAAATGGTAAAAATCGATTTTCTCTCTGAAAAATAACTTAGCAAATTTATAATACAACGGGTATTGTAAATTTATTATTTATTACGAATGTATTTGTGAATTTACTTAAGCAGTAGTAAACATGCAAACGCTTACACGGTATAAACAATGTCTGATATTTTGAGGGAAAAGCGAAAACTGTTAGCAATTTCCGTACTTGAGGAAAAAGTGGTCGGTTTTGAGAAAGTCTCCTACAAAATGTGGGAATTTCCCTAATTTTTTGAGAAAATATCCTGAAAATCGCAGGAGTTTCTCTTCAAAATGGGAGTTTTCCAAAGTTTTACATTTTTCCTCAAAAAACTAGACATTGTTTTAACCTTGTAATTCTATGACGAGATTTTTTCTGTACTGTCTCAATAACTGGTAAGGGCAGTCGTAACTGACTTGGGATCCGCACCACGACGCGCCACCTAGCGGGATACACGCGGGCAGCTGCTGGCGTGGCTTCAAAGCTTATGTATGATTTGGTTTGGCCAGGCTTGTCCTAATGAACACCCTTCTCGTCTGCAACAACGTGTGTGGCCAATCAGGCTACGCGCTAGACGTGGGAAAGGGTTGGAGGGAGGGAGAAAGAGAGAGAGAAAGAAAGAGAGAGAGAGAGAGAGAGAGAGAGAGAATTGAATTGAAATTGAATTTGAATTGAAATAATGTTTATTTTAGACTACCGACAAAAGGGCTAAAAAGCCCCACTACAGTAAGCAGTCTGCTCTGCTCTCTCAC
>NW_026267134.1:4094183-4095621 GCF_000697945.3 Frankliniella occidentalis
GAGAGAGAGAGAGAGAGAGAGAGAGAGAGAGAGAGAGAGAGAGAGAGAGAGAGAGAGAGATCTACGCTAGATTTGGAGGATTGAGGGGGCGGGGTCGTAAGGCCGACTGGGCTACCGAGCACGCGAGCCAGGGGGAAAGGAGAAGGGGACGGGAGAACATAATTAAAGAACAACAATTAATGAAATGGAAGAGAGAGAGAGAGAGAGAGAGAGAGAGAGAGGGAGAGTTCTACGATGTAAAAAAAAAAGTGATGCAGCGTGCTCGTTGCCTTGCGCCTTAGAAACACGAAACACGATCACCAGAGAAGAACAGAGTCGGGGTGCCGGGATATGTGAATGCCACGCAGGGGTTCCGGGTTTATTTTTTATAATATCAAGGATGGTTCTTTTTAAAACACGGTAGCGAGGTGCTCCACACTCTGCTGAGCTGCTACTGTCTGCGTGTGAGAGAGAGAGAGTGTGCAGGGAGTTTGGGAGGGGGTCTACTTGTTTCAGGGATCAATAAGGTTAACGCAATTATTTGGTTCAGCTCTCACCCCACTGTATTGGTACAAACGAACAGAGGGAAAGGAGAGGGGGGAGTGGGTGCAGAAAGGGCCGTAAACCGCGTGTTCATATGGTGCTGCCGGGACGGGGATTAGTGCCTGACATCAAAGGGGGTAGGTTTGTTAGGTCGGGGAGCGCACGGGGAAGAAAATTACCAAATAAGCTTGTTCTTTACTCGCACCGGTTTATTTATCCTCGCCATAAATCAATCGGGGTCTACAAACTGCAATGGTTCACACTGTAAAAAGCTTACGGTGAATTTCACCGTAAGCTACGGTGACCGACCCCCTGCAGCACCGTAGCCTACGGTGTGTGTCACCGTAGGCTACGGTGAATATCACCGTAGGCTACAGTGAATTCACCGTAAGCTACAGTGAATATCACCGTAGGCTACGGTGAATATCACTGTAAGCTACGGTGCTGCAGGGGGTCACCGTAGCTTACAGTGAAATTCACCGTAAGCTTTTAACAGTGCAATTTTAACAGATATACCCAGTACATTTAACAGGGAAATATTCCTGGACCTCCATACCTCATGTCATCGTTTCCTGGTCGCTCAGCTCCCAGCCAAACACCTTATTCGGCACGGTGGTAATTGCTTTTACAGGCAAGTGCTTGCCTGTTGAACACTTCCGAGGTCAATAACGTTCACTCTGGCGAATCAATCTGCTTGGATGTCAGGTGCGCGCTCCACCTCGCCGTATGGTGTGGATGCTGGAGTAAGGATATACAGTTGCAGGCCCGGCTGGGCCCGGCTAGGCCACATGCAGGTGGAGTCGTCTGCCCCGCATTACCGGAGCACAGTTCATCCGCGTTACTGAGCCCCGCGTTATTTTGTGTAAATTACATGCAGGTGGGGCGGTCTGGACCGGCGAGGAAGGGGAGGTGGGGG
>NW_026267134.1:4096316-4101150 GCF_000697945.3 Frankliniella occidentalis
GCTGCTGCTGCTGCTGCTGCTGCTGCTGCTGCTGCTGCTGGTCCGGTTGGCGTCCGGGGGTCGACATCGCGCCATGCAGAGCGAGAACATTTGCATGTCGACAAACGAAACGAGACCCCGAGCCGTGAGCCGCATTCCCCGCAGAAAGCGGCCCGCGGTCGGTTCTGGTGGCGGTGGTCGTGGTGGTGGTCTGAACCGGATGCGGATGGCTTTCTCTGCAATTAAAAGCGTTGTCATATTACGAAACCAACTCTGCAAATTGCTTGAAACAAGAGTCGTACCGTACGTGCTGGGTGATGTCGCCATCAATAACGCATTCGTCTCACTATTACTTGTGTGTGTGGTATATGTTTGACATGCAGTTTCGAGTGGTGGTAATTTGTAGGCTGTCGGCGGGGGGTCGGGGGGGCTGCCGGTGGCCAAGCGATAGCGTTGTCACCCGCCATCCCGATAGCTCGAGCCCGACCCCCTTTTCGCGCGCCCCTTCATGCATACACTACTACATACTATATGGACTCACAATAACGAAAACTACTATTAAAATGACAAATAACCGGAGTTACAGCAACAACAACAACAACAACAAACAACAAGATTAGCGAACAATGCTTGAGATCTGCTTGTAAAGCGTGACACGGGCTGCGCGGCTGCGCCACATTATGTGGGGCGTTATTGCGAGCGGCGGATCAGGGAATGTGTTAACGGCTGCAAATAATGACTGGGGGTGGTGCAGCAGCTGCAGCAGCAGGCTGAAGGTCCTCGCTCGCATCGACCCAGCTCATTCGGTGGTTTTTCTCCTGCTTTGAAAATCATTATTGTTATTATTACTAATAATAATAATTTGCGTGCCCCGGTTTTCGGTTATTTTAGGGTCGGTTGGAGGAACGTTTTGGGGTCCCCCGGGGGGAGGGTGGGCGGGGAAGTGAGCTGGCGGTGCTGCAGCCGGAAGGGAGCGTTTGGCAGAAAGAGGAGGGATTTGGAAGGGCGGGGGTGACGGAGGGCGCCGGATTCCTACGGCATGCCAAACCCTCATCGTAAATACTTCCGGATTGGTGCTGGCTGAATGCAATGCATGCGCTAATAGGGTGGAAGGGGTGGCGTGCTGTATGAGAAAACGGATTGGAAGTGAGGTTCCGAGAGGGGTTGAGGGGGGGGGGGAGTTTGATGGGTGGGTTGAATAGCCTGACGGTGTCATATGGGGGATAGGGTGGGGGTGGTGGAACTTTACTTGGCTGTAAATTTTTGTTCCAAATGAGTTGAAAAAGTTGAACTCTATAGTCGAACTTTCAGTGCCTTTGTGAATTTAACGACGGCGTTCGTAACTTCATTTGCTATTAAAATTATGAAAAATATTGTAAATTATTTACGGCAATATTTTTCCCGTATAGCTTACTGACTTGACTCCTCGACGCGGCCATTGTCTAGCTTCCCTCTTTATGTTGAGACAAAAGTTGATCCTCAGTAAAAATGACTCATAAATGTGTTGAGCATATTGTTGAGGACGGTCAGACCCTGCGGCGAGCTGCAGCCGGCGGGGGTGCGGCGGGGTAAACGTCCGCACATATCAGCGCAATGAGATTCCGCGTCACATGGCCGCATATATATCACCGCCACCATTTTGTTTGGGCTGAATATATCTCCTTCCATCCGCTGCGGGAGCCCCAAGTTCTCGCTCCGCCCAGCCCCACCACGCCCCACCAGGCCACGCCACGCCACGCCCAAACCAGCCGCGAGAGAATCACGAGAGAGCGAAGCGGGCTGGAAATTATACTTCGACTGCTGGCGCCCTGCAGCGGTTTTAAGCTCCGCGCGCCTTTTTTTTTTTTTTTTGTTATCAACTTTTGCGCATTCACATATTCATATATTTGTGACCTCACCACTTCGCTACTTTTTCGCGGCTAAAGTAGGCGAATATGTGCAATGCTCGCATTGCTGGTGCACGGGATCTCATTTCAGAACGGAAGTTTCCCGTGTGTGTGATTGTATGTGTGTTTGAGAGAGAGACAGGGACAAAGGAGAGAGGGGGGGGGAGAAAAGAGAGGGTTAGGTGGGGGGTGGGGAAAAAGGGCGGGCAGGCAGGGGGCGCATGCATTGAGATAAGGCTTTGGGATAGTTTTGTTTGCCGGCCTGCAAGAGCAGCAGCAGTAGCGTAGCGCGAGTCTGACCAATCAGAGTTCCGCCGAGGAGATGCGAGCCTGACCAATCAGAGGCCGCGCGCGCCGGTAGCGTCGGCGGGGTCCCAATCAGAGCCCGCGCCTGATCCTCTTGTTTACTCCAAGTTGTGTAGCGGCCGCAGGGAATGTGAGAGGCAGATGTATACAAAGCGAGTGGTGGTGGTAGTGCGTCTAGACTAAACATGTAAATTTAAAGAAACTTCATCAAAAAGTAAAATGTAAAAAAAAAATGGAACAAAATATCTTAAGCTTCTGCATTAAATTAGTAAGAACGTGTCTAAACTGTAGAGAATTTTTCAATATACCGCTGAAAACATTCGGTCGTTAATGTCTCCACTCCGGCAAAAATTCAGCAGCGTCGGAGAATTTGGAAGAAAGGCATGGCCAAAACAGGATTCGTTTTGTTTCGAATTTTCCTGCTCCCCCCATTGCCCAGCAGTCTGGGGGGCTGCCCGGAGGGAGGGCGTGTGCCGGGCTGTGGGCGTGGATAACCCAGCAGCCACAGTGCTGCTAAGCACACCAAACTCAAAACTTTTAATGTAAACCATAATTGGTAATTTATAACCCCCCGCCCCTTCCCGGCCCCCGCCGCGCGTCCCTATCCGCGCGTGAACTCGAGAGCACACCCATGATTTCCCTCCCTCTTGTCCCCCCCCCCTCCCCCCTCCGGCCCCTCGGCCCTCGGACTCTCCCGGACTCTCCCAGACTCTCCTCCCTCCCGGCCGCGCCGTCTCCGTCCGCATTGCGAGAGGGCTCTGGTTGCCTCGCTCTCATCTCAGTCCTGCGCGGGCTGCCTGCCCAGCGGGGTTCCCCTGTCTCCGCGGAGCTGAATGCGAGACCGGAAATGCATATGGTGGCAAATGGGGGTCTTCCAGAAAGAACGTTTTTCTGCCTCAGATTTCATGGGGACTTTACGGGAGGTAGACGCCTGCGAGACTCAGGGTAGGCCAGCCCGCAGTGCAGGCATGTGGCTCGGGTAGAATATTGCCTACCAATCAGGCGCTATGAGAGCTTGCACAGACCGAGCTAAAGCAGGTCCGTAACGGCGAATGGCGATTTACTGTAGCTTCTCAGTGATCCCATGTCGCCCAACTCTCGACGTCCTCTGCTGTGATCGCCTCTGTTTTTGACGAGGCATCACGCTCGCTGCATTCGCTCTCACGCTCTACACCAGACCCAACGTCTATACTGCAGTCGTGTCTTAGCCGGGTGCTGAGAGGATTTCAACATTTCTTACTGTTTTCCAAAAAATACTGTGCGATTTTCTCGACAGTCCTGGAGGTCCACACCATAGTGGAGCGCTTTTACCCTCGTAACTCTGAGCCCCTCTCCCCTTCCGGGCATTCTTCCACCTCAAAGACAACGCCGAGGAATGCTCTCTTCCCCATTTTCTGCCCCACCTCTTTGCCTCGGCCTTTTGCTGTCTCACTCGTTCCCCTACATCTTCGCACGCACTCGCGAATTCTCTCTATCCCCCTCTCTTTTTCGATCTTTCTCTCTCCCTTCCCTCCCTCTCCTTTTCTTTTCGATCTGCTGCAACAAACTGCGGTGTTGTCTGTTGTCTGCAGCGTCAACTCGAAACAAAATATCACGCAGTTAACTCTGCTTCCACTACTTTACCTCCCTCCTCACACACACGCCTTCCTCTCCCCACCAATCTCGTTTCTTACCCTCCTCCCACTCTTCCCCACGTCTCTACAACCCCATCCTCCACCCCCACCCTCCTCTCTCTCTCCACTCTCAACCCCTCGCCTCTCGTTGTGTTGCACAGGGGCCAACTTTTCCCCGACTTCCTTATGTTGTTGTGGCCGCAGTGGTTGCTGTTTTTGGTGTTATCTCCTTCTGCCACGCGGCGAAGCTTGCCGCGGCTGCAGCTCGACGTTTAGTACAGAGTTCTGTCATTTATTTTTATTGCCCTCTCTTTTCCTCCTTTGATTTGACCCCCCCCCCCCTCACCGCACACACTGGAGAGTGTTCAAATGTTTTCACACAAAAGTGTTCAAATGACACACACCTCAAGGGAGCGAAAAAATGCAAACGCTTGTAAGTACGCGAAAAATTCTTCACACACCTACAGGTATGCGACAAAATATTTACACACCTACAGGTATGCGACGAAACATTGTAGACGAGCGATTAGAGATTCGTACACTTGGAAAGGTAGGTATTTTATTCAGCCCAGTCATCTGAGGTTTTGTGAAAATGCTGTCGCACTCCAGCATGCGTGTGCATTGTTTCACTCGTCTGCAGTTGTGCGACATTCCTGCACTTGAATTTCCTGTGCAGCATCACGACGCTCGAAGCCACCATCAGCATCACCAGGACACTATCACCATCACCAGTGCACCCCCGCCCAGCATCAAAAAGGTTCTGAGCCACCATCAGCATCACCAGCACACTATCACCATGAAGCCCGGTGCGGATTGATGATGTGATTATCCCAGAGGCGCGCTCATCTTTCAGGCTCACCCCCACCCCGCCTCGTTGCAATGTGGGGGTAGGGGGCGCGGCGGGGAGAGCTTGTCTCTCCCGCGCTTTCTTTGTTCTACTCATCTCTGTCTGCTCCTCGCTCCTCCCTCTTCTTCCCGCCTCTCCACCTCTATCTCTCCCCCTCGCCCCCTCTCCTCTCTTTTCATCCTCTCTCTCTCCCTCTCCCTCTC
>NW_026267134.1:4101200-4104565 GCF_000697945.3 Frankliniella occidentalis
CCTCCGGCCGCGCGGGCCCCCGCTCCCAATCCTTCCGCTTGTCCGTCTCTGCACCGGGTGTAAAATAAAACTCGCCTGAGCTGTACCCTGGAAGAAGCAGTGCTGCGCACAAACTTTTCTTTTCCCTTTTTTTTCCATAGACGTTTGCATTTCCTGCTGATTGCACGCACTTTTTTTACGGCTTTTGGTTGAGGTCCACATTGTTCCTCTATCCTCCTTGAAATGTACGCAAAGACATTGGAAACGATAAAGAAGTAAGACCGTGCGGCAACAAAAGAAAAAGTTTGCGCAAGACGTCTTATCATGAGCCTTTTTGTGTCGCATTGCTTACGCCACATTCGATGTCAAAATGGGCAGCGGAGGCAACACATCGTTTTCTTTTGCGAGACAAGTTCGCCGGACGTTTCCGGCAGTACCGTCTTCCGGTTCTCAACTAGGTCCCCCTCCCCCCTCCTCTTCCTTGTCCCCCCCTCCCTCCCTCCCTCCCTCTCTCTCCCCCGGGCCTCAGTGATAGCTATGCCGCGCACGTCCCAGTCCCACACAGGGGCCGGTCAGCGATTGTAAAATCTGGCGCGGTGGCTGGGAGCTCGGGCCCTTTCCGGAGCAGGTCAGGTGGGGAGCGTAGGGGCAGAGAGTGGGGTGCTCGACTGGATGAAGGGGCCCACGAACCCCCGGCGGAGGCCAGCAGCGGCCGGCTCAAAAACACTTAAATCGGGTAAAAATGTTCACATTTTCAAAACAGAAAGTCGATAGCAAGAGGAGGCAAAAGGCGGGGGGCAGAAGTAGTAAAGGGCTCCAAGCGGCAGCTCATCCACACCCAGTAGAGTGTCATTTTGATTTCAAAGTAATGTCACCTACTGGCGTCAAGAGTGAAATAGATCTTTGGTGAAAATGTACATGAAATAAGAAATAAAAATCTGTGTGAGCGTATGGCGTCGCTAAAAGTTCCCTCGGTTGTAATTGTTGCTGCTGCTTCCTTCGACCACCCTTATTCGGGCGCGCGTGATGTGCACTGCCTGCCCTGCCCGCTCCGCCCGTCTGGAGAGGCTCTCCCGCCATCACCCGCCTATCTCACCGTCCCCCGCCGCAGCGAACCCCGCGCACGACGCTGATTGGCCTAGCAAAGAGCTCATGTCTTCAGTCTTCCCCTCCTTTCAGCCGCGTCTCACTCGCTCCAGCCACACTCTCGCTCGCCCTCTCTCTCTCTCTCTCTCTCTCTCTCTCTCTCTCTCTCTGTCTGTCTTTCTCTCTCTCTCTCTCTCTCTCTCTCCCTCTCTGTCTCTCTCTCTCTTTCTCACTCCCTTTCTTTCTCACTCCCCCGACACACCCGCGAGCCCAGGGCCAGCGAGCGCCGGGGCGAATGGGCCAATTCTCAAACGAAAGGACGTTTGGATCCTCGGGGACTCGACTCGGCTACCGCCGACCCCGGCTCCACTCGGCACGTGAGTCGCACAGCTTAACGTGGTTGCCACGCCAGGCCCTGCCACGCCCCGCCACGCCCCGCCACGCCCCGCCACGCCCCGCCAGGCCCCGCCACGCTCGGCCACGCGCCTCCTCGCTCCGCCAAGCGCAGCCACGGTCCGGCACGCCCTGCCACACCCCCACGCATTGTAGACCTAGCCCTGCAGTCCGCACACGACGGCGTGCTCGCGCTTATCGTCATGTCCATCCTCGTGTTTGTCTTCCTCGTGGACGACAGTCTGCACACGAGGAGCTGCTGGCCATGTCGCCCCTACCACCCTCCCTACCGAGGGCGCTTACTGGCCGTGTGCGATGTGTTTCAGGGAATATAGTAATTGTCCGCTCTATTCCCAGGTGCGTCTGGCCGGCCGCTGTGCGCCCTGCGCCCCCTACATCCACAGCTAATCCTGGGCAGGGGGTGAGGGAGCCAGAGCAGCAGGGGGCTTCTCCCGCCCGCCTACTACTCTGTTTAGGGGCCAACTCCTAGAACAAATTTGTTTTAATTTTTTTTAAATTAGAGATTAATGTTAACATTATGTTTGGAATTTTAGGAAGTATGCACCGCAGTTTATCCTACCTTATCTGCAGAAAAGGGAAAACATTGAGGAACTCTTCTTTGAGGAAACTCCTCAGATTTCGCCTCAGATTTTGAAGTATGTCTTCTCAAGAAATAAGGAAAAATCCCACATTTTTTGTGGAGACTCCTTCGGAATCTGAGGAGTTTTCCTCAAACCAACGGGGTTTCTCAAAGTTTTCTCCTTTCCCTCAGAAAACCCAGCATTGTTTTTACCGTGTGTTGCTGAATACTTTTAAACTTAAACATTCGATCCTACTTAATAAATTTTAAACTGTCTACAAATTAGAGAAAATAATCGCTCCTGTAATACCACACCTTTTGTTAGTTTTCAGAGGGGCTAAAAAAACACATCAAAAACCAAAATGGTGAAGGAGAGGAAAAAATAATAAGAAAAAGTTCCGTGACGCTGCAGCAGCCTAATCTTCGCAGTGTAAACACGCTGTACTATGTCTGCTTGCGCCCGCCGCCGCCCGCCGCAGCTTCTGGTGATATTGCTTTCTGCCGGGGCCTGTTTCAGCTGCGGGATCAATGCCACCGCCCGGAGGGGAGGGGGCGTGGTGGTACGGAGATGGCCCCCGGGCCTCGCAGCCCCGCCCCGCCCCGCCTTCGCTCCTCCGGGTCCACAGAGAGAGGGCCCGGGACAGTTTCCACCCATTCAGGGCGGGGATGCGCGCGGCGCGCGGCACTGAAATATGAATCGGAATCATTTGGTCTCCTCGTGAGGAATTCATGACTCTTTGCTCTCCATCTCGCATTCGACTGGCTGCTGCTGCTGCTGCCGGACGGACGGGCGGGCGGGCAGACAAACAGACAGATGAAGACGCGGAAGACACACAGAGACAGTGGAGATGGAGGCAGGGGGAGGGGCCGACTTGCGGTTGGCTTTGAAATGCAGTCGCAGCGCGTCGCCCGCCCGCTCGCTCGCGCGCTCCCCTCCACCGCCCGTCGTCGTCGTCGTGGAGATTTGCAACGGAGCTAAATAGAGTGTGAAGTCTCGGGGGCCTGAGTTCCGCGGATGGCTCTTCAAACGCATTCGTTATGCGGACGCACCTCACCCTGGTTTACTATAGGTCGTTTCTCTACCCCCGCGTCCTGACTAAGAATTTTTTAGGAGGACATGCAGCTTAGCGTGTTTTTTTGTGTGTTTTTTTCGCAGAGCGCAAGTAGGATTTAGTGTTTACGTCCAACTCATACGTCGTAGGCCAGCCCCCCGCCTGCCTGCAGCCTGGCACCGCGCGCCACCGCCCAACTTCTGACACTTTTTGGCGCTCTCTCATCCTTTGCTACTGGCACCCCCCCCCCCCCTCCTCCTCCTCCGGCCGCGCGG
>NW_026267134.1:4105060-4110223 GCF_000697945.3 Frankliniella occidentalis
CCCCCCCCCCTCCAGGACACAGGCGGTGTTGTTCGTGCAGCAACGGTTGGCGGCCCTCCCTTGTCATCTCTTATCTTAGGACGACACTAGCGCCGCGGAGGCGGTGGCAGACACATGTACCACGAGGATGGTATTTCGATGTCTCGACCGCTCGCCCGCCGCTCACGTGTTGGCGGCCATATAAGCGCTGTGTGCATCTCGTCAATGAATAAAGAAAAACGAGACCGGTCAGAACGAGGGCGAGAAACATGATATGTGGCGTTTGTATCAGAACGAGAACGAAAAAAAACAAAACAAAAAACAACCCAAACAAACAAAGTCGCAGAACAAACGGAATTGGAGACATATTTCTGTCGTTTTTCAGGCACAATTAACGACCGGACGTATAAAGCTTTTAATCAGTCGAGACTCGTAAATTCCCGAACACACACAAATACTTTTTCCTTTCTCCTACTTCTCCGTCGCCGCCACCCTTGCGCTCATTTACCCCCTGAGCGTTCTGTAAGAGGGGAGTGGCAGAGTGCGAGACAACAGCCCCCCCACCCCTACCCCCGTTTCCCCTGCTTTTCGGGTCGTAGGCAAACTTCTCTGGATAACGTCCAAGGGGCGCTTGGTGCTGCTGCGCACGACGCCGAGACAGAAAAATGTTGCTATCTCCTCAAAGTACTGGCCGGCTGGATCAGTATATCAAATACACGGGAGCTCGCCCCTTCCCCCGCTCCCCTCTTCCTGAACTCTGTAAGAGCGCGGTGCTGTGCTGCTGGGATGGGGAGGGGGGAAGACCACCACGTCGAGACTCGACCCGCATAAGAATCGTGGCTGAGAAACATGGCTCGTCCCTGACGGACTGTAGTGCGTCGCAGAGAAATCACGTAAGGAGAACACACACACAGACAAAACTTCACAAAAGTACGGACGCTCGATTTTTTTTCTCTCTGTAGGATAGTGTGTCTGTGTGTGTGTGTACCCCTCCGTTCCGTCCGACCCTCCTCCCCGCAATCATAGTGTGTACTCGGGTGCACACAGCCGTGCGGAGAGGACGAAAACAATGAAGAAAAGGGGGCAAGAGTGGTGCAGGCAGGGGGGAAAGGAGGGGGGTTAGGCAGGAAGGGGCACTATTTAGAGACCAGCGGCCCGCACTTAACATTTAAGACGCCCTTACGGAGCGACCCGACCGGCCCCTCCCCTCTCCCCCCCCCCTTTTCCCCCCTTTCCCCTATTATTTCTACGCTCCAGCATTTGTCCGCACAATGTATGCAAATTGTGGCTTCGGTTATTCGGCTGGCGCACATCTGGACCAAGCCGCGGCTTCCGAACCTCGCAGTTTCTAGTTTTATTTTAGTTTCGCGGAGATGTGTTTTATCCATGTTGCTAAATTTGGTAGAAAAACGCACAACATCTGTAATGTACTCTGAAAACTGAACAGTGTACATTGTATGCTGATAAATCAGCCACCATTTATATTTGCTGATATATCTGTGTACAAAGCAAAGATAGCATTTCCGGATTCCTCGTGAAAAAAACATTTTTAAATGAGCCAGTATTTGATAGGGTTCACTTTCAAAATGGCCCGCCGCGCCGCTCGAATAATGACGGTAATGTAAACCACGTTATGGTAACGATCAAGTTGAACACTATCTTTTGAAAGCTCTTTTCACGATGAATCTGGAAATGCTTTCCATTTGCTAATGTTGTCCACCTGAAAGGAAATATTAGACAAAAACCTAAACCTGATCATTACAGCAGATATATCAGCAATCATCAATGATTGCTTACCGACACGGTGTAGAGACCTTGCTTACCGAACATACCACTCGAAAAAAGAACTCGACTGACGTTATATATAACTTTGAGTTTATAACTCAACAACCATCGGACTCGTGCCCGTTCGCTTACGTCTATCACCGTTCGCACTATGCTCGTGATAAATGACTCCTTTGTTGCTGGTCGAGTGGACCCGGGTAGGGCCGCCTGCCGACTTATGGCAGTGCCATGATCGGCCTGTCCATTAGTGCATTGGCAGCGCCAGGCTGCGGGGAGGGGGGTTATGATGGCGCCCGTGGTTTGGCCGAGTACCAGTTTGGCGCGTGGTTTACAACGCTCCCGCCGCACGTTACCTTCACGGAGGGCTCTTCTTCCTTTTGCGAATTACGGCACTGCTAGCACTTTTTTTGCGACCGCCAAAAGACGTAAAAACGAAGTACACGAGAGGAATATGCCAGCTGCGTTATTTTCACCATCTTCCCTAAAATAATAACGAGATGAGAACCTAAGAGAGGGGGGAAAAGAGAAGGAGAATCACTGAGGGATCGAAAAGTTTTCAAACAGCAAGGTAACGAACGTTCCTTTCCTTTTTGCAGAGTCGCTGCAGGGGCCGCACGAGAAGAGGCTGCTCCACTCGCTGCTGGACCACTACAACGTCCTGGAGCGGCCCGTGGCCAACGAGTCGGACCCCCTGCAGCTTAGCTTCGGGCTCACGCTCATGCAGATCATCGATGTGGTGAGTATACATTTTTACAATTCTGCAACAACCGTCAATTCTTTCAGCGTCCGTGTGGAGGTGCTGCTGGGCTGTAGCGGTCTCGAGTCCTTAAGTCCCGACCGGACTCGGAATGCAAAGCTTTCAATATTCATAAAATGTCTGCAAAATTGAACCTATTTTCGAAAACAATACTTGAACTTGAAACTCAAACGGAGTTTGCTAAGGAGTGTTGCTCTTTAAGCTGACCATTTTGCCATTTTTCAGAAAAAAAAATCTGGGGGCGTTAGATATTCGACCATTACCAATGTGTGAGTGAATTTTGTTTCACTTCATCTCATTTAACAAAGGAACAACATCAGAATGCAACTCCAGACCCATTTTCATTGTCTTGGTAGCCTGAACCTACAGGAAAGCTGTTGTCTATTTTAAAAGCTTGCGCGCAAGATTTCCCCGACAATTATTGGTTTAAAAATCTGCACTAAGGTTTTCCTGAATGAGAACGACAAGGACTATAAAATGACACAGGGGTTTTAGTATACTACCTAAAATAAAAATATTTCATTTGTAATATAACAAAATTAAATTTAAGAAGTTTTAGTAAATTGTAAAATAAAAAAATTCAAGATTGTTTTACATATTATACTAAAACCCCTGTGTCATTTTATAGTCCTTGTCGTTCTGATTCAGGAAAACCTTAGTGCAGATTTTTAAACCAATATTTGTCGGAGGAATCTTGCGCGCAAGCTTCTAAAATAGACAACAGCTTTCCTGTAGGTTCAGGCTGCCAAGATCATGAAAATGGGTCTGGAGGTGCATTCTGATGTTGTTTCTTTGTTAAATGAGATGCAGTGAAACAATATTCACTCACACATTGGTAATAATCATTGGTAATAGTCATATGACTAAGGCCCAAGAATTTTTTTTTCTGAAAAATGCCAAAATGGTCAGCTTAAAGAGCAACACCCCTTAAATTTCAATAAAAATTCACGACGGAAAAAATGCACGGAAATGGAGGTGAATTTTCCCTAGGGGGATCATCCCGACAAGAACGTCTGTCATTCGCCGTTGCGAACCTGCCAAGGACAGCCTTAGCAAGCTCTCATAGCGCCTTACAGGTAGGCAACATCTTGCCTGCAGGGCATGCGTGTACTGCGGGGCGGCCTACCCCGAGTCCCGCAGGCGCTAAAAGCTCCCGTGATTTGCCGAATGAATCTGAGAAAAAATAAATCGGGCGGAAGTATTTTCTGGACGATCCCTTGAGGGCGCCCCTCCTACCCCGAGACAGGGCACAGGGTACCGGCGGCCATACCTTACGTGGGCGGTTTACATTTCATTAGGGCCCGGCCAGGGACCGGCCTGGACCCGGTCGCCCGCTAACGCGTGTTATTGCGGCCGTCTCATGTATGGCGCGCTGGCAGATACACTGACGGACGGACCGACGGACCGTCAGACGGACGGACAGACGGACAAACTTAATCAGGTACGGGGGCTCGTCAATAAGGAACACCCCCGAGGCCAAGCAAGCAGGCTGCAGCTCAGCACGCAGCCGGCTGTCGTGATGGAGCCAGCCATCTCGTTGAAACAACCGTGCAGCGCGAGCATTGTGCACACACTCTTCCCTATTTACCGCGCTGAAAGGCATCGCGGGGCCCGCGTCGTCCTCCCGCCGCACACCTTTCATACCGACTCGCTTCGGCCGCTTTTGCTGCTGTCTTGCCGTGAGCGCAGCCCTCCGGGTTTTTGACAGCTTTGGTTCTTTTCCTTCGCACTCCCCCCCCCCTTTCCCCTTCCTCTCCGCACTGCTGCACAGCGCACTTCCTCATCCAATTTATCCCCCCCCCCCCCCCCTCTCCGGCGCCTCACTTCTTTCTCTCACACCTCACCGCATCGCCACTCCCGCTTCATTCGTCTTTTTATTTGTTTTCGCTTCGCCACCTCCGTCTTCGGGGCGCCGCATCGGACGTGCGTCGACTGCATACAGGTGTCAGTAGTACCTGGGGCCTGGCCTGGCCTGGCCTGGCCCTGGCCTGGCCGGGGCGCTCTGGGCGTGCCCTCTACCGACCACCGACGGCACCCTCACCCGCCTCTCTCCTTGGGGCGCTAGAGCTGACTGCGTAGGTGCCAGTACCTGGAATCTGGCGCACCACCATGGCACCCCGCCCCGCGCCCCGCCCCGCATCCCGCATCCCTACGCGTCGTCCGTGAGAGCTAGAGGGCTTAAGTACGCCGTCATTTCAATCCATGCGAAGTCAAATCGCCTAACACTTGTTTTGGTTAACTCATGATGCTATATTCGTTTCAACGTGACTCAGCCAGATAAATTCTTCAGTCACATGAAAAAAAAAATGTGGCAGTTTTTCGTGGGTAAATTGAATGTGAGGTCACATGAATTGAAATGACAATGTGATTTATCAGGCAGTCGATTGGGGGGAAGGGAGCTATCAAACTTCATGTCGTCAGTCCAGGTATCCGCAGTTCCAGCCCCCTTTCCTACGCCCTTCCCGTGCTCCCGTGCCGCCACCTCTGAGCCAAGCCCCAACTACAGCCAGCCCCTAACCGTTCCTAGCGAACTCTCCCGTGCGCCCCCCGACACGGTGTAGAGACCTTGCTTACCGAACATACCACTCGAAAAAAGAACTCGACTGACGTTATATATAACTTTGAGTTTATAACTCAACAAC
>NW_026267134.1:4110440-4112789 GCF_000697945.3 Frankliniella occidentalis
CCCCCTTTTCCCCCTATTCCTGCCAGCCCTGTCCCCTTTTCCCTTTTCAGTCCCAATAGTGAAATAAATCTAGCTATTCCGCGCTTAGACGTGTTTTGCATGTTTTGCACTGCATCGCCCCGCCTCCTGACTCGGCCCCCGTGCCGCTGCTCCGCCTGCTCCTCCGGCCAGACCGCAGCGTGGCTTTTGTTGTAGGAGAAATAACTATCATCATAATAGCGGGCCATTCCGAAGCATACCAAACATTGCGAATACACTTGTACACAACGTCAGGCATTATTATAGTGCGCCACACCCTGAAATCTGTGTCCAAGATTTGCAAGTTAATAAAGTTCAATGTTCTTTAAACTAGTGCATAAGTACATAAATGATTATCAAAGGAAGCACATTCGAATTAATTTTATATTGATTTGTAGTTTAGATGAACTGTACAAACTATTTGAAAAAATAAAAATAAAAACAACTCCGCCGAATGTTTTGATGTTATGTAAAACTTCTGTGCACTGAAATTGTAAAACAAAACATAAAGTAAAGGGTAAGACTAGTGGGGGATAGGGCTGAAGCCGTAGTCTGCTGGTCTCTTCGTTGTGGTTTACAAGGATTCCCAGACAAATGGGCGAGTAATTCCACAAGAGACGTAGAGGCAAGTGGAGGTGAAGAGTAGAAGAATACGTACTCTCAAAACCGTGAACACAGAAACTTTCTGGTTCTGTAAACTATATGTTGCACTCAATTGCACGGTCAGACAGTCGTATTATAGTGGTAGGCTAATTGCCGAGTTAGGTTTTGTGCAAGTGTACTCTCTGTAAGACCCCCCCTTCCCGCGGTAGCCCAGCTCTGAGCAAGGGGCTTGGTGTTTTAAGGCATATTGATGTCTGGGACGCTCGGCCGTCCCATCTGGCTAAAGTAGTGCCAACCGCTCAGGAAGACGCTGTCACTGTGAGCAGGGAGGGGCTTCTTTGTGGCCGACCTCCTCCCCCCCCCCCTTTTCCCCCCGTCCCTAGTTCCCTTTTACCATACCTCACCACTTCACCCCTCATGCCTTTTCTCCATTTTTCATCTCCTCTTCCTCCTCCCCCGTGACCCCATCCCCCCCTCCCCACAATCCCTCCAGCTGCCGAGAAAGTTCTCTCCCCTCTCCACCCCGCTTTCCCCCCCTAAGAAGTTTTGGAAACCGTTCTAAGTCCACCGCCGCGTCCGTTCTAAACTGCTCCCCGCGCGGCGCGCCGGCCTCGGCGCCGGCCCCCTCGGGGTTGTCCGCGCGCGCGCCGTGGGTTAGCGTAACGGTACTTCGCTAAGACACCGGCCGGCGCGCTCTGCACTTGCTTGCGCCGACGTCCCCGGGTGGTTCATAACTTGGGCCGCTTTGGGCAGCAGGCCACATGTGCGGCCCGGCTGAACTGGTGGCTTGCGTACTATACTACTGCTTCGCTCCCCTTTTCGTAGAAGTAATAACCTCTCTTTTATTTTGTATTTATGTGCGCCATTTGACACTCGGGACCTCGCGGACAAAGAACTGATCGCTGCAGATCGAAACCGTGATACAATCAGATAATTGTCTGCCAGCAGTCTAGTCCTGTGTCTGCCCCACCCACCGCTTTCCTCTCTCTCTGTTTTCCTCTCCCTCCCCGCCCTCTCTCTCTCTCTCTCTCTCTCTCTCTCTCTCTCTCTCTCTCTCCCCAATATCTGTCTGTGTTTGACCCTTTGACCCCTCTGGCTATCCGCTCTCTGATTGGTGGGTGAACAACCATCCAGTTGGACTCTGATTGGTCGAAGTGCCGATTGATGTTGTTGCTACTGAGAGGCCGCATCGTGAAATATGGTGAGGGATACGGACGGAAAAGAGAAGAAATGGCTCGCGTGACTTATTATATTGCGCCATTTTTGGACGCGATAGAGATTGGGAGAGAGAGAGATGGGGGGAAGAGGAAGGGGAAAGGAGGGAGGGCACACTGTTTGGTTGTTGCCTACTTTCAGGCATCTATCCCTTCCGTAAAACCTCCCCTGGCAGAGGCGTTGTAAAAGAAGGTGGTTAAAGCAAGGGAGTAGGTGGAGGGTGACGAATAGCTTGCTGGTGCCAGTCAGGTGCAGCTGAGGGTCGCAGCGGTCGTGTGTTCGTGTCGCCGTCGACACTTCACCCCAGCCGGCCGACCAACGCGGCGTCTCCTGTTGGATGGAATAATTCAACTTTATGGCACCGGCACCGTTTTGTGCGAAATTTTCAGATTCCCTCTCCATGTATTTCCTCCCGGCTGCCTGTGAGCAACTCCTGTGCTGCTCTACCTTGTCCTCAAGCACTGTCCTCCAACCGCCGGCTGGGGTAAATTTTCCTCACGTGATTCAAACCGC
>NW_026267134.1:4112969-4117884 GCF_000697945.3 Frankliniella occidentalis
CCTCCCTAGCCTCTCTCTCTCTCTCTCTCTCTCTCCGCATACGTGTGCTTTTATCTTTTTGTGGCGTGTGGCATATGATTCCAGTGACTTGCCATAACACTTTTGGCGGCTTTTGACAGTTCAATGGCCACGTGCGTGTGAGCTAACCGCACAGTAAAACTAGTTTCTTTGTATTTCAAGAACCAGTCTTGGATCTTATGGGGAGCACCAATGCAATGACATCCAAGAGCAGGTCTTGAAACACAAGAAACTTTGTTTACCGTGTGCTGGGGCATTTCTATTTTGTTACTCGGACCTCTTGCGGTTCGTTGCCTTCGTTTTGTTTGCAGACGGTGGCTTTAGACGAACCCCGCCGCCACCAGTTTTGTAGTGTAATAAAGGCGGAAAGGCGTATACACAACTTCCTTAACATCAGCAAAATCCCACCTTGACATCCCTGCGTTGGTTTTCTTTTCCCGTTTTTCATTATTGTTTCCGTTTCCCTACCATTTTTGCTCTTGGTGGCGGGAAAATGCTTGCGTGCAGTGGGTAGTAAAAGGGGGCACTTGTCTAAAACTTGTTTGGGGTTGATAAACTCTCTAGATGGGAGGTTGTACAGTTTGAAGATTGTGCTGATAATGGTTGGGATGCTCTGACACAGTGTCGTTTTCGTCCCGTCCTGGGCTGGGCGTTCTCTTTTGTCTTTGCCCCTTCCTGGCCCGGTCGGTAGAGGGGGTTGAGGGTGATAATTTTAGCCACGAGCATGTGTCGTTCAGCTGCCTGCGCCCTGGATGGCTTTTCGTCGTTTTGGATGACAACTGAACCCTCTTTCTCACTGTTTCAGGATGAGAAAAACCAACTGCTCATCACGAACATCTGGCTCAAATTGGTAAGTATCCCTTCTACTGATGACCCGCAAAAGTTAATGCATTCTCTTGTCAGTTCATTTCAAAGTAAACCTTATTTTTCGTTTATAGGAATGGAATGATGTCAACTTGAGATGGAACACATCAGAGTTCGGCGGGGTAAAAGATTTAAGGATACCACCACATCGTATATGGAAGCCAGACGTGCTCATGTACAACAGGTAAATTTTCACTTCCAGCTAGAAATTATGTGTGCTGTCAATAATACTTACGTCTGCACTACTGATCCGTTATCAGTAAAAAAAAATTCAAATCATTCTTTATCATGTACTGCAAAGTCTTCTTGTTGATAAAAGTACTTTAGTGATCAATTTTGGGTCAATGTGGAACTGGAAGTGAGGGTGCAACCCCTCGACCACGCGTTGTGTGGTGTTGCCTACCTCGACCTCGCAATGCGCTTTGGGGCGATCACCTGATTCTGCGAGCAGCGGTGGGGGAAGGGGGGAGGAGGGGTCATGCATTTATTTCTTGCGTGGTCTTTATACCTGTCGTGTGCTCTACAGTGCGGACGAAGGGTTCGATGGGACATATCCGACAAACGTAGTGGTGAGAAACAACGGGAGCTGCCTCTACGTCCCACCGGGCATCTTCAAGAGTACCTGCAAGATAGACATCACGTGGTTCCCTTTTGATGACCAAAAATGCGAGATGAAGTTTGGAAGCTGGACGTACGACGGTTTTCAGGTGAGCTGAACAGGGAAAATCTCGTTTCCTCTTTTCGTGTTTCTTACTATGGCCCTAATGTGCGCGTGTGTGTGAGCGTGAGTTTGATGGTTGTGGAAAGGTGCGAGGGTTGGAGTAGGGGAGGGGGGGGGTCCAACTTTCCTTTGCGAGAGCACGTCGCACGCGGCGGTCATTGAATCCCAGGCGAGGCCGCCGCACCCCTTTCTAATCAAAAGGCGAGTCTAACAATCTTAATTAAGGAACCAATCTCGGCAACCCTCATCCAGGCCGCGCCCTCGATGCGACGGGCGCGGCGGGTCGTCGTGGCCGATCTGTAGAAGAGCGTGTCTAATCAGCCCGTGTGTCTTTGCAGTTGGACCTCCAGCTCCAGGATGACGCCGGTGGGGACGTCAGCAGTTTCATCACGAATGGAGAGTGGGACTTACTGGGTAAGGTCCTGCAAACACTGGGTGCTACGTTTGCGAAACCATTTGGTTTCACTGACCACTTGATTAATCGATCCGAACCAGTAAATTGGTTTAAGTTGTAACTGACAAATGCAAGTGTGCCACGCTGTTTTACAAAAGGGGACATTGTGCTTGTTCTTTGCACACATGCTTCAGAAGATCAGTAATTAGTTTTAATAATTTCAAGGAAAAGTAAAATTGGAAGAATATACGGCACTGTAGAAATTTGGATTAACGTGTCGAAGTACCGATACTTCAGAGCACCCGACCCGTTTCTACAACCGCTTTGTTTTCTGAACCATTTTAACATTTGTTCAGTTTTCTGATCACGAGCCGATTGCAACAAACGTTCCTGAAGTAGCAGTTGTTGCACACTTCTTGTCAATTATGAACAGGAAAAAATTGTCCCTTCAATCAACTTGTGTGAGCACAGCGAAGAAGGTTCTGTTCAAATCAATTTCTTTCGCTCTGTTCACTGTTGTTCAAATACTATGACGTCACATGCTACATAATGTGATTTGTGTCACATTGTTTAGAATATCATGTCACATTCGTTAGAACGTTACACACCCCTGCATCGCTCTGCCCTCACGGGCTCAGTGCGTTTTATAACGATTTTGACATGATATTGTAAACAATGACACAATTCACATTAAATCGCATTAAATGGAATGTGACGCACAGTATTTGAATAACAGTGTTCAGGTTTACTAAAGCGTATGTTGTAGGAACGAATTATATTTTTCCGAATTACTTTAAGATAACTGCAAATGGTGCGCAACCTCCTCTCATAACACGATTAAAATTGTGCAGATTCAAAGGCCTTGATTGCTACTAGGCTACTTGCATGCACTTTTAGAGGTTCGTTGGTTACATGAGAGGAGCTTGGGCCATTCAGGGCGGTCGGGTGAAAAAAAGGCGAAAAATAAATATTGCTAGGTTGACATTTTAACGACATTTTAACCTTTGTCAACTATACTCGCCTATCTCGTTTTCAAGTGGAATTGTAAAGAAACAAATTTCAAATTTCTCAGAGTGTGTACTCTGAAAAACTTACGGCGGAACACGGCTGTTCTATGGTCGTAACAGTAGGACAGTACACAGTCCCACTGTTGGCAAGCATCATTCCGTTCCCACTGTGTTCGACCGTTGCAACACTAGGATATTAAGTCCCTCTGTTCCATCAGTATGAGACTATTCTGCTTTTGGACTTTTGTCCTGTATCTGTTAAAAATTCTGTTATCTCCGACGTAACAAATTTTCTTTCATCACGCATTTTTTCACCTGACCTTGTAGAAGTTATGTGTATCGCTCTCTGTGTGTCCAATTTTAACAGAAGTTTGATTCAAAGTCAGAAACATTGCCCCTCAATAAGCGTTGAGGAGAGAGTTTTGACTAAGTGAACTTCTGTTGGAACGTACAGTGACAGTTTGGGGATACTGCAAGAGCACTGTAAAGACGAAGGTGCTAACAGTCTAAAGTTCGTGGTCGCCTAGGGTGCAAAAATTTTGGCACTCTCTTTAAATTGTAAAATTTTTACCGTCTTTTGCCCAAATTTAATATCGCCTCAAAATGTGCATACTCTAAGACGGCCAAAATTTGGCAATCAAAAGGAAGTGCCAAAATTTTACCAACGTAGGCTATCACGGCGTTTAGAATGGAGTCGCTCTTTTGCATGGGCTATGATAAATAAAGTGTGCAACCTGCATGCACATGCAAGTGCTCTATTTTTTTGAATACTTCGAAGTGTTTGATTGGATATTTAAATACTTAAAAGTGTTCGACAGTAAATTTCAACCCTTTTAAGCTGCTTGGCCAATCCTGAAGTTAAACACTTCTAAGTGGTCAACTTTACTGTTAAACACTCAAAAGTGTGCATCATAGTGTTGAGCACTTGCATGTTCACGCCAGTTGAACACTTATTTATCAGTGTATGCTCAACGTATTTGATGCCTTGCTATCACCCTCCGCCACTGCGAGCGTTTCAATGAATACTTAAGATATAAGGGCAATCAGAATAAAGTAATTCCAATTAGACAAGTGTAAATATCACGAAAGTTTCCAATACATGGTGCAGTTACCCATTCGAATGGGAGTGCTTGACAATTGTCGCTTGCAGAATAGTTCTATGTCGACAGTTATACTCCTTTTCTTTTTTTCCTCGTATGGCTGTCACACTTATTAACGTTTTACCGTCGACAAACACTTTTGGTTTGAGACATTTGCCTCTCTTTCTCATGGATTTGTCACATTCATCTCACTTTGTATTTGTACTTTGTCAAGTGTTTCACAAACATCGGAAAACAACTCATATTCCACTAATGTTCCCAAAGGCACTAGGGCTTCTCGTTAACGTCTAATGTTATTACTTTATTCTATTGCCTATGTGAAATTGGCCGATTTAAGTATGTAATGAAATTTCTGTAACCAACTGCCATGAAAAAAACACAACATCGCGCAAAACCCCCAGACCCAGAATCGTCTGAGCCAACCGGGCCATTTTCTCAAAAAAACACATTTTTGTTAACCTGAAAAATACTGAAAAGTAACGAGTTTGAAGAAAAAACTCACACAACCCCACAATTTATTAACATTTTGAAAAATACCATTCCGACGACACCTTCTAACGCCTTGTACGTTTCACACGACGCCATTCAACAACCTTTTGAAAAAAGAGCGGCGTTTTTCTCGCCTGGAACTCCATCCAGCATTATTTCCTTCTCGGGCGATATAAATGCTTTCTATTTAGCTTTGCGCAAGTTTTGCATTTGTCTTAGAAAATTTCGCACGGCGTGCAAGCTGGGAACAAATAAAAACATACTTTTGCTGACATTTCATAGCTTTGTATAGCCACGCTACTTTTCGTTTTCTTTTTCTCGT
>NW_026267134.1:4117934-4118465 GCF_000697945.3 Frankliniella occidentalis
CCTTCTCGGGCGATATAAATGCTTTCTTTTTAGCTTTACGCAAGTTTTGCATTTGTCTTAGAAAATTTTGCACGGCGTGCAAGCTGGGAACAAATAAAAACATACTTTTGCTGACATTTCATAGCTTTGTATAGCCACGCTACTTTTCGTTTTCTTTTTCTCGTTTTAAGTTTCACTGACTGGGTGGTTCCTGACGAGGCAACCCAGCCGACAGTAACTAAACAGAATAGTAACCTAAAATAGGTGAAACTACATAATTTCGGATAGGAGAGAGTACGAAGGTTATTATTATTTAGTTAATATATGGGCGATTTAACGTCATGACGAAAGTAAATGGTCCTGCCCTTTACCGCCACGCGTTGGTAGCGTGAGCGTGGCCTATGAAACCGCTGCTGGAGGCTGCCCAAGTCTCTATTCCTTGGATATTTTTACCAATGGGGGGGGTCCAACTTTCCTTTGCGAGAGCACGTCGCACGCGGCGGTCATTGAATCCCAGGCGAGGCCGCCGCACCCCTTTCTAATCAAAAGGCG
>NW_026267134.1:4118515-4151628 GCF_000697945.3 Frankliniella occidentalis
CGTGCAAGCTGGGAACAAATTAAAACATACTTTTGCTGACATTTCGTAGCTTTGTATAGCCACGCTACTTTTCGTTTTCTTTTTCTCGTTTTAAGACTGGATGATTCATGACGAGGCAACCCAGGCCACGCGATCAAGGGGGAGCCCAAACTCAGTTCTTAGGCGACAATGTAGCTTATTGAAGGCCCCTTACTAGCGTAAGGTTGACTTATCAGTCGCCCATTCCTTGGTCGCCGAGCCTGAGGAGGTTCGAAATAAAGTGTCCGTATGCTCTAGGACAAAGTTCAGCGGAAAAAGCGGCTACGCGTTGAACTGCAGCGTAACGCGCCCTGAGACGGCGGCGTGGCAAAAGCCGGACACATTTACAATCCAACCTGGGGCGACGCAGCCCCTTTTTCCTCTAAACTTTGTCCAAAAGTATACGTACAGCCGACCAACCGACAGTTACTAAACAAAATAGTAACCTAAAATAGGTGAAACCACATAATTTCGGATAGGAGGGAGTACAAAGGTTATTATTATTTAGTTAAAATATGGGCGATTTAACGTCATGACGAAAGAAAATGGTCCTGCCTTTTACCGCCACGCGTTGGTAGCGTGAGCGTGGCCTATGAAACCGCTGCTGGAGGCTGCCCAAGTCTCTATTCCTTGGATATTTTTACCAATCAATAATCCTCGTACTTTGCCTTCTGCGTACATATATGGTTTCGCCTATATAGTGTTACATTTTTCTTAAAGCTGTCGACCGGCCTGCCGCACGGTCAGCTGAGTAATGACGGCACTTATTTTGACGCGGTCGGGGATGCATAGCTTCGCGACCCCTCGCTTCCACTCATTTTGGTGGCAGCTTTATGGCGTTAATCAAGAAAATAACTTCATGTGCACTAATGTAGTTGCATTCAATTGAAAAGTTTTCCTTTTTGTTTTCAGTGTAGTATCGCTTGACAATCACTCTACCTAAATTCGAACTCCAAGGTGCACTATTGACGACTCAAGTTTTATTAATCTCTAAGTGAAGTAAAAGCACGTCTGGAAACGCCATGCTTGCGCCTCTTACCCATGCACTTGTAGCTAGTCGAACTACTCTCGTCTCTCTCGCCGTCGACCGAAGGCCTGTCCACTTAAACACGACCAGTGTGCAATCAAGTCTAGCGCACTTAACTAATCTAGATTTCAGTTTAACTCACCGTGTATTTTTAATGATGGAAATGTCTTGCCCCCTAAACTGAACAAAGTACACGTAAGTGTGTTAATCACTAGCCCCGCAGCGCGTTACTCTCCACGAGCTAAAAATGTAACTCCTAATAAGGATTAAATAACATGGCAGTTTTAAATTAAACAACACAATGAAGGTAGTAGATACAACATTGTATATTAAGTGTTACCCGTAATTTGAGGTGAATTGCGTGATTCAAATTACGGGCTTAAATTAAATGTGGGCAGCCAGCGGAGAGACATTTTTAAAGACGTAGGATACGGAATCAATATATTTTTGTTTAGCACCTTTCTGGTGTAGCAGTGGATAGCAATAATATAACGGTGTGCACTTTATTTTTGATTAGATCCGTTTGAATGATAGCGACAATGATCGTATCCTACGTAATGGTGTCCTCTGCGTACCTGCACCTGTTCAAAACTGCAAATTGCCGATTATGCTCTCACATTTTATTAACCTCTATAAAACTACAACTTCAAATAGAGCATAGTTTGGCAACTTTCAGTTTTGTACTCCTTACCCAAACTTCATCCAGTTATATCAAGTGTTTGTCCTGCAGAAATGTACATTATTTGTTTCGATTGTTCAGATTTCGTTCTATTTCACCCAGCCAGAGACCTGGTGAAATCGGTTCAATTGACGTCGTCTGTATGAAAAACTCTTAGTTTCGACGTATATCTATCGCACTAGTTCCATGTGGAAACGGTGGTATTTCGCGACGTGCACTGATAAACCAGAGTGCGACTGCAAATTGTTTACATGCAGTATTTCACCTCCGTAGTTGAACAATGAACACTTGCAACTATTAATCTCGGCAGTTGTACACTTGTAACTGTGCAGTTCCTTTGTTGAACACCCCGCACAGTGTGCTCCAATATAAAGGTATTGACACAAGTTTGTAAGATTTCAAATCGCAGTTGCACACAAAAGTGTTCACAAGCTGCACATTTGGTTTATAAGTGTGGTAAAGTTCTTGTTATTTGGATTAATTTGCTTTTGGAGATTCGTTTATCTGATCAAATCAGATGACATATTCATCAGTATATCAGTTTAAAATGACATGCTTGATATGACGGAAAGTTTGCATTCAATGTATCACATTTAGATACATACTCCATCCATCTTCCTATACTCTTTTCTTTCTGCTTGAACTATGCCTCGACTCTCTTCTATCCTATTTCTATGCTCCCGTTCCAGGTGTACCGGGCAAGAGGAACGAAATATACTACAATTGCTGTCCGGAACCGTACATAGATATTACATTTATCATAATTATCCGAAGGCGTACACTCTACTACTTTTTCAACCTGATCGTGCCTTGCGTGCTAATAGCAAGCATGGCCGTGTTAGGTTTCACGCTCCCGCCGGACTCGGGCGAGAAGCTCTCACTAGGTAAACCAGCTGTGCCTGTTTCAATTTCTCTACGTTCCAAACTAGCACACACTTTCGACGCTAAGCGGGTTGCATCTGGTATTGGCTGAGCATCAAGCCTTTCTCATCCTCGAAAAGTGTGATAAGAACACTCACAAATCATTTTTTGACAGCATTTAGCTGCTTCTATGCACTTCGTTGAGTTGTGTTTCCTTGCCTTTTTGTGTTAAAGTGGGCAAAACAGAAACACATCTCAGACCGATACCATAAACACAGGATCTTCCCCCAAGGCGTCGGAAGTGCAAATTTTCTACTTCTCTACTCCGATCTAAGTGTTGTGCTGACCATTAGCTGCCCACAGTAGCATGGCTAAAAATGAGCGTGTATTTGACCCGGATTGCTTTTTTTTCATTTTTGACATTTCGGCCTCTTTTCTGTGTGTAGCCGTGTGAAAGTCATCTGGCCACCCATAGGGTGTGTTGTTGGCTTTTGACAGCAATGACCGTTTTATTTTTTCTTTGTACACATCTAGATTAACCGATCCGAATCACGTAGAGCCAGATTCATGATATAAAAGTGTGCAATGGTACGCACTCAATCCAGGTAAACTTGATTCAGATTGGACCAAATCCATACTGCTCAGACGTATTCATCCACACTCAGAGAGTCTTTCGTACTTACAATTCAATTAATATATTTTTACTCATATCCTTACTGTACACCATTAAAGGACGCATTTGTTATATTGCGTTATGTGGCAGTACAAACCCGTTGATAAGTCGTCCCGATATTTTTCCCAAGATTGCCAGTCTTGTGAATTAGAAAGACTCTCACTCTGCGCATCTACACTTTCATAGCAGTTTCTTTTCCGGCCACGAACCTTAGCGCTTTTAACCGTGTTTTAATCACTTTTCGGTTTGTTTGTGTGTGTGGGATGTCTTGCAGGCATGCCAGCGTTTCGCCATATGAGACAGTACACTTGCTGCCCAGACGTTTCCTACGTTGACATGACTTTCGTCCTCCACATTCGGCGTCGGACGCTGTTTTACACGATCAACCTGATCGTCCCTTGCGTAATCATCTCTTCCATGACCCTGCTCGGTTTCACGTTGCCTCATGAGTGTGGAGAGAAGCTCACTCTAGGTTTGTAAAGTATAGGGCGAGATTCTATCTCCATTCTAAACAAAGCTAAATAAATAAAAGAAGGCGGAAGACTCGTGCCGGGAAATAACTTAGTATATCTACAAGATTTTCTACAGATATTTTAATTTGGCTGAGGAAGAGCAGTCAAGCTCGTTCGCGTTCTAATGCAATTAAAAGTACTGTTTTTTAAGATTTGATTTACGCTGTCTCGCCTTTTTCTCAAAAGCCCGCTTATCTGGAAAGAAGTGACTTACGGTGACGGGCAATATGTTAAAATCATGATTTAAATATTGCTATCATTTATCATGTTTTTCATGTCACTGTTTAATCCATTTCCTCAACAAACTCATCGTCAATATGGTCCTCCTTTTAGCACCTTAAGCTTCAACGATCAATATACGTGCAACTGGTTCGATACCATGACAGACTGTTAGCTGTAGATTGTTTTTTGTTTCTTATTTCCTATTGCTTTTCTCGCGTTTCTATTTCATTTTTGTCCATGTGCTTTATGTTTTCGCTTAGCATGCTATGTGGGTGTTATAAATGTGCTGCCCTGTTTGTGAGTTTGCACTGTCGTAGTGGTTTTATGATTCATGTTTCCATTTTATCAGTTTTGATGCATTACAAAACCAATGAGCATAGAAAATGTTGGAATAAAAAAATGCGCAAAATAGCCGATCTAAAAAAATACTTATCAATCAGTAAGCGAAGTGAGCGGTTTATTACAATTATAAAATTCATTAGTACACTAGCCCTAGTGGCAGAGCCACGCGTAGAAAGCACACTTTTGCTGCTTTACTACTTCAAAATAAATCAGGCCTGCTGTAAAGCTACCCTGGTGGTGGTGATCTTTTTTTTGTAAATTAATGTATATGTAAATGAAGTTTAAAGTTCATACTTCCTCTCTCCCTAACATTTTCAAAGATAATTTCACAATTGACATTTTCTTTGCTCGCTTAGTTACTGTGGGCTATAGCAAATGACTAAAATTCTTTGGCCTACACCCTATGGGCCGTTTTGCAGCTTTTATCACAGGTATCCGTGGACTCCCGAGGAACTCTTCCTGAACCTCAACGTAGTAGACACTATGGAATCAATATACGACATAATGCCGTCCTAAAATGCGTACATTTCAACTAATCAGCCCTGGGGGCTCACATTATTTCACAAAATTTAATAGTTAATGAAATTTTTACAATAACACGTATCTGGAGTTAGAATCGGAAAAATCCGTGACCGACGACGGTTTGGGGTTACGCATGAAAGCCGTTGTTTTGGAAGTATCGCCCTAAACAGTGTTGTTGCTTTCTTTTTCTAGGCGTTACAATCCTTCTATCACTGACTGTTTTCCTAAACATGGTAGCCGAGACGATGCCAGCAACTTCGGACGCAGTTCCATTATTAGGTAACAATGATAGTGCAGTGCCAAGGTCCACTTGCGACTTGTGAGGAGGAGGGGCAACATTCCGACGAACGCTTGACTGACGGACACAATCCCACACACCTCCACAACAGGGTGTGCAGGGATGGAGACCCGCGCTTTCCGGTACCACCTCTGGTCACGGAGGTAAGTGAGAGGATCGCGGCCAGGGGTTGTCCGGACGGATGCGAAAGGTCTCTCCCCCGGCACGGAGAAGGCTGAACCACCCACAGGTCTTCATCGCCGAGAAGCTCATCATCTGCGTCTTGCTGCTGTTGTTGTTTTGTGTCGCTTTCGCCCATGGCTCCTTTTGGTTTTAGATTATGTTTTCCCCGGTCTCTTGCTCTAGCCATGCAATCTCCTTTTGGCCTTAATTCCCCTCGTATCCATGAGAAACCCATGAGGAATTTTAACCATTATATCTTGTTCTAATCTTGGTCTAGCCGTCTGCTTTTCATTCACAACCTCCCTGGGATTGAACTTAAACTAAAGGCTGCAAAAAGCCATAAAAACTTTTTAAATAATCCTCTTTGCAATGCATAAATTAAACGAATGCCTGATAAACTATTTGTGTAAATAAAATATAAATAAAACTCTGTTTTTAAACGCACGATAAAACAGAAATAGGCTTAATTTTTACGCTACAAAAAACACAAACAAAAATACAATAATAGTGTTTTAGAAAGAAGATCATAGAAGGGCACGCTCGTGCACGCATGTGTACATTGTACAATTCTTGCGCTAATACACACTAATCCGCAATACATACAGGTGTCATTGTGAGAAAACCAAGACGTATAACCCCAAATTTGCAATTCAAATCTAGTCCTTCACATCTCCGGTGTTTTAAATTCCATGTAAAAAAAACGGCCATAAGCAAACAAAAGCAATATAATGATTCCAATCCCCATGCTTTACTTGCAGTTTTTAACTTGGCAGTAGTTTAAAAGTGCAGTCATGTAATCTTTCTCTGTTAATGGTTCTGTCCTATCTTTAAACTCCATAACTGTAACTAAAGTATTTGTAAGTTAATTGCATCTGCACTACCACTTCGCTAAGGAATATCTTCGGATGTTTTCATTAAGCTTGAATTTCCAAGTAAATTTGCCAAGACTTTTCAGGCCGTGATCCGAGCCTGGGTCAAGCACAAATCCTATTTGCCTTTCTCCCTACTTCTGCGTGGAATAAACATGCTCAAGGGACAGCTATGGTGATTGGCCCTTATGGTAGGGACACATGTTTAGGCTTACAGGTTTCTTTTTGTCTTGTTTTCTACAGATGTGACTGTCCTTCTTTCGTTAACCTTTTTCCTAAATATGGTATCCGAGACAATGCCTCCGACCTCTGAAAGGCCGCTCATAGGTAAAACAACAGGAGAGCCTGTTAACAGTATTACACCTCCTGTAGACAGCTAAGGTCCACGAGGGTATTTCATTGGACCGCCGTAGCGCTTAGTAATACCAGCCAGCAGGACGGCTCTCCGCTGAATTCCCTGTTGGACGCGTATACATCCAATGAATTCTCTCGAGACATCTTTTAGGTTGAGGTAGAAGCGTCTCGAAAGTTCCCCGCAAGCTGTCTGTCTGTATTCACGTAAATCACTCATTCCCGCTATCAAAATTGCATTTTCCTTTGTTTTCCTACGGAGTTCTATCAAACAAAATATGTCAAAGACGTCGAGATTGTAATGCCTCGTCAAGTCAAACATATGGCCTTTTTTTTAGTGAGGAAATTGCGCTTAATATCTTCGATTTTAAAATGGAAAGAAATATTCTATTTCTCGGATGAACAAATACATTGTTCCTATACGGACACCTTCCTTTATTTTGTTGGAAGTGTACTGCATGCAAGCGTGCACGCCCGCACGCCTGCATACAATGTATTATAACAATTATACAGGAAGAGGTGTGTAGAGGAGCCTGTATAAATTCAAGAATTCATATTTATAAAGATGTTGTGATTATATAATTTACAGCAAACAACGGCTTGCTTGGGGAATTTTTTATTTGAGAATTATCACTTGCTTCCTCGAAATTTATTTAAAGAAAAACAGGTGAAGCGCTCACAAATGCCTCCAGTACCTTAAGCAGATTTATCATTCGTCCTCTTCGACTTTTGGTTTGCTTGTTGGTCGTACAGCAATATTGGATGCTAGAGTAGTTAATGCTTGTCGATTAATTTCCTGGTATTCGAATAAGCGGATCTCTATATGACTATTATCATACCAGTATATTTTGGCAACAATTTATGTACTAACCTTCACTCTGGTGTAATATTTTTGTTGTTATAAAGCAGTCTATGCTTTTAAAAAAGTCCTCAATCAGAAAATGCGCCGATCATGTTCTTGCAGTTCTGAGTGTGGGAGAACTGCGAATGGCTTGTGTTTCGTTTCTTACACTCGGTCTTTTCGGTTGAGAATTGACCTGCCAGCTGGCCACATTGGCTTTAAACGGCATGACTCCGGCTCAGTATCGGAATGAGGCAAGGCGGATGGTGGAAAATCTGCCTTCAGGGCGCCCCCAGATCCTGCAAGGCTCCTCCTATTCTCCCTGAAAACCGAGATCATGATGGGTTTGTAAGAAGTATGATACGGACAACGTTCGTAATTCTCTCCTACTCTGAGACTCTGCTTCTCTGTAACATCTAATTCTTGGGTTACACATCATTTAATGTATGCCCTAAACCGAGGTCCACAAAGAGAACCGTAGTTTAGTGTTGAGGTTGTGGCCGCCATCTTCTCTGAAGTAACCGAGAGAAGAATGAACAATAAAACAGAAATAGGGAATCCGTCCTCAAACATCTTTACTTACAACACTCCCCATATTATTTACCGTACAGAACAAAATCCAGAAAATACATATATAAACAAACATGTTGCCCAGTAGGATGCATGCTTTGGTTCTTCACGCAGCCCAAAGTAGTTCCATAATTCCACCCAATCATACAAAACGTCATTTGTAAGACGGGTAGAAGTCGAGGATCAATTTGTAACCTTAGTGAGGACAGAGTGCCTGTGCGGTGCATGTAGTAACACGAAAAGGTAGTTAACTAAATTTGCAGTAAATCTGTGCTTTTTTTCAATTTTCAGAAAGTTCTTTAAAACAGATAGGAGATGTAATCATTGGTTATTCATCCTGGTTCTTTGAATCCTTAAGGTTCGAATTTTCTAAAACTAAAAACCAATTACTTAAAAAATATGTGTGTTGCTGCTTTCGAACTGCAGTGACGCGCACTGTACTTTTAAAAATAATGAAACTGCCCTAATTGTTACCGCAGGTACATGCCCTCACGCCCCATTAATGTATTATTCTGCTTGATGAGGACATGTTTGCTACTTGGATCGCAGAGGGACTTGTGCTCAATCATGCAGTGCTACATCGTTTGACAATCCTACCTACTTCCTCTCACCCTGACATATGAGGCCAACTTCGCGTTAGAAATGTCGTTACACTGCAATTACACAGCAAATAACAGTAAGAAACTTATGTTGTTAAATATGAAGATAATCTCGACGTTTCTGCCGTTTTCTTGTTTAGTTTGTTTGAGTCTAAGTAAACCTTCAGTTTCTACCTTTCTTTTTTCTTTGTCAAAACGGTTGTGTGTGTAACGTCATTAACAAGGCGAAAAAGGGCTCAAATGATTTAATTTTAACACATCTTAACTCGTAAATACATTTCGTACCAACCCCACCTAACTTGTAATATTTTAGTAATTTCAAACGCTCGTTACTCTTCGGCCGAATGCGTAGTTTCAGTTGTGTAGCGTTAAACATTGCGTGCAGTTTTATTACTGGGCTTAATTGATACTTTTATAACCATTTGTTTTACATTTGGCCCAAAGCCATAGCAAATGCCTGCCTAATCGTAAGCGTCGAACATAAATGAATTCGGCCAGTTTTCGTAAATCGAGGACTTAAATAATCAAAACCATGAGTGGACTTCATCTACGATCAAGGCCCCATTTAAACACGAGAAATAAATTCACAACCTAACCAGAACCTATAAAAGTATACCAGTCCAACCGCAACCGAAAGAAAAGCAGTCAATTAAACCAAGGTTCCCTATGAATTGGGCAGACATTTGTGTAAACGTGGCACGAGTAGTTTAAGGATACAAGAGGTAGTTAAGTGTTTTACAGTAGAATCTCGATATCTGTCGCCTTAATACCTAATGTGCGACAGATTGAGACAGATTTTTGCGCGTACGCGCACGGTGCACGGGTGTACGTACAGCTCGATGCTAACCGCTATTCGGCTTAGCACTGCTAAACTGAGTGCTAACTGGAAAACACAGGAAAGTGTTTAACTTCTTGGTCGATTAATGCCCAGGTTGTGTAAGTCCAGCACATTGGCAGTGTCCAACCGTTGATTTAAACACTTACAAGTGCACAACTACGGATTGGTCACTTTCAAGTTTACGGCACTTCAAAGTGTTAACCAGTTGAGCACTAGATTTATCAGTGTGAGTGTGGATGTTCTAGCTGCATGTACCGGGTGTCAGAGCCTACAGACTGCGATGCATACTCTGAAGCACCGGTACAAGCAGACTATGACCGGGGCCAAAAAATAGAGGGTGAGTAAGAGCCGAAAAGCAGCAAATTGTGTCAGCTGGTTACTGCCGGCACGGGTCAGCTTGCTTTACCCACTCCAGCTGATGGCTGGGTGGTCGGGACAGGCCAACTCGCTGTGCTGTAAACGTTTTCCTATTCAAGGTGGGGTTTTACCGCCCTTTATTGGAATTCATACCGTTCTGCTGCGGTTTTCTGGTCTGTTTCTGGATTCAGCTTAGTTTTGCTCAACTCGAAGACACGCGTCAGAACGCTAGGGAGGATGGGCCAACCTAAGCCAACAGCCTACGCACCTGCAGCGCGAGGCCTTTAATTTAATATTGTGGCTAGAAAGTCCCGCCTTGAATGGAATAGCATGTATACCACAGGACATTCGTAGCGACAGACATCGGGGTTCTTTTAAACACTAAACCCAAGAGTGTGGTTTGTGTTCTATTAAATTTTGCGTATGTTTTGTTACAAAATTCTTCTTTACGTATGATTCAGCGCTCTAACTACTTCTTGGTCACGAAAACAGAAATGATTTATTTAACTCACAACGCACTGCGGACGCTCCAAGCTGAACCACAATCTTGGTCAAATTGTATGCAGCGTTAGCGCCTATTGCAGGTTTAATTCATTGTGCAAGAGTTAGTATAGATATTTTCTATTCATGTGGACGCGATGCGTTCAGTACTTTTTTACGTTATTTTACAGAACACTTGTATACCGACTCTTGACACATATCATTTTGAGGACAAATGTAAGATGTTACCTGTTGGGCTGTCCACATGGTCTATGAAAGTATTAGAAATCTGTTAGTCTACTTAATTATTTTAGGAGACGTATTTTCACTTGTTGAAAAGCGCTGCCGATTTGTGTCACCCAAGAACAGATTTATGCCGTACTTCTAGTTAAGTAACTGGAATGCCAGCCTCCTTTTTACAGCTTGTCAGAGGAACCGTATCGCTCCGGTTTGATTCTCCGTCAAATTTTATCATCGCTATAATTAACCATGTTCTCTTTTAATAGCTACAACAGGCCGAAGATGCTGTCCTGTAATCAGGCACTTTTTATTTTCAGTAGCACATATTTAGAGAACCCAGTATACGTGAGTTTGGGCAGGACAATCTACAGGGTTTCAATCTACTTAAAATTTCTAAACGCTCGCTACAAGACTAGAGATCTGGCTGTTAACCTTTGATCTGTTTCAGGCGTCACCATCCTGCTATCTCTTACGGTGTTTCATAACCTTGTCGCCGACGCTCTGCCCCAAGTCTCAGATGCAATGCCTGTGCTAGGTAGCACAAGTCTCTTGAAATAGTACTAGCTGCTCTACATAGGCCCATCTCCACATTGCACATGCACACACATCACTACATCAGAACGACAGAGCTTGCCGCATCCAAGCACGAAATGACAGCCTTTCTTTTTAACTCTTCAAAAAGCATTCAAACGCACACCTCTGACAGGCTCTCAGCCGCTCCAGTACGTAGCTTATTCCGCACGAGGCTTTCGCCCCTCAAGTGACCTGGTGGAGTGAACGTGTGTGCAGGGTACCTGTGGCTATCTGCGGCGTCCTTCTTTTCCGCCGCTTCTTGCTGGTAGGATTGCAGTCGCTGCAGTAGCATTGAGGTAGAAAGCATGTAGTGCCTCTTACAGGTTCAGAGACCTATGAATCCCTTTGAAATTAGAGGATATCTTAACGGGGTGCTACACATGAACTAAATTTAAATAGTTGGGGTATTTTAGCTTCCAAAAAGTGGTTTCGTTAAAAAAAAAAAACCGTAAATATCTTCATCCTTATATTTTGTCTTAATTGCTTCGTTTTGAGAAGTCTTTTGACTAACATTTCATTCCAGGACCTTTCACACTACCCTTTTGTATCTGTCATATGTGTAACACCCTGTTCAAATGTTAGACGTGTATCAGCCTTCGGTCAATGTAGATCAAAGTCTTATTCACTGGATTCCGTTTATCGCGGTTGACTTGGTCAGAGCGTCGAAAATTAAGAGCAAGGCTTCTTTGCAGACGGATTTCGCCAACAAGTCGCCATTACCAATTGTTTTTTATGTAGCAATAGAAATCCGTATAAATGAATAAGTGAAGGAAGTTCACATGAAATTCTGGGAAATGATACAATATCGCGCGTGACTCCGGTGACTGGGGTGAATGCTTTCTGTTCCAGGCGTTACTATTCTGCTGTCACTGTCAGTATTTTCCCTCATGATTGCCGAATGCCTGCCGCAGACGTCTGAGGCTATCCCTCTTCTAGGTCAGATGGCTGGGCCTGTAGTATTTCGAATTTCGTTTAAATCTGTTGTGACCTCAAAACGGAACCATGGGAATGATCACTGCCAAAGCTCTTGCTTCCCAAGCGCAAAATAATAGAAAATTCTTATATAGACGGATGCCCAGATATTTTCAATAATTATTTGCTTCGTAAAAGTATGTAAAACAAAAACAGTAATGTCTCCTCTGGGTGTCGTAAAATTCTTCGTTACCAGGAAGCAACGTTTTTACAGTGCTAGGGAACTGTTTCATGTCGTGTCAAAAATAATTAATCGTCTAGTACCGACGTGAGGTGAAAAATATGACGATACACACTAAACCAGAATGCATGTGTTGTGCCTCAACGTGCAGTACTTGCAAGACCAACTGTACAAAACGTCGTTCACAAGTCAGTAAAAATTGTTTGACCATTCAGAAATTTGTGCATAGTGAGTGGAATACTTAAAAATGAAAAGTTGTATATTATAACTGTAAATCTTGTGCATAACATACAATCCTATGGGCATTTTTATTCACAGCTTCTGTGTGCACTTTACGCTAACGCATTATTTAATATGCCAGTGTTAAGATACGCGTTTATGCTGAAGTCTAAAAATGCGCTAGCAAAGCTGAGCAAAGGAAGCTGACAGAGAACAGTAAGCTATGAATTTAAAAAGTTCATAAGCATATAGCGTGCATCCATGAGGGTTTAGTGTGTAAGTTTCGTTTACAATCAATCGGGCACTTGCGTTGTGCACACGATTACAGGCAAGGGAAGCAAAGCTACTGGACCCACGAGTGCCGCTTTATTGCTCCGCGTTGAAACACGTTGCGGTGTCAATTCATCGCTCATGGCTATTTGTCTTGAACCGAATCCTGGGGAAGCCTTAAAATAACGCCACAAGTATTTATGTCCAAGCCTCAATGCCTGAAGTGCAGGCTTGTCCCTTATGAGCGAATGCGTTACGGGCGAGTATCTGCTGGTCCACCGGGGTCCTGTCCGGAGCGCCTGCAGGTTGGGCCGACCCGTTGCACACACGTGTTTCGCGGGCGAGTATCTTCCCGACCGCAGGGGCCCTCGTCTGGGCACCTGCAGGCACGGTCGTGCGATACATCAACTGAGTCTGGAAACAATCGCGTAATATCAGAGTTTCGAAGCTTCCAAAGTATGTCTCAAAATGGACAGTATAGAACGCACGTTGGTGATATTCATCGTTGCCTCTATTCCTTAATATCGCTGTTGGATTCCAATCGACCTGTATGACTGTATGACTCTTCCTGACTGTCGACACCAAAAGCGGCCTGTGCGTTAAACATTAAGACCACGCGGTGTTTAGACGCGCGGCAAAGTTAAAGCAGCGCGGGTTGGAGCTTCGTATCCCTTCTGAATAAGTGTGCAGGACTACGTGTTCTTGTCGACTCTAAAAGTAAACAGTTATAAGAATATAATTGGCACTTAAACAGGGCAAGATTAACTCTTGGCTGTTAGACGCTTGAGCTAATAACATGAGACAGTTCTGCATCCTGTGTGTCCGCATAATATATTCAATAGCAGTTAAACTGCATTTTCCAGACTGGCCACCTTCTAGACTTCTTTCCATTTTTGCTAACCCCAGCTCTGATATCCCTGTCGTAATCTCACCGTCCTTTTTTTTAATTTCATGAAACCTAAAGTTATGTTTTGATAGTTCAATGGGTTCACTCCTGACGGTTTCCGTACTACTACTGAAACAATATATTTTTATAAATAAGTCATTTAACCTATTTATAAAAATACTCGTTGGTAATTGAGTTTCCCTATAATTTTTCCCTGCTATGCTTTTCTTGCTGGTATTACTTCCTTGCCTTTTGAAGAAGTGTGTCTATGAATAAAGTCTCTGGATTTTCTAAATTGTTTACTGTATCTAGCTCCATATTAAATAAACTGTTTTAAAGTAGTCGTGGTAAATGATGACGTTATACCTTTTTGAATGTAGCCATTGTGTAATTTAGAGGTTCTTCAACTGCCTTCTGAATTCGCTGATTTTGTGAGAGTGAGTGAGAATGCTCAAGCATGACTGATTTTAGCATTTCTAATCAATTTTTTTCGGTGCCTAAACGCCAAACATCTGAATAATTCTCATTGTACCCTTCTAACTACGAAATTCCTTTTAACTACAAGCTGTGCTGATTATGTATATTGATTAATTCTGTTGCAGAATGACGTGGATGGTTTCTATTTGTCATTTTTGCACAACTAATTAATGCATTCCTTCCAGCTGAAACGAACTGAATCAAGTGTGGGTACCCTTCTTGCACCCTGTTCCCTCTACCTGCCTACCAGTTCCTTTCCACACACCAGCCAGCACCACCACAACAAAACAGAACTAAACCGACCTGAGTCTAACAAGGCACCGTTTTTAACAAACGATTGAAAAGGCCTGATCTGAACACTTCTTTAAAATCGGTATTGCCAATTTTGTCGCATGTCCTTGGAAATGTGACGAAAATACTGCTGATTTTACGGAATGTATAATATCGAAATGTCGTGATTTTCCCACTCCATTTCGATGTTTTCACTAGTGTTCTAAGCCTACTGGTGTTGGGATGAAGCCCCTCTGCCTCCAAGTAACAAATGGATTCGCTTAAGTTAAATTACTTTTATCTAAATTAGATAATTAAGCTAAACGTAAGCTAAAAGTTGAGCATTGGTGTGAGTGTGGAGAGAACTACTACTCCGCCTTAAGAGGTAGATTTTTTATCTACTCGCCATGTGTATTTTTGTAAATCAGTTTATGAACTCGATTGTCCGGATTCACCGATACGATCTGTAGAGACCCACATATATCTGGCACGAAAAAAAGTCTACCTCTTACTTTTTTATTTCACTTTTATACTTATCACAAACGTGATTGCTTTTAGCTTGAATATACACTCTTACTTGAAGTCAAAATAGCGCTGATCTTCGACCTCTTACCTGGTATACATCTAGCTATACAAATAGTGTATTGCATACAGTAAGTCACACGCCATGTGTCGCATACAGTGGTTCTCCTAGGTATGTCTTATTAAACCATAGACCATTGATTTCATCATTCGAGTTGCATTCACTCTGTATCCACGAACACCTTCTGTTACTATCCGTGCATTACTTGTTCGGATTTATTCAGTTTTAATACTAATTAGCGACAACTAGGAGACCACAACACAGCATGCAAAACAAATTCACTTATTTTCAATGTAGCTTGGATTTAACGCTTTGGCGTGTCTCTGTTTTTCTTGGTGCCTCAGAGTTGTCTTTTTTTAAACGTAAAACACTCTGTTTTAAAAGAAAAACATTGGCACGTCTTCTACTGATTCTCACGTTTAGTTTTATTAACTATATCTTCGTCATATAACTAAGTTCATTCTTAAACTAAAATGCAGTCCCAGGGACCACATTACATTTTCTTTCTTATGTCTTGTTTTCCTTCCCTATATTTTGTTTCAGTGAACTTTTTCAACTTCCTGGGTTGTAAGATAACAACTTATATGTAGAAAACCCGGTTAAGCAATTATTATAGAAACAAGCTAAATAGATCACATTTGTTTTGTCACTGAACCTATAACGGGGCAGTTTGCTCCGCGCGTGACTCAGATTTATTTAATTTTTTTGCTAAATAATACCCGTTGTTTTTGTACTAACAAAATATCTCCCATGCATGTTCACTAATTCTTTCTATGTGAATACAGGTACTTATTTCAACTGCATCATGTTCATGGTGGCATCGTCCGTAGTCTCAACAATCCTAATTCTTAACTACCACCATCGCAGCGCAGACACACATGAAATGTCTCCATGGGTAAGCGATGTTTTATTGTGCCCCACGACGTTACGATATTGTAACAGTGCTACTCTCGTAATTTTTGGTTTTAGTCGTTCCTTTTGAGAAGTAATTCATTGTTCTGTCTTTCTAGGTACGCTGCCTGTTCCTGCAGTGGTTGCCCTGCATTCTTAGAATGTCGAGGCCTTTACCAGAGGACACACCTGCAGGTGGTTCACCTGGCTCCAGAAAATCACCTCAAAGTTTGGAACTTAAGGAGCGTTCTTCTAAGAGCCTGTTAGCAAATGTGTTGGATATCGATGATGACTTCCGACATCATGGCACGCTACCGGGACATCCCATGGTAAACACGCGCACTGTTTCTAATTTATCTGCAATTCATTTGTACTTATGATTTGCCGAAGCAATTTACAAAGATCTACGCGTCTCTGTTTACATTTAAATTGTTATGTGCCTCAAAAAAATCATCGTTATTTCGCAGTCCTCTGGCGTGCCGGGGGCGGGGTATCTTCGGCATGCCGACGACGGCGGTGCTGGGGGTGGCACGCTGCTCCATCATGCAGCAGCTGCAGCGGCGGGGGCGGGCTGCCTAGGTCCACACCGCGAGCTCACCTTAATTCTCAAAGAGCTGCATCACATCACGGATAAGCTGCGCAAGACGGACGAGGCCGAAGAAATCACGAACGACTGGAAGTTCGCTGCCATGGTAGTAGATCGTCTGTGCCTGTTCATCTTCACCCTGTTCACCGTGATCGCCACCATAGCCGTTCTTTTCTCGGCACCTCACATCATCGTCACGTGACGCGTGTTTGTTGTTCTTGTTGTTTGTGTCTCGTCACTGGCGGCGCTGGTTCGCGGCCCGGACGCGCAAGATGGCGGGGCTCCGGAGTGCCGTCAAGGAAGCTGGTCTTCCCTGGCGGTACGGCGCCGGCATTCCGGCCACACAGCGTTCGTTGTTTGGTGGAGGAAAGTGAAATACCACCTCGGAATTGTGAGAAAAAAATGTCACATTATGAATTGTCTGCATTTTTTTCATTTTGATGTGTTTTCAAAGAATTGAAATGTTGGTTTTATTGACGAAAGTATGTCAGAGTGCATTAAGTTGTTGGCTTTCTTCACCCGTTGTAAATTACTCGGCTGTTAATGTCAATCTTTTGCGACTTGGTTCGCTTTTATCATCAAATCCTATTGGTTGAGTATTTTATCGCGGGCAGAAATCGTTTAGAGGTGTCGTAATCATGTCCTGGGCCGGTGCGCTTTTAATTAGTGTTATATAAAAGTGAGCACGTTCCGCTGTTTCGCGTCGCGGCTCGTAGCCCAAAACTGTTGAAAATAACTTTGTTTATCCGAATGGCGGAGCTGGGACTTCTAGCAGCCTTTCGTATATTTTTGTCAGTTGTCTAATTTTATAAAACAAATCTTAGGCAATGCTAGTTTTCAAAGAAAATACTCATTTATTTCTAACTCGACAGTTTGAACAGGAGGTGGATGAGGTGGGCTCCCTTCGTTGCGTTGTCGAATTCTGAAGTTCCAGCGCTACTCACGAATCAATTTTGTGCTGGGTCGTTCAAATGTCCGTCCTTGCAAACTAGTGTTTTCCAATCCAATGCAAAGGGACCAAAGTTATACTGGCCACAAGACTCGTAATTTAGAGCCAGATATGTGCTAAACTAGAGCATGGAAGGCAGGCAGTATCTGTAGCATACCCTAGCGCTGAGGTTGTCAAACACTGGTTTTCGGTTGTGTTTCTTTATGAACTTGTTTTAGATATCAGTAGCAGTGCCATTGGCACAATTTCTTAAGTTTCTTTCTCGCCTCAACCAAACTCCAAGCCGACGGGCCGTGCGCGAAAAGTGGCGCGTGCACTAAATTGAATGAAAACAAAACAAAAACAAATTGATTTGGAAAATATTCGAATCATACTCAATGCATTGTGATTTTCTGTGGCCTTGACCCCGTGGTCAGGCTTCCTTGGCAGATGAGATAGGGTTTACTTGAGTCAACTCTTAAGGTGAGCGGGTTGGTATCGAGGGCAATTAGCCTTCAAATAGGCGTAACCGCGCAACCTTTACGTAGAGTAGGATCATTAAAGATAACGACAAACGGGTGATTCAAGTTTTACATTTTTTTAATAACGGTTTTTTCTTAAATGTTATTTGTATTTTCTTGTTTTTATACTGCTACTGTACATAAGGCATTTTCTGGGTTTTCGAAACTACCATTAGTTCAAGTTGTTTTTAATAAATTGTTATCAATCGAATTATTCCCAAGTAACGGCCATCGATTCGGTGACTTTTTAAAAAGTACGTTTTTCATAAAACACTGATGAATATAGACCTTTGTATTCGTACGAATACATGTATCTAATAGACTTAGATAGACGTAAATTGTTTGTTGATGGTTATGGTTAAATTGTCTTGTACTTGTAGATTTAAGATTCAATTGGAATGTTGATGGTAGTGAGAAACTGCATTGCTGGATATTTTAAGCGGACTCGGGGGAGCGGGCGCGCCACAGGCGCTTAAGTTTTTTATTGTTGCCAACGGTTGCTCACAGACATAAACCTTATGGTAAAGCTTTAACTGTATACGACCAAATATCTAAATAATTTCTGGTAGGCGGTTAAAAGTGCTATCTTCAATTTTTATTAGAAAATGGGATAGTGGCAGTCTTTGCCCATAATTGTGATAATCTAACTAATGAACCTGGACTAAATATCAAAGTTAAACTGCTGTAATGTTAAATAAACTAAATCAACATGATAAATAATTTACTTAACCCGTTAAAGAAAAGGCTGCTTCTGTCCCGCTGTGTACAATCAAACTCATTACTGATGACCGCTGCCAGTTTCTAAAAAAAATGACTAATAGTACATCCGTTTAACAGAATAATTTGCGCGTTTTGTATATAAAAATGTCTGTAGGTCGCCCGACTAAAAGTATAACTGATGTAGCCGAACTCTGCGGCTAAAATGACTGTGCCTTCTGGCTTTAGTTTAGTGCAAAGTTCTTTCAAAAGCGTTAAACTCGCCATATCTTAACTTTTTGTACCACTGCACAAAGTTGCTCACAACCATGGGCTCCAACCGTGACTATAGATCGTTTCCCTCAAAAGAAATTCCATGACCGAAACTGGTTTTTCTCTCCTAATATACATATTCATTAATCAATTTTAACTGTTGTGATTTTTTTATGGTTAGTTCCCGGGGAGCTGGTCTTCCCGCGGATGTTAGCTGTTATCGTTAACCGCGTTGTGAGGCAATTAAAGTTTTTAATCGCATGAATAGTGCGTACCCGTCGGAGACAATTTAAAGAATACCCTGGTACGTAGTAGGGATTACACTAACGTTTTACGTCACCCCGAAAATCCCCAAAATATATATTTTTGTAATTTACTAACGCCCTTTTACAAGGTTCACTAATGCACAAGTGCTCTGCTCGGACTGCATTGTGAATGTGAAAAAATAACCCGTAAATGTGTTAGAAGTAATCCCAAGCTGTTAACTAAACGATCAGGATTAAAGGGCCTCGGGGACTCCTAAGAGTCCCCACTCGCCCCAAGCTAGAGGCGTGGTGCGCCTGCTCGGTGATCCGCTATGTACAGTAATAGCTTGCCTAAGCCTAATGAGACATTGTGCCACATCGACCAATTCTACAGTGCATCTAGACGCTGAATATTTCCCCGTACTGCCCGTCCCTTCTGAAAGGGAACTTGTCCTGGTGTTGCAGTGGCGTGATTTTGTTGAGGTGGTTGGCATCCCCTCCAACCCCTAGCAAAGGCGCTCTGACTTGCTCAACCTGGCTTTTTACACGCTTGTTCCACGTAGAGTCCAGTTTCGGTTGGGTGAAGTCCTGGTTTCTACCGTTTCATATAGCTGCGTTGATCCAGGCTGAGTGTTCTTATTTTCCCTATTCATAGGACAGTTCACTGCCTTTAACCCTCTGAGAGATGCGACGGTGTATATAGAGAAGTTAAATTCTCTTTTTCTTTTCTTTTTTTGTTCATGGAGGGTCATGACAATTTCTCAGCTCATCGTTGTGCTGTTACGTAAGAACCGTTAGTGTTCTCGTCAAAACTTAACTCAAACTCAATTCAAAGTTCGTTTTATATATTTACTTTTGTACAGTACGATCTATATTTACCAAAAATTGTTTTCTGCCGTAGCTCTTGTACAGTTTATAACACTATTTGTGTACATTCGTAGAGTGGGATCACCTTTTGCCTCGGAGAATGATCGCGAGTTTTGAAGTAGTGGCAGATATTTAGTGTTTGGTCAGCCATTTTTCTGATGGTTGTCATTCCCATGAAATATTTACCAAACATTTCAGAATACTCTTCACTTCCATGCAATACTTTTGCCTACACCCGCATAGACTCTTTTAATTCTACTCTGGTCCGCAAGTATCATTTTCAAATCATTAATAGTTTTTTTTGGAAATTATGACTGGCCAACCGCACACAGCCACTCGTAGCTTTGGTGGAAATTGATCTCAGAATGTGAGGCGCTCAGAACTTTGTCAGTAGTCTTTGTTTAGAATAGTTCACACAAACTGAAAGAAAGATTGATACAAAATATATTTTACCTCAAAATACAAGGGCTGTCCTGTGAGAACAGATCTGACAATCGGCTGCGAAATACCTTATGGATTGCGTAGCACATATTTGAAGTTAATTATTGAGACATTTAAGTTATTGTTTTTAATCTTATTTTGGGTCATGTAAAGCTGTTTGAATAAATCTAAATTTAATTTTGTTACTTTCGTGAGAATGAAAGAAAGAGAAATTGAAATGGCTACCTACTGGTTGCGACCTTATTAGATATCGGTGGTAATGGTAGCCGAAATGTTTGTATGGATGAGTAAGTGTCTATGAAATAGGCTCGAAGTTATAAAGCAAGAGGCAATACGACGGGGAATCATTTAGGGTCTTTCCACTTGGTTTAATATTACTACTGATTGGTACAAGAAAGATAAATACCACTATGCTTTCATTTCAGGTGACAACCCTTACTTTTTTTGTGCCTCTTCAAAACCATTGCATTTTTTCCCGATACGCTTTAAGAGTCAATCGGCTTCGGCAGAAATAGGGAACATCTAACTGGAATGGAGATTCGGGCACGCATGTATAGAGCGTAAAAGGAGGCAGTCGCTGCGGCAGAGCTAGAATCTTTCTTTTTCCGTCCCACCCATACGGTTTTGTAAACATGCAGATGAGCAGTTTGACGTCAAAACGCACACAAGTTGCAAAAGCAACTTCGAAACAAAATACAGTGTCTTTCAGCTTCGTACTGGGCTACTTACTACTCTACGTTATGCCTCCCGTTAACTTTATTACACAGATTTTCATGAGTCGCTGGGCAATGTCCAAGGAGACAGGTTAAAGTAAACTTTATATATATATTAAAACTTCGTTAATTGGGTTGTTAGGTTTACGTTTCAGACAGTAAATCAATCTACTAAGCAATCTAAATGTTTTCCGTATAATCGAGTTGTCAAATTTCAGAAAAGAAAAAGGTATGAGTCGTAAACTAGCACAAGCAGGGTAGAATTCTGATCAACGTTGACATTCTACATGGTTTAAAATTTACGTTCACTTGAAAACCGTCTGGCCCCTTTGTGCGGACGTTTCATTCCATGGTACAGGTCCATTGCCTACGATTGTTGCATTATTTCTCAGAAGTGTTTTCACATATCTATATTTTTCCCATTTGTTTAAAGAGCCTTTCTTTCAGTATCCGATGACTGGGTAGTATAGATAAAATTGAAAGGTAGTATGTTACAGGAATTGAAATTACGCTATCGGCTTTCAAGGGAAAACACTATCTGGGTTGTCGCTTTCTTGTGCTTAGTGTTGCCACTTGATAAACATTATTTCATTTTAAGAAGAGAAATGTGATGCAATTGACTGATCAACTTGATTTAAGACTTTAAATGATCTGCTTTCCCCGCCATTGATCGTCTGTATAAATTGTTCTAAATTTAAACCTAATCACTACTTTTCTCTTCATTAGCTCACTGTTCGTTTTAAACCAGCTCTTTTGCAAATGAAAATTTTCTGTCGCATTTAGGCCAGGTCCTGTCACTGGCCGTTCATTGGTGCTCCCAGTAGTTAGTATAACCGTCTACCAGACAACTATTTTTCTAAGGCAAACTATTATAGGGCGTCGAATTCACCCGGATGAATGGCGTTAACGCGGCAGTTGTTTTCTTTCCGAAATGGTTCGGATAGTTTCCAAAATTCGCCGAAGATAGTGTTGATGCATAGGTTCCCCGACGAGTTGTAAATACATTTACGTTCTAAGACGTGAAATAAACAGTTCACCCTTTAGGATTCACTAACGTTGAGTAATATGTTTCGTTTGATCAAATTTTATTGAAACAGAGGGGGAAATATTAGGCTTGGTACATTAGTCATCTTGTTGCTGCTGGTTTGCAAATCTTACCCTTCAAAAAAATTCTTACGTTTAAAACTTGTAGGTAGGATTTACTTTCGCCTTGTCACTATCTTACCTCCTCGAAAACATTTCGATGTACCGTCGTTCCCTATTTCTTCCCCTTCTTGTGGACTCGTCACAATACGCACTACCTAATTATTTTAAATATTTCTTCGCATTTCTCGTGTTTGCCTTGAAAAAAGTGATTGTTTGGGACTCAAAAGTTAGGATTGTAGCGTAGGAAATAAATACCTGAAATAGGTTATTGTTTGAAGAGTGGTAATCTGAGTTTATCAGCTCTTTAAAGAATGCATGCGTGTACTTAAAGTCCTTCTCCGAAGACATATACCCCAAACTTTCTAAAGACTGAGTTTTTGACCAAGTGTCTTAAACTTTTTCCTATGATATAGGGGCGTATAGGGGCGATTATGAAACACAGGAGCGTAAAAGGTTCCATAAACACAGTTCTGTTCCTTGAATTGATTTCATCTAATTTGTCGCAATAAACTGCAATTTAGAAAGTAAAATGAGACTGCGTGCCGGAAGGATGAGTCGGAAATAAAGAACTGTGATTATGCACCTACCTGTTGACCACAAAATGTTGTTAGGATATTAATATGGTACAGGGGTTTAATAACTTATGTTGAAACGTGAGAGAATTTAACCCTATGCAATAAATCGTAAATACAATTTAACGTAACAGGCTATAAACAGACAGCTTTTATAATCTAATTCGCTTTAACTTCTAAGCAATATGCGCACCAGGGTGTTCGGGAGCTCCACGTGTCCTGAATAACATCTTTTCCATTACACCTTTTACCCCTTTGTACTCTAATGTCTTACACCTCATTTTGAGCTGTTGTGAATATAATTGAAAAACACCTCATGTTACTTTTGGTAGTAACTTAATGCAGATCATCAGCCATGGGCCAAACCCTATAAGTGTAAATGAAATATTGTATAACTTAGGTTCGCGTAGATTTTTTTCCTATGTGCTAGGAGAATAAACTCTCCAGTTACCAAAGTCACTATTCATCTTGGAACCTTTGCATCAATCATCCCTAATGTAGTTGATTTCTTAAACCAGGTTAAGAAATGTCCTGGTTTTTATTATTACTTAATACCTCATCTACTGCCAACAACAGATGACACATTTAACGTGTATCTTGTATTTTAAAGGGAACCTAGTGCCTTGTGCAGAAAAGTGAACGATTGTAAATAACGGTTGTATGATTGTAGTGTTATTCAGAACTCAAGGAACGACTGGTAGTTTCTCAAAAGTTGTTTTTAGCAAAAAAAGGAAAAAAATATGCACAACTTTCAATTGAGATTTAAAATCTCTGAGCAGCACCTTGCGAGATATATAGCCTATTGTTACTGACCGTAAACAAGGCGGCATCATGTTGCTAATGGGAACGTAACCTAAGGGCTCTTATTATAGTCTTGCCATTTATTATTTTCCAGCCAAAATGAATTTGACATTTAAGTGACGCGTTCCGTTGCATTGTAAGTACCTCTTATTTCTCGCAGAAAATCTGGATCTCTCTTGCCTGGTTGGACTTGCCGAGAAACAATGACCAGCTTTAGGTTTACGGCTTGAAAACCAAGCCGTAAAGGTAGAACTTTGCTCGCCCTGCGACTGGCTTTTTGGATACTTGTCTTTTCTGACAATTTTTGACTGCCTGTCAGTAGCATGGGTCGCCCCCCCATGGGGCCATCTGTGCCTCAGCCGACTCGACTCTCTGCAGGATCATCAGCCCCTCGTTCGACTACGGAGCTCGACTGGGGTCTGACTTTTGACGACTTACTATGTGGTCCTCTGTACTGCGTGTGCATTTACGTCAACTCTATTGCAAAGTAACTTTCGTCTTGGGAGAAAATGTTCTATCTCCTCGGCTTAAACTGTCATATCATTTAGGCACGAGGGAAGCAAATAAGCCATTTTTTATTATTATTTTTAGCTGCTAAAATGTGTATCTGTATTTTATTTCCATTTAAATCCCCTTCAAAATATTTTCATCCCAAGTCGCAGTTTTTGTCTTCCAAAGCGCACTGCGAACCAGTGGTTCGTTCTCACCTTACCTGGTGGCTACTATAGGCAAAGTTCGAACGACACCGAGATGACTCTGACATGGCCACGTCGTTGTCAGTTCGATGTCGTTTGGACGATTTTGCTTCTTTTCTCATCGAAAGATCATTTCTATTTTGTGGAGGGACGAGTCAATATGAGGCAAAGTGTAGTCGTGTAATACGGCGCTGCGGTGCCTGGATGAGAACAACTAGCTCATCCGTAATTGTTAAAATTATAATGTACAGATGACATGGTGTTAGTAGATTTTATGAATGCTCATTAATTTATGTGTTGTTTTTTTATTGGAGAGTATTACGAATAAAATATTGTTACTACTGAAAATTATATAATAAAGTACTAAGAATTGTAATGTTATCTACCTCCTTATGGACCCTGAACAATTTATTTTCGACATTATACTTATCAGTTGACACAAGGCTCGGTATTTGTAGTGTTAAATGAAACTGTTTAACTGGCGTGCACATGCAAGTGCTCATGCGCAACACTATGTTGCTCACTTCAAAGTGTTTGGCTGGATATTTGAATACTATGAAGGGTTTAAGAGTAAAGCTAAACACTTAAAAGTGTTCAACACCAGGGTTGGCCATGAAGCTTTTGGACACTTCAAACTGAACACTTAAAAGTGTGCAACATAGTATTGAGCACTTGCATGTGCACGCCAGTTGAACACTTTATTTGTGTCAAATCGCCGCTTTGCAATGCCAAGGAAATAATCAGAAACAACAAAGGAACGAGCGTGGACACGCGCGCGCGAGAGAGAGAGAGAGAGAGAGGGAGAGAGAGAGAGAGAGAGAGACTCCGCTCCACCCCCTCCACCACCCTGGTCCTGGTCCAGGCTGGGAAGGGCTGGGTTGAGCCAAGCATTGCTGGCCCGGTCGATACCACCGGCAAGCCATTAGGCTACTTGCACCCGCCGCCACGCCCAAACCCGCTTTAACGTTACTGCATCTCGTCACTTTTGTTTTTTGTGTTGATTTTTTTCATAAGACTTTTCAAGTTTTTAGATTAGAATTAACTGCTGTCTTTGAAAAACGGTGGTGGTTTCTACGAATTTTATTTATGGGAGGAGGTAAAATAGGGAAGGGGGGGCTTCAGTCTCACCATACTTTTTAATTTTTTTGTGCGAGACGAAAGAAACTTTCTTTCAAACGGTCGTCGACAAGACATCCCCATCCCATCCCCAGGCTCGTTTCGCGTGGTTGGTGGCGGTCCTGCCCTTCAAGTCAGCCAGACGTCCGTCGGTTTTGGAGTCCGTTATGCAGTTAATCTCCTATATTATTTAGGCTGTCCAGCTTGTCTATGCGTCTGGTCTAGGCGTTTAAAAAAAGGGGGGCAGTCGTAAAAATCCTCGGCAGAAGGCGAAGTGAAACAGCAAAAAACAAAAACAACAGTGGAGAGAGGGTGGCGGATCGGCGGGGAAGGTGGGGTGGCACCACCCACCCGCTCACTCAGGCTGGGCTGGGCAGGCCCCCTACTCAGTTCGCGCCGCGCCGTGCTGTACTGCGCTCGGGCCCAGCCCGCCCAGCCCAAGGGCCTAACTTCGCCGAGGCCCCAGCGAGGCCCGACCAAGAAAATGAGGGTCCGGGCGTAGCGGTTCCACGCCCCTCGGATGGGGATACTGCTGCTCCGACATGAGGATTACACAGGCATGGCTCGTGGCGCTGGCCTGTCTCGCCTCCGCGCCCTTGCTAGGTACGTACTCATTGGTGGTCTAGTTTGTTGTTGGTGTTACGCCAATTTCACATCTTTCGCTCCCGGACCACTGTTTGTGCGCCAAACAACCAGTAGCAGATTTTTGACGTTTCCGATCACATTCCGTGGTGATGTAAAACTTATTTCATTGGGTAGTTCACGTTTGGGCAACAAACGTCCCCCATCTTTCATTCTTGTGGACCAGAATGAGGTTATGGGAGGACAACCACCCAAGCAAAGTTTTCCACTAAATCCAACCTTACTATATTTTTAAATGAAATATTTTTTAAATGCTGTATTTTCAGATTTCAAATTTTGCTATCGTCGTGTTTTGAAATGATTAGTAGAATGAAGGCATTGATATCGTAAACACAAAAGATGTAACTAACCTTGGGCCACTTAGGGCTACGCCATAGTGGCCAAGGTTGTCCGAGTATCTATTCATATATCAAACTCTGAAGGTACCACACATACATCTAACGACTTGACTATCAAGTCAGACTTCATCAGTTAAATAATATGTTCTTATTACGATTAAGAGCATCGAGAACTCCTGTTCATTTCAGTTATACGAGAATCCCAGTTGATTAAACGATAGTCAATTTACCTTTTCAAAAAACACTTTGTAACAGTTTGACTGACATTTCTATCAAGTTTTACTAAATTTCTTTTTCTGTCGAGTTAAAGAGAGAATCATTAGGCACAACCACAACAAACAATACCACTCTAACCTCAATGCGCCACGGTAAAGCTCCTTAAAGAAGATCCCTCATAACTACTATATTAAGATTAATGATAATAATGAAAATTTGTGGGAATTTAAAGATTTAAAAAGAATACTTTGTTTCGATAGGGCAGCTGTACATCTGTCTGAAAATATCGGTCTTTCTGGTGTCACGTTGACACGTGTTTAAAACCGGCCCAATTTCAGAAATTTAGTGTGAAATTAGTGTACTTGCGCTGCCTCAAGGGGCGTTTTCGCCGGCCGGTGAAAGCAGCGCAACTCGTTGCCGAAGGGCACTGTGGCATTCTGTCTGAAACGCCCAAACAATTATTTACCTACACCTTCGTGTGACGAGCCCGACGAGAGGCCGTGAACACTATTTGCCAGAACTGGGTCGACATCCCCTGAAGTGCCGATGTGCATTAATGCGCATTCAATGCGGTAATCTGATAAACTAAGTGTTTCACTGCTCAACTCTTGTAAGTGTACAACTGCCAGTTAAACACCTGTAAGTGTGCAACTGCCAGTTAAACACCTGTAAGTGTGCAACTGCCAGTTAAACACTTGGAAGTGTGCAACTGCATGTAGAATTCTTGCAAGTGTTTAACTAGGTTGGTGTGCATTTGCAAGTGTGCAACTTCTCGATTTAGCACTTCCTACACAGTGAACATTAAATCTAAGGAACTGTTCAACCGAGGAGTTGTACACTTGCAAGTGCACACCTACCAAGTTAAACACTTGCAAGTGTATGACTGCGCAGTTGAACACTTGCAAGTATTTAACTTGCAGTTGCACACTTACTAGTGTTGAGCAGTTGAATACTTAGTTTATCAGTGAATGGGCATTAAAATGCGCAAGGAAGGTCACACACTCCTGACGCATTTCGCGTAATAAGCACTAAATGCGCATTCAATGCGCCAGGAGTGTGTGCCCTTTTTTGTGCGTTTTAATTCGCATTGTCAATGCGGCGCTACGGAGGTAACGTTTTAAAACACTTTCGCGTGAAACTAGCTGCCAAGACCAGCGCATGTCTTCAGAGACATCCATCTACCTGCCATCTGGCCTTTTGACAGACAACGTTACCTGAACTAATCAAAATGTCCTTTTTCTACTTTGAGCTAGATTATGTCAGCAGTTCCCTTCACTGCTCTCCCTGAAGGCCACTTCTATTTTTACTAAATTTAGAAAACATCTTGGACCACTACAGTAAAATAAAAGTAAATGATCAGGGGGTCCTGCAAAAAGAAACGCCTGTAGTTTTTTCTTTGTTTTGTAGCTGTTTTTTTAAAAACCATAAATGAATCAACTCCCTTATTCAGAGCGATGCAATTAACGTTGTCCGTGTTGGTCTCCGCCGTCGCCGCAGTCCTGTCCCCACGCGGTCCAGCGCTCCTGCGAGGCGGTGCGTGGCGGGGCGCCCCTGTCTCCCTCGGAGTCGGGTAGCTAGCCTTGTGAGCACGCGGCGTGGCGTGGTGGGGGGATCGATAGCGGAGCTGCCACGCCCCCTCCGGGCGCCCCGCCTCGCCCCACCATGCCCCGCCGCGCCCCGCCACACCACACCTTGCACCCCTACCCCTCCCGCTGCACCCTGCCCATCCCGTCCACCCGTGGGGCACCCCCCCCCTCCCCGTCCCCACTCTCTCGCGGAGCCTCGCCGGCCGGCCGACTGGACGATTATTTGAAGTGCGCGCCGCGTTGACACACTCGAGGGACCCCTTCCTTTTTCTTCCCTTCCCTCCCGCATTCTCCTCTTCTTTACCGAGTGGCCGATTCCCTTGTCTGTACATTTTTAGGTACTCTTGGGTTACAGCTGAAGCTGAACGCGGGAAGGGTTGCCTACCGTCTTTGACACTTTCGCCTTCAAGACGCGCGAGTATGTCTGTAGAACAGGATGCCAGTTTTAAATGCAAGCTTTCAGTTTGACAGTTTCTACTAGAAAAATAAAAGTCTGCATACAATTTAAACACTAAAACGTTCTACAGTTTAACTGCTAAACTAAAAGAAGTTTTACACTAACTGCAAGACTAAAACGTTCTGCAGCTCAAACTGCAGGGCTCTTTAGTTCTGCAGTTCAAAATGTAAAACGTTTCAGTTTTACAGTTTGAACTACAAGACTTCACTGATAAACTAAGTAAACACTTGTAAGTGTGCAACTGCACTGCACTGTGGGTATTGCTCAACTGGGGAGTTGCACACTTGCAAGTGCACACCTACCGAGTTGAATACTTGCAAGTGTACAGCAACGGAGTTGCACATTTGCAAGTAATCAACCTACCGTTGAACACTTACAAGTCTGAAGCAGTTACACAATTAGTTTTTGAGTGTTTAGTTTTGCAGTTAAAACCACCACTATGCTATACAGTTTCATTTGAAGAGTAGGTGGGGTGAATCAGACCACTAATGTTTATGCATGCACGCACCTTATCTTTTACAAGCCCATCATTCCACCTGCCTACAACTTCAGGCACATAACAAGAACTTCCCTTCACTTGAAAGTCTACAAAGAATTTCTTTGTATTGGAAGGGGCTAATCAACTCTGATACTCCTTCGCACACGGACTGGTTTTACTTCAATACTACATTAATATCACATATGTTTATGTCAATATTACAATGTTAGGCTGATAATGAGCATTCCCTCGTACATAAACGACCAATGGGAGCTGAGGACCCCCGTTTGTAACCGATTATTCTCTGTAAGCTCCGAAAGAAAACAGAACAGCAGCCCCTACGAAGCATAGTTCCGCTTAAAGACAAAGACTGCTACTGCTGCTCCGCAGTTCAAAGCAATCGGCGACTTATTGTATAAGCTTACAAAAGAAATGATTTGTAACAAGATTTTAACCGTGTTGCCTGTATTACGTTTCGGTTGTCCTGCTTAACCTTTCTCTGCCGTTGCTCTCTAAAATCACCCTCGGCTCTCTTTTGTTGTCCCTCTGTTTTTTTGTCTGTGCCGATGCCGATAGCGCATCACTCCCCGCACTCCCAACAAAGGCTCGTCGGGGACGTTATGCGGCCCTGAAGACGCAAACACTCCACGCTGCGTCGAACGCGGCCCCATTCCGCGACACGGCTTCGAACGCGCCCAGCGATTGGGGAGCGATAGTCTGAGAGGCGGCCGACCGCGCGAGTGATGGTGCAGATACACCACGCCGCGCCGTGGCGCGCCAGCCCAACCCACCACCGACTCTGTAGACGAAAATACTTGTCGTGAAGATCAGCGGGATCCCCGGAGTGGGGGCCCGGAGGGGGGGCTTGGCTGATTGAGAGAGGGAAGAGAGGGAGTGGAGCGAGCGACCCACATTTTAAAACCTGAGCTGTCTCCGGCGAGATGTTTGCTTTCATCTCTCTCGGCAACGGGGCAATCTCAGACCAAAAAGAAGAGGGGAGGGGAGGCCGCGTCGTAAGACCTCAAGGGATTAGACGTGGGGGGAATGTGCGGATTTTTGTTTTCGAATTTTCGAGTTCATCAGTTGTTAGTTAGAGAGCGTTAGGTAAGCAGAGGAATGAACGACTCAATAACAATGACAACAACAACAACTTCCAAATCCGTGACCACCCCAAAAGGGTCATCCCGGACCTAGGTCGTTTACCCCGTGGCCCCCACCTCCGAACTGCCCCGCCCCCACTTGGCATGGGGAGGGGGGCGTCCTCATCGCTGTTCTCCCCGGTAGTACCCGGATGGTACCGTGCCTCCGCCACGCCCCACCACACCCCGCCACGCCCCGCCACGCCCCGCTCCTGCTACTCTGCCACGTGGAGCGGGTCGATAGCGCGCCAAAGGCGCACAGAGGCAGCCAAAGGCGCCACGCCCAGCAGCCGGACCCCCCTCCCCCCCCTCCCCCTCCCAAACCTCCCCCCTACCTTCTCCCCCGTGGGTCCTGCGGGACGGAGCGCTCCAGGGCGGGGCTTTCCAGGACGGGACCCTCCACGGTGGAGCGACGGTATCGCGGCGGTGTCCCACTCCCCGTCCTGCAGGGTTCCCATTATATTTCTCTTAATCTTTACCATCAAGGAGGGTGGTGGAGGCTGCGAAAGCCGGACAAGGGAATAATACAGGGATGTGCGTGCTTCTCTAAGCTAGTTGGATGAAAAGACAACTAGTGATTTTAAAGCACTGGAAAAAGAGCCAAAACGGGGTTATTATTCGTCTTACTTTTATTATAATTCCATCCTGTTACTTTATCGCTCCAGGAGGTGGTGATCGGTTTGTTTACCGGGATATGCACTCCAGAGCCGCTCTCTTGCGGAGGCGCAGCGGGAGGCGAGTGGTTTTGTAGTGGAGGGGAGGCGGTGTTGGGAAGGGGTGGGGGGTAGAGACCTGATGGGCTGCCTCTCCGACATCATCTCCGCGCAGTGAACAGGCCTCGAGACGAGTGGAGTGGATCGGGGTTGGGGCGGGGGCTGTGTTGTGTGTGCGTTTATCGTTCGCTGAATCCCAAAATGTTGTGCTCCGCAGCTCTGTGCTCAGAGGACGAGGAGCGGCTGGTCCGGGACCTCTTCCGAGGCTACAACAAACTCATCCGGCCCGTGCAGAACATGACGCAGAAGGTGGACGTGCGGTTCGGGCTCGCCTTCGTGCAGCTCATCAACGTGGTGAGTGCCGGGGGGGCTGGGGCTGGGGCTGGGGCTGGGTGGCGGGGAGCGCCTGTGCGCTAGGCAGACCCGGCCACCACGCGCGCGCCACGGGCCTGCCTACCCGCACGGCGGCCCGCCAAGCCTGAGGGGCCAAGGGGCCCGTAACGCGAATTTATTTTTACGTTCACTCGGGAGCCGGTTCACTTTTATCGTATGGGCCTTTGAAAAAGTTTACTGTTGATAATAGATGTTTTGTAAACAGGCTGCTATGAAAAAGTACCCTCATCATGGACGGGGGTGCATTTATCTTTGGCCTCCCGAAAACCTCTACTTTCGACAATATTTTCAATATGCTTAGAGAAGAACGTTAAACTTGATGCAATTTGTGTTACGCGGCACCGCGCAATCTGTAGGAGTTTTGTTCAGCTTTTCCGTGTTGAACGCCAGTCTCTAAAGTACTGTGTATTCGTATTTTTCAGAATGAGAAGAATCAAATTATGAAATCGAACGTGTGGTTAAGATTGGTGAGTAGTACATTGGCAATAGCATGTGGCGGAACGAAACCGAATGCTTGTGTGTTTCTCGGACGCGATGTACAAAATTTATCGTATTTTGTGGTCTTGTGGTGTTCAAAGCAAGTGAAGGTGATGTGTTATCAAATTGCAGGTGTGGAGCGACTACCAGCTTCAATGGGACGAAGCGGACTACGGGGGAATAGGAGTTCTCAGGCTACCACCAGACAAAGTGTGGAAGCCGGATATTGTGTTGTTCAATAAGTAAGTAAAAAGCCCCCTTGTTATAAAAACAACTTAAATTTAATTAAAAAGAAAACAAACAAACTCTATCGCGCGAGGAGTGAAAAGTTTCCCCTCGAATGCTTATCGGTATAGTAAACTGCTGCAGCTACGTTTCGCATATCGGGTAGCAAATGCACTTTCTACGAAATAATTGTAGCATTTTAGAAGAGAGAAATCCCTTCCTTAACGAATGGTCCACACATAAAACGACTCTTATTTGTTAGGTCCACAGTTGTAGTGATGTATTTATAATTTAACTTTTGCTGATGTCGAAAAGTTAGAGTGGTCTGCCGGCCAGGGCTCCTAGCGCTCGTACGTGCCGAGGTGCTGGTGGCAGACGGGGCAGGAGTGAGCAGCCGCCATGCACGAGTTGGTGCAGTACGGGATAAAGCAGCAGCCGAGCGGACATCTGCGGGAAAAGCAAATAAAATAAAAAAGAGCCAGATGAGAGATTTCCTGGGAATTGTGTTATCGTCTCAGTCGTGATTAAACGCCCGGCCACAGGCCAGGTGTGTGAGAATGCTGATAGCGGTTATCTAGTTACGGCGCCGGTTTATTGAAAGTTCGCTCGCCCACGCACCGAAAGCTTGCAAAGCCCACTCTCCCACTAACACCACAAAGTGAGTGGTAGCTCCGCTTGACAAGACTTCTTGACAGGCATTCTTTGAGAGTCTCCTATTGTCTCTTGATTGCAAACATATTTGGCATTCAAAGCAGACAGATATCGAGCGAGACCAAATTTTAGCAATCAAAAAGCAAAGAAATAATGTCAAAATTTGCAATGCTAAACATTTTTTGCAACACTTATAAACCAAGTGTGCAACTGCTCAACAGTTGTTGTAAGTGTCCGTATGTAAGTCGAATACTTGCAAGTGTGCAACTCCGTAGTTGTGCACTTGCAAGTGTGCAACTCTGCAATTGTGCACTTGCAAGTGTGCAACTCTGCAATTGTGCACTTGCAAGTGTGCAACTCCTCTGTTGGACAACACTTCCTTAGATTGAAAGCTCAATGTGTGGAGAGTGCTCAA
>NW_026267134.1:4151678-4181348 GCF_000697945.3 Frankliniella occidentalis
AAGTGTGCAACTCCTCTGTTGGACAACACTTCCTTAGATTGAAAGCTCAATGTGTGGAGAGTGCTCAAAAGAGGAGTTACGCACTGCGTTTATCAGTAAGGCTAAAGCCACTAGGGGGGCCGCAGTGTCACACTTACATCAGGCAGAGCAGGAGAGCAAACAGATGCGTCCTGGAGTTGGACGAGTGCTCCACGTTGGTCGTGACCTGCGAGTGGCAGTGCGGGCAGGTCAGGCGGGTCGGCTCGGGCCCCACCGCCGCGGCCGTGATCACGGTCACCATGGGCGGGGCGGGCATGGCCCCGGGGTAGCTGGGCGGGGGGTTGCCGGGGTAGGGTTCTCCTGGAGAGAAAAAAACACAAAAACAAATTAGCTTAAGCTTTGATGAGGAACCGCTCTGTCGTATCGGATGCGCGGAGTCCGTATTGCTAAACCGTCTTTTAAAGACTGCCCGTGTATAGCTACATATTTTCGTAGTGTCCCACGTCCTTTCTACCCACTCGTGGGTGCGGTGCGGTCGACTAAGCGTCAACAAAAACACTCGCAGTTATCGCGGCGCGGTTACCCTCGCTGCAGCCATGACGTGGCGCGCGGTGTCCTCAGAACGAGTGCGTCAGCGGCGAGGCCTGCGTCCGGAAGGACAAGCGGACCCCCGCACGTGACGTTCACTCGCGTCGCACCATGCGTCGCACCCGCGAACGCCTCCAAGAACCGGCAAACTCATATCGACTGTATTGACCAGTCGCGCCTCCGTGGCCCGGCGACCTAACCTGGTGACCTTGGCATTGGCAGCGGGGGCCCTCGGTCGGGGCGGCCCGAGTGAGTGAGTGAGTGACTGGGCCGCACAGTAAAAGGCTTGCGCAAAAAATTCGCGCGGTGCGAAAAATAATAATTGCCTTTTCTCGGAATTTGGAGCTGCACAGTTGTGCTATACCTAATGGCCGCTCCGCTACGCCACTAATGTCCAACTTCCTCTCTGAGGCGCTTCAGTGGCGGATGGCGGACGCAACGGCGTCCGCACGTACCCCGCTATCTGGCTGTTACTGTCAAACTTCCTAAGTTTCCGTTGATCCTTTCAGTCACGGCAATTTAAAACTCAAAATAAAAACAGGGTTCTCTAGGCATAATTCTTGGTTTTTCTTATTTTCACTTATCGATTCTGCACCTTTCTTTACAACGAACACCATGCCAAAGCGAAAATCACCACAATTTCTTAATGTTGCTTTAACGGTACAAGTCGGCCATACTGATAAATAAAGTGTACAACTTATACTGCACATGCAAGTGCTCAACACTACGTTGAACGCTTTTAGATGTTTGACTGCATAGGTACCTGAATACTAAACATAGTTTAACAGTAAAGTTTAACATTTAGAAGTGTTCACATTTAAGTGTTGAACACTTTTAACTATTCAAATTAGTACAAACACTAAAGAGTATGTGCCATAAAGTTGAGCACTGCCACTGCCATATGTGCGTGCCAGCTGCACACTTTTGTTTTCAGTGCAGTGTGCGGTCAAAGCGGGTTTAACAGTGAAAAAGCCCAGTCATACAAACGATTGCGAAATTACATCAAAATGTTAAGCTGAAACTAAAGTTAAAAAATAAAAGCAGCTCTTTCTCTGGCCTTTCCTGCACCTGCTGTGGATGAGAATCCGTGGCCTATCACTAACTCCTGGTTGTGGGTGTCAAGTTCTGAGTTTCAGCGATCGAATTTAGCCCATTGAACAGAGTTTATAACCATAACGAAGTCTTTTTTTCGTGCAAGAAGAGATTCGTAGCTGTTGTGTCATAATTTAATGTCACAGCCCTGAAATTTCCTATACGGTCGCTTCTGCCTAAAGGTCCGTGTGACAGATACTCAGACCACACCACTGCTGGTGACTGGACGGTCCTTATTATCTTTACCTGGGTTTCCCATTCTTGCTGTGGTGGAGGATCGAAGCTGGTTCACACGTGCGCTGTTCCCTTCGCACTGATACGCGCCCTCTGGCACACGGCTTGATAAAGAACATGAGGCAGCTGGGGCCCAACACGGCGCCATCCCCACCACTCTCCCCCCCCTCTCCCTCTCTCTCCTTTCTCCTTCCTCCTCCCTCCTCCCTGCCTCTCAGTATCAATGACTTGGCTTGGTATATGTGTGTAAGAGAGAAAGACAGAAAGAAAATGATTAAATTAAAATTAGTTTAACTGAGTGCCATATTAAAATGACTAAGTACATTCCCGCTATAACAATTGGAAACCCGCGTAAGCTGATGAGTGCTATCAGGGGTAGGGAGAGGGGAGTCAAATGCATTGAAAAAGCGGCTTTTACATAAAAGGTGGCAAGGGACAATTTTTTGACTTTTGTCAGATGCGTCTGGCAATCGATTTAAGGCTTGTGATGTTCCCAATTCCAGGAAAATGTCAAGTTTATTACTTAAAACGGTTCTGTGTGTTTCTTGTTACAGTGCCGATGGTAACTACGAGGTCCGGTACAAATCTAACGTGCTCATTTACCCCAATGGAGAGGTCCTCTGGGTCCCGCCAGCGATTTATCAGGTATGCACACGGCAAAATAAGTGGCTGTTCAGAAACTGCTTCAAAACCAATCAGAATGTGCTTGAGTTTCGTGTCTGTTGATATTACCGTGAGTCACCATGACGAACCAGTAGATGCCGACACCAGCGTCTCATTGACTCTTTCCCTCCCTGTTACAGAGTTCCTGCACCATCGACGTCACTTACTTCCCCTTCGATCAGCAGACGTGCATCATGAAGTTTGGCTCGTGGACGTTCAACGGGGACCAGGTCTCGCTCGCGCTCTACAACAACAAAAACTTTGTGGATCTGTCCGACTACTGGAAGTCTGGCACCTGGGACATCATCGAGGTGCCGGCCTACCTGAACGTTTACACGGACGACCAGAAGCGGCACCCCACCGAGACGGACATCACCTTCTACATCATCATCCGGCGCAAGACCCTGTTCTACACCGTCAACTTGATTCTGCCCACCGTGCTCATTTCGTTCCTCTGCGTGCTCGTCTTCTACCTACCCGCCGAGGCCGGCGAGAAAGTGACGCTCGGCATCAGTATCCTGCTGTCACTGGTTGTGTTCCTGCTCCTGGTGAGTAAGATCCTTCCCCCGACGTCGCTCGTGCTGCCGCTCATCGCCAAGTACCTGCTGTTCACCTTCATCATGAACACCGTGTCCATCCTGGTGACGGTCATCATCATCAACTGGAACTTCCGAGGCCCGCGCACGCACCGCATGCCGCCGTGGATCCGGACCGTGTTCCTCTACTACCTGCCCATCCTGCTGGTCATGAAGCGGCCCAAGAAGACGCGGCTGCGGTGGATGATGGAGATGCCGGGCATGTCGGCGCCGCCGCACCCGCAGTACGGCTCGCCGGCCGAGCTGCCCAAGCACCTGGCGCCCGGCGGCATGGGCGGGCCCATGGGCGGCATGGGCGGCATGGGCATGGGCGGCATGGCGGGCAAGAGCAACACGATGGAGCTCAGCGACCTGCACCACCCCAACTGCAAGATCAACCGCAAGACGAGCGCCGACCTCGCCGTCGGCGGCGTCGGCGGCTCCTCGCTGGGCGGCGGCGTGGCGGGCCTGGGCGCGGGCGGGCGGCGCGAGAGCGAGTCGTCAGACTCGCTGCTGCTGTCGCCGGAGGCCTCCAAGGCCACCGAGGCCGTCGAGTTCATCGCAGAGCACCTCCGGAATGAGGACCAGTACATTCAGGTGAGAGAGAGTGCGCCTCGTCGCGGCGGTGATGGACTGCGGGTACCCTTTTTTGTTTTCCGCATCCTTCTGCATGTATGTGTGTGTGTGTGTGTGTGTTTTGCAGATCCGTGAGGACTGGAAGTACGTCGCCATGGTGATCGACAGGCTGCAGCTGTACATCTTCTTCCTCGTCACCCTGGCCGGCACGGTGGGCATCCTCATGGACGCGCCGCACATCTTCGAATACGTGGACCAGGATCGTATCATAGAGATATACCGTGGCAAGTGAAGAGGTGCACCACGGGGCCCGTCGGGCTCGTGGGGTTCAGGGCGTGCGCGCGCGCGTGCGGGCCGCCACCCGCGTTGTTGTTGTTCTTGTTGAGTTGTCGTTTGTGTTATGTGTTTGTGTTCGTCCACTTTTACAACTACTACTTGATGGACCAAAACAAATTAATCTCCTTTCTCTCAAATACTCGTCGTCGTTTTTACGCCCCACTCCCTCTGGGGAGAATGGGGCGTTTCTTTTCGTTGTGGACAATTTTTTTTACGGAAAGAAAGAGGACTTGCATTAGTTTTTCGGCCAGCTGTCGGCTTTCAGCTCGGGCCCTTCTGAAAGGGGAGGCCCGTCAAGTCGCCGTCCAGTCCAACGCCCGGCCGAGGATCCGCTCAAGCTTGTGAAGATGTGCCCCATCCTTTCCCCCTCCTCCTCTCCCTCGTCCACCCTCTGCCCCCATCACCCCGTCACTCCCCCCCCCCCTTCCCTCCCCTCCCCGTTCAGCACGCTCCTGCTGCTCGGCGACCAACTCGCCGGTGGTGGCGTTGTGGGTGGCAGCTCAGCTAATCGGAACTTCCTCCGCTGTAACCGGGAGAGGCTCGGCTTACTGTCGAGTACCTATTGAGCGCCTGCGCCACTCACGTTTATCTCCTGCGCTGACGGAATACACTCCTGCCCACGTCATCGTGTTGTGAGCTCATACTTCAGTGACGGTAAGCGCGTCTCGGAATAGTTTAATCTGCTATATTTGGTGGATTGATGCGGGTGGGTATATGAGCCCTCATGACTCATCCGAGTGATGGGGCCCACGCCATCGTGTCATCCCTCCTTCATATATCGTAAAAGAACAACAGGAAGCGGGAAAAAATCGCACAACCACCTGCAGCTTTTGTTGAGAAGACTTGTTTTGTGTTTAGTGTCGCTTAGTTTGAAATTGAAATGTCAATCAGTAGACGTGAGAGTAGCGCGGATAACTAACAATTTTAATCATAAAATGCGAATCCTACCATGCCGTATCATCGTGTGTTTGGTTCTCCAGTGAGCCGTGCTGACGTGGGAGGCACACCTGGGCAGACTGTGGAGCTGAGCTGTGGGCCCCGCGCTTTAAAACCATTGTATTAATGTGTAAAATTTTGTTTAAATGTAAGATTTAAAACAAAGTAAATGAACGTAGGGATTAATGCAGCCAAAAATTTGGGTTATCTCCATAAGCTAAAGAAAACTAATCTCCATTTTAAGACTAGATATTAAACTTTGAAAACGTGGTGAGCAACGTACTAAAAAACGACAGTAATAAACTATAAAATTTTCCAACACAAGACGTCGCACTGTTTTCACGAAGATCTCCAAATGCTGTAAACGTTCCCACGTAGTTACTAATTTCTAATATGTGCGTGGTGTAATGGTGTAGTTCGTGAAGTATGTATCGTGATTTTATGCCCCGTTCACTTATTCGGTCTAACTCTGTTTGCCGTGCAGATATAGCTCAGTGATATGATGTCGAAACGATATCCCTTCGATATCGTCCGGATATCGTATTGACAGTCATTGCACTGAGGTAAGGTGGTGGTGGGAAGGGGTCTGACCGAACCGAAAGTGGTAGTATAAAGAGTGAGATCGGATTCCCCACTGCACCGCAAGTCAGTCGAAACCATTACAAAAGTGGAAGTGTACGGAGTTTCCAAATCAGTTTTTTTTTTTTTTTTTAAATAGACATTGATGTGGACTCGTTTATAGGATCATAGTATCGGGAGCAAGATGCTAACCAAGTTTTCCTGTTGCATGTGTCATTCCTATACAATACTGTACTGAGTCTATCCGCGGCGAGGGCAGGAGGGCGATATTGTTTACGGTGTTGGGTCATGCCAGGGATTATCCTGGGGCATTTACTTTTCATATCAATAATAAAAAAAAATAAAATAATAATGAAACCGCATTGGGGGACGACGGGCACTGTTAATCCAGAGTATCCAGTGACTAGAGACTGTTCCAAACCACAATGAACGTTCCCTGGGGTGACGCAAGAGAACGTTACAACGTTATTCCTGCGCGCGAGTCCTATGGCCCCTGCACAATCAGGGCCGGCCGCCATCTCCACGCGGCTGCCTGGCGGGTTGGCCTACCCTGCGCGCTGTAGGCGCTGGCGTCGACGTCCTCTCGCGCGAAACCTTCATTCTGAGGGCGCCACAAGTCGAACAGAAATCCTACATATAACAGAGAGTTGCACACTCCCTCTGTTGAACCAGTGAAATTATCATCTTGAAAAACTGTTGCCAGTGCCACACCAAGTTTGTTGTTAGATATGTCTTGGCTCTTGCGGCAGCCTGGTCGCCTAGTTACTGGACAACAGGTCAACAGTGCAGGGTCATAGGGTGAAATTTAGTACAATACTCGAGTCCCTATGGGATCGTCAAGAAAATACGTCCGTCATTCGCCGTTACGAAATTGCCAACTTCACCCTGTGTAAGCTCTAGCGCCTTACAGGTAGGCAATATCTTGCCTGCAGTGCATGCGTGTACGGCGGTGTGGCCTAACCGGAATCACGCAGGCGCCGACCTCCCGTAAATTGCCGAATGAATCTGAGGGAAAAAGCGGACGTACTTCCTGGACGACCCCTATGCCACTCGCTGACACATTTACATCGTTTGCTTGGCAGGTCCGCGTCTTTGTATATTAAAAACAAATGTTATTAACAATAATTATTATAACGGTAATAACATGCATTAACTTTCTTACATCCAAGTAACCAATTTTTCGATGATTAGTTTCAAAACAAAATTAATAATGAAAAAAAAACATATTGTATTGAATACGTCACTGCCGAGCTCTTAGGAAGAGTAGTGAATGCTGCTGTCTTATTGCCTTGCGTAAAGGTAGACGACCGGGAAGACTTTATCGCGTCCTCTAATTCCTTTCAAAAACTCCCTGATGCCTGATTCTCACGAGGGCCTGGGTGAGGGAGGAAAGCGCTGTTACCACAGTAGAGGTAGATCTGAGGAAAGTGGGGAATGCCAATAATGCACCAGTTACGCGCCAAAACTCACTACTCTTGATTGCAATGAGAATCGGCACTGCTGTCACTAATTTAGCAGTGGTAAAATAAGTAGATCATGAGATACACTGTTATTTAAACACTGTGACGTCACATTTAAACGACTGAGACTCGTGTCACGTTGTTTAGAATACTGTGTCACATTCTAACGTTGACACGCACTCATGCACATAGCCTCAGTGAGGCGCTGTGACGGCAGAGAGGGTGAGGTTCGAACGAATTTGTATTCTAAAACATGTAATACGCAATTTATAGTTGATTGCATGTGACGTCACAGTCTTTGAATTACAGTGCAATTTTTAAAATAAATAGATTAATTTTTTTTAAAGAATGCGGGCCGTGCTTTTCAGTGGATGGCTGTCAAATATTTGTTAAATAATTTAATAGATTTGCAGTTTTTATAGTTGATGTATTTTATATTTTCTTGTCTCGAAACGCTAACTGCTTGAACTAGAGCAAGTAAATCTTCGCTAAAACTGTCGGTTCAAGAGAATCAGTAAATCTGAATTCTTCCTCGGAATCTTTCATTCCCAAACAAGCCTTAAACCCTTAAAATATCGCGATCCAAACACCGGGGGTACGGTAAATTGGGACGATTCTCAGCCACCGCGAGCAGTCTGCCTGCAAACAGACGTAATGCAAGGCCATTGGATCTTGATACTGTCGTTCGTTACCATGTTATTGTGCTTCTTCGCACGAGCAACGCTAATCGAGTGTTCTCGCTGTCCATGTATGATCCAAACAACCAAAGAGCCGCACCGCGGAGAGCTGGTGCAGTCGCGCTCCTTTTTGCGACGGATTGCATAGACTGACCTTTCAAGATTTTCCTTCTTGTCGTGAACTTGTAGCCTGCTGTTGAGGAAGAGGAGCTGGCGGTGTGAGGGTATTTCGGGCATACGGCGTGCTTTTGGTGGAAGAGAGGTTGCCACGGACAATATCCTAGAAAATGTTGTAAGTTTACTCAGAGCTGGTGAATGCAATGGGAAAGGCAAAGTTCCCGAGGAGGTATTTTGCGTGTGCTCCCTCCCTGAGAAATAAGCTCAATCGCATGGTGCATGAATCTGGCCGCGGTCTTCCCCGCAAACGTCACGACGGTGCCGCAGCCGTTGCACAGGCACATTTTATTTGGCTGTAGGTGTCTACGACATTATCAAATATTAATAATTGTATGGAAAAAAGACCGCGGCAAGATGAGGAGGGTCTAGTCGGTGGCGAGCGCTGCCAACTCTGTTGCCCATGTGCCAAAAAATGAATCGTAAAATTAAAATTTAATCGGATATTCTGTAAGCCCGCTCGCCGTTGATTTGGCCCGGCCTCCCCATTTTCCTTTTACTATTAGTGTTCGTATAGTAGGGTTACCGTTTCACAAGACTATAAGCAACATGTTTTGTATAAGGGATAACTAAGGCCATATGTTTTCAGTGGTGCCAACCACAAATGTTCAGGAACAATGGGTGGAATTTGCTCTGGGCTCTGTCAATAACTTAATATGACGTGTTCAGTGCATGTGAGCATCAAAGATATACTACTTATTTTAATAAAAGCTGTGGTGAAGACTTTTTAGGCTACTAATTATTAGTGTTAATTATTTCAAACAGGCTCCTGCGAGGATAATCTCGTTATGGTGCCGCAATATGTGTCGTCCTGATTCACCCGTGTGTTGGCACTACTGCAATACAATATAACTCCTCCACAAGTTCCTTGCGAACAGACGGTGTTCATCGCGCTGACTGCGCTAACTGGATTAATGGCCGATTTAATTTAGTGCTCATTTCTCCGTTTGTGTCCGACAGGATCTTCTCTTTGAAGTAAATGTTCGTGTAAAAAGATGAGTGAAGAAGTTTTGTCCTTGATGCTGTCAGAGACATGTAATAAAGTAAACCGTGTCCCTTCAAGGAAGAGATCCTGTTTTGTTGTAGACAGTGTTATCCTTAAGTTATCCAGTGCTCAAAATACCATAGTGTTAATGTAATATGTAAAGAGAATGCCGGGCAGGACACTGGAGATGCCTCGATGTTCTCTATAATCAGCAGTTTTGTATGTGTAAAAATGCAAAAAAATACCTCCAGTCCTTTAAGTGTGGGTGGCTACAACACTCCAGATAGACCTCGAATATTTTCCAACCACTGATGTTGTATCAAACCAAGTGCTTGCGACGGCGTCTTTTGGGCGATCTGACCAAAACGTGTCGCTCTGATTTGACTTTTTTTAAAAGAATAATAAAAAATAAAATTTAGCCAGTGTCTTACGTTTCACCCTTTCCCAGTACGAGGGTGACATGCGTTGTGATCATACAGGGCAGAGTGGCTAGCACCAGGTGGCTGCGGCTGACTCACTGTACCGCATGCACGGATGCGGGCGGGTTTACCTATCCTCGCTGGGTTCCTTACGGCCCCGTACGACTAGGCAACCCACCCACCCGCACGCGTGCACGCGGTACAGTACAACTACGAAACTAGTCAGAGTAAGTCAGACCCGGTTCCTACCGGGGCAGGTGGGTACTCGGGCTACCCGGTTCTCCGGGTAAAAGTGAGAGCCTTAAGTATTACCCCCCCCCCCCCCCCCCAAAGGGTCGCATGAGCTGGGTGCGTGGACGATGTAAAGTGGCCTTCCCTGTCCGCTTTTACCTTACCCACCCACCCCACCAATCTCAAACCCTTATTTACATTGATTCGTGTGCGGCAAGCATGGGGCATAGATTGAAACGCAACAAATATCATCACGATTAAGTGATACTGTGTAGGCTGTAGAGAGTTTGGAAGCCGACGGTTTCCCTCTTCTTCTTTTTCGTACTATGCCTCATCTGTATTTAAATACGGCGCTAACGGTGGGTAGTGTTCCCCTCCCATCCTTTCCGGAAATTGCGGTAAAGTATGGAAACATGGAAACATACCCCCGTTGCGGCCCTGCTGTAGGGGAGAATGGGCGAATCGACTGTTTCGACTTTCGACGTCGAATCGACATCGAATCGACGTTGAAGAAAACTCATTTCTCACTGGGCCTATACGAACAAAAATTGTCCCTCGTCATTGGTACTGTGTAATAACTTCTTTGGTGCCACAGCTAATTTCTCGACTATCCCCAAATTAGTTCTGATGACTACTTTTTGTTTCGGTGTGTGTTTGGGGGGGGGGTCGGGAGGGGGGGGGGGCATACCCACCGTTAGCGCCATATTTGAATTACGCCGGTGAGGTGTTTTACGAAAAAGAAGAAGATGATCGTTTGCTTCCGACTCTACTGTGCCATAGCCTGCTCAGCACAGCTCAGCATCCCGTACTATTCAGGATGGTTCTTATTTGTTGCGTGTCAATCAATGCACCCTGCTCGCCGCACACGAATTACCACAAGTAAGGGTTTTAGATCGGTGGGGTGTGGTGGGTGAGGTAAAAGTGGACAGGGAAGGCCACTTAGGTCGTCCACACGACAAAAAATAACTACAAAGAATTTTTTTCCGATGGAACGCTGGCGTCGTCTGCGCTCTCGCCTTTCACTTGTTCATTTGGTGGTGGGCGGTGGCGATAACAGAGCAGAACACTTCTCACCATCGTTATACTGCTGTTAAGGTGAATTTACTCCACACCTCCTACTGCTACAAATTGTGAACCGCAGTACATGCAAACCCTCCTGGCGCTGGAAATACAACAAATACTTGCATTTGTGTGGAACAAAACCAGAAGACATTTTCGTGGTCGAAAGCAAAACATTCAGGACAATATTTTGGTTGAAGACCAGAAACTTCTCCCTCTGCGGGGACACACATGTGTAACTCATCTAGATTACGACAAATATACGGAAAAAATAGGCCGGACTGACATTCATAATTTTCTGTTCTATAAGACTCGCACACAAAGTAATTTCACAACTCGTGCATATGATTCGTGTACGAAAACAAATTTGGTAACAAAGGGAAAATTGGGAAGTAATGTTGGCAACAACTTCACAAGATTAGTTCGTCATTTCAGTAGTTAGAAAGATGGCGTCAATGAAAGAAGCGACGAGTGATAAACACAGTTGTGCGTCAAAGAATAAGTTTCTTGTAAGGGTAACAGACGTAAATTTTAAGTAAAATTGTACAGGTTCTTCAGACTTCTTTCTGTTTTTATTAACTTATAAGCCTTACAGAAATCCTGAGATTGTGAACGCCGTGTACAAACTGTCCTACACCGCCATGTTTAGGTAGTTTTATCCAATATACGAGATTGAATTCAAAATTTGTGTTTAGGAGTGAATGTGCCGAAATCTTCTGACTTTCTAAATTCGTGGCTCGCCACTTGGATATCCTGGCGAAGTGAGATCTCCCGGGAGTCTGGCGTAGTCTATCATCTAAACCAAACCTCACTTCGCCCTGCAGCAGACCTACTGCCTCACGGCCTAGGGCCAAGTATGGTCTTTTTCATTTATGACTTACTTTATGACATCGCTGAGGATCTTTCTGGTGATGAACAAATGATGGTATGTGACATTAAGTGATTTGGGAGAATGGAATGCAAGTAAACATGATTAGTCTTCTAGCTATGTTGATGGCAATGTTTGTTTATTTTATTTCCATTTTCTATCATATTTTATTTGCACCTGTAACAGTTTAGATTCATTTCACTTTCCATTATTGTAGGAATTTTTATATGCTTGCTTTTTATACATAACTTTTGCCAGTACAAAGTTGTGGTTTTTCTACAATAGGTTTCCACCTAGCATTTGTCGTTTCTAAATTCTGGTTTGTTTGCTTGTGTATCATTGATATTTATTATTGTCATAGTGAAGATTTGTTAAATCCCGAGTATTTGAACGTCTTAAATACTGTGGTCCTGCTTTGCAGATTTAGTTACGTTTAGACTTTAGTGCCTAGCCGAAATAACCTAACCTAGAAGAGCTTCACGTGTGTTGTTTTGCCTTTTTTCTTTTATTTTTCTTTGTATAAATAATGGAAATTGATATTCAATTAATCATCATTATATATTTTATTTCTATTGTGCTCTTAACATAAAGTCTTGTTATAGCTTAGAGATCTTAATTATTCACTATTTCTGTTACTAGTGGGTGATGAGGACTCTGTGATTACACTTTAGCAATGGAACATTACTAGTTGGCTCACTAATTCAATTCACTTAATGATAAAAATTGAGTTATATACCTGTTAGCTTAGGCCATAAAGACACTGCAATTTAACAAGCAATCATGGGTGATTGGAGATGCTCTCTCCTGTCATATTATGCTGCTATATCAATTAAGGTTATTTTTCATTCTCCTACCCAGCAGTCAGTTTAAAGACAATCCTTCTCCCTTATTCTTCCAGTTGTGACTATTGTGCAGTGGACCCTCTAATCCCAAGTTATGGCGACGCGTGCGAACCCCACCAAGGTAACGTTTCCAGAAATGGAAAGTATTCTGCGAAAAATTCCCACTAATTTTCTGTCCCACAAATTCACAGGTTTGATGTTGATTGGGTGTGGGTGTAGGAGCTGTGTCAGAGAAAAACCACAAGTGTGTCACAGTCCTTGAATGTTTGTGTATATTGTGTGTGTATTGCACCATCTATATGATTAGATATTTGGGAGAAAGGTTTTTTTGTTGTTGTTTTTGTGAAAAGAAACAGGTTATTCTGAGAAGACTTTTTTTCCCCTCTTTCACATAGCTAAGGTTGCCTATTAAAAGAAATTGTCACAAATTAAGTCTTTTGGCCAATAACTGTTTTTTTGTTTGCATTTTAACTCTTTGAGAGCTAACTGGTTTTCTAAACAACAGAATACATGGTTCAATGGTGTATTTAGTCTGAGTGCTCTGCCTGAAAGTTTGATAGTCAATTTTTTCAGAGCTTTACATTTGGTCTCATATTTTCTATAATGTTAATGAAATTTATTAACACATGCAACTTGTAGATTCCACATTACCCATAGTTAGAGCATGCCTTCAAATTTTGTGTGTAATTGTTTTGTGTTTTTTCTGTCAGCTTGCTTGCTGAATGAGCTCCTAGACGAGTTTTTGTATGTGTTCTGCATTGTTTTGTCGTTTGTTTGTTTAGCTATTTTGTGTGTGTGTGTGACTATGTAATGTTTTTGCATGGTTTAATTTGTTTTGAATATGTATGAGTTCTGCTTGTGTATATTTTGTAGTTTGTGTAGTAATTGTGCCATGCTGCTTGCTGGGGGAGCTTGACCGTATCTGGTGTTAGGAATTTTATTTAGGTACTCATATTAATACTGGGGGAAAAACACTTTCTAAAGTTTCATGAAACTATTTGCTTATTTATTTTGTCATGTCATATTCCCAGAGTCTAGAAGACATGTCTTGTAATTTTATTAATCATAATTTTACCATCTTCTACAATATCTATGAGAAAAACATTTAAATCATTCTAACTTTTGTAGTACATGTTGAGCCTCAGAAACACTGCTCCATTTTTCTCAACATTTTTTTTTAATGTATTGTGTTTTGTTTGGATTTGTTGCAGTTAATGGAACAACGGCTCCTAGATGTCAGTGTCAAATATTCAGATAAAATACAATGCCTAACATCAACATGGAACCTATTAAAAGAACAAAAAGAAGAAGGGACATTTCAAGACTCCTTCAACTTTTTGATGAGGTAATGATAATGAAACTACTGAGAACTTGCATATCATATCTATCTACCATCTTATTTTGCTGTTGTTTATGAACCTTATTAAAAGCTACATGCCTCCTGTGTTCTAGGAACTCCATAAACCTTGTGCTCAAGCCAGAATGGAGAAGTATCAAGCAAGCCATGAAAACACACTTGAAATGTCAGGTTTCGGATTGTGAGAGGCTTAAGAAAAGAAGTGAACACATAGCTTCACAATGCCAATCCCTTTGCAATCTCTTAGATGAACCGTGGGGGAACCCAACCTTAAGTAATATTATTCAGGTGAAACCATATGATGAGCAAGCAGGTAAATTATTATTTTTTACATTCTTTAATCACATTGGTAATTAATTTCTAAACCTAAAATATTTCCACACAGCTTTATCATTTCTGGAGGCTGATAGGTACATCCTTGAATCCCGCTTAAATATCCTCTGTGAAGATAAAAAGTGTTATGACATTGCTCAAAGATTAGCAGCAGTTGTCTGGATGTTTTACAAGCGAGACAGGCGCCTTCTCTCATTTCTTCCAGACAACGAGCTGCACTATATCCTAGATCTATGGATTGTTCTCCTTGTGCGACAGAACAAACATAAGGATGTAACTGATCAGGTAAGGGTGGATGTACATCAGTACCATCCACATTTCTTGACTCCCCAAAATAGATGTTGTACTCACACCTTTACTTTTTGTCTAGTTTTGCTATATTTGTGCTTCATTATTTTCAGATGAAAGAAGTACCTCTCTCTCAGGGCTTACTTTTTAGTAAGAGACTCAAAACTTACAACCCAGTTCTCTCAGGGAAAAGCAAAATTTGGAAGAAGAGTCGTAATGCTGCACAGACAGTAGTATTTGTAAGATCGGACACTTTATAGTATTTTCCTCAGCCTAACCTGTTACATCTACTCATGCCTTTCTCTGAAATTTACAGGTATTTTTTGCCAGAGCAATAGCAGAACCTGTAGAAAAAATAGATGACACCATCACTGAACTCATCTCAGAATGGGTGGAAATGAACAGTAATGATGCCGAGTTTGAAAGCATGATAAGCAAGCTAGGTGCTCAAGCCAAATCTGTTGATCAAATTGCTGCTCTTAGTACCTGCCTAGAAAAGAAAGTAAGTTGTTTTTCGATCTTTCATACTACTCACTTCTTCTACATCTACTGAACTTTTAACCATCTCTTTCAGTTTCCTGGTCGATATCGGCTGAAATGCGTGGAGTTATTTATTAAAAGTTTGACCTCTGAAGTAAATCGAATGGAACAGATTCGATCTTTAGAAAATGATGCAGAGCTGCGGGCAGCCGAAGAGCATTTGTCAGCAGGTTTTCTACAGCTAGCTAATTTATTATCAGATAGTTTAAATGAGTGCCGTGAATGCATTCTCACTGCATTTTCTCTGAACCCAACTGATGACTGTTTAAACAGAATGAAAGATATTGCCATGTGCACTGGGCACATCAAATCTCAAGTATTAGATACAGGCCAGCCTGCACCCACTGTTGAATATGGAATGAATGTGGAGATCAAAATTGAAGATAGAAATGAGTTACAATTGCCACAAAACTTACAAGATGATCTTCATGTGATTCTGAAATGCTCTCGTAATAGGGTCTTGAGTTGGGATCTGAAGTGGGATGATCTGAACTCTAGATGTAATGACTATCTCAAGGAGGTGTCTAAAGGAGAGCGTTCTGTGGCAAAAGAGCTCAAGTTCCTGGATTTAGATTACAGCAAGTTTTCAAACATGCCTTCTAATGAAGAAGATAGTCATGATGGAATTGAAAAGGGTTATGAGCTAGACAATGATCCAGGAACAGGTGAAGAGGACATCGAAGACATACCTTTTAGAAGTAATCAGTCATCTCCCTCTGAAACTGGTTCAGACACCCCTTATAACATAAAGAAGAGATTTGATTCCTCTGACCCAAGAAAAAAGAAAAGAACACCAAAGCGTAATTATCCTTCATCAGATGATTGTAGGAGTAAGTTTAATATTAATGAATCACATCTTGGTAAAAAAGTCAAAAGCCAAAGAAAACCTAAAGGTAAAACTCCGAAAAGTGATGCCAAAAGAAATGGAAAGTCATCTGTTGTGCAGTTCCATGTTTCTAGTGGAAAGGATCCCCGTAATATTGGTGAGGATTTCAATCCAGCTAGCACCTATCAAAATTACAATGTAAATTCTGAGGATCTGAAGAAACTTGGTCAAGTGGACAAGAAACATCCGCCAAATAAAGAAGCCCTTGCAAGTCTCAGGAAATATCGACCAAAAAAGAAGAATCCTTCTAGTTTGGATACCTCTTTGATGCCCAAGATCACTTTGCAAAAGGATGCAAACATTGAGAAGTATCGAGAAAGAAAGGCTTCTGGCTTCAACGAGCCTTACTCCTTGTCAATAGTACCTGGCCTGAACTCCCTGGACATGATGATGCCCAGGCCTCAGTGCACTACCGTACAGGTTTGTTTGTCTTTTTTGTATGTTTATTATTATTATGCTATTTATATCTTTTGCTTTTGCTTCTTTTCTTTATCAATATTTTTCCAGCACTGTCCGATCCTTTGCCTTACCCCAATTTTCCTGTCTAACTTCAGGTCGTCCACGTTTCGGGAAACGTGGCTCCCCGAACCTCGAGCAGCAGCGTCTCCAAGCCCGAGGACGAGCAGGGGCCGGCCTCATCGGAGCAGCAGGTGGCAGTGAATGGCAACGGCAACGCCAGCGCCCTGTCCACCAGCAACCAGGCTGCGCCGCAGCTCAGCGGCAGCAGCAACGCGCCCAACAGCAACGCGCCCAATCTAGTCAGCCACAAGCTCGAGACGTACTACCCTGGGCCAAGCCGCATGGTGCAGCTGATGACGGCCTCGGGGCAGGGCCCTGTGCAGCTCTCCAGCGTGGCGCCGGGGCTGGCGCCGCTCACCTCTTCGCGGGTCGTGGTGCGGCAGGCCCAGCCGCAGGCCCAGCCGCCGGCACTCACCCAGGTCCCTCAGCGGCGCGCCAGCTGGAACCAGGCCACCACGGCGTCCTCTGCGACGACGGCGCTGCCTCAGTTCTCGCAGGCGTTTGGCACGACCAGCGCACTCAAGCAAGCCTTGCTCGCGGACAAGACCCCCAAGCTCAACCAGTCGGCGGCGGGGTTTGGGTCCCAGGCCCAGCCGGCGGGGTTTGGGGCCCCAGTGCATCCGCCGGGGTTTGGTCAGCCGCCAGTTCCGCCTCTCCAAGCGCGGCTGAACTCGAGTCAATCGCCATCGTCACTGCCGCAGCCAGAGATGCAGCCCACGCCGCCGCAGGAGCAGCCAGCTACAGCCCTTCAACCAGCACCAGCTGGTGCTCTAGCGACCACTACTATGACTACAGCTCAGGTCATAGTCAAGTCGACCAGTGGAGCGGCTACTACAATCAGTCAGGGAGCTACCGGAGTTACTCAAGCGACTCCCACGCTGACTCCCACGCCTACTGGAGTCCTCCTGACGGTCAGTACTACCAGTCAGCCCAGCCTGCACCAGCTCACGGCTATCAGCAGCACAGCCAGCAGCAGTACTCCTACAACGCGCAGTGTTGTCACGGTGGCGAGCACCAAGGCTGGAGCGGGACAGGGTGCGGCTGTGCTGCTTGCTGGGCTGACCGCGCAGCAGAGGCAGCCTGTGCCATCCCTGGTCCATAGGACGCACAGCTACCCACCTGTCTCCGTCTCCAGAGGGGAGATTCAGCGTGTGCAGATCGTGCAGGCCGTGAGTCAGGCGAACCAGGCCGTGAAGGTGGCTGTGGTGCCGTCCTCCTCGGTGCCCGTGCCGGCCCTCGTGCAGACGGGTTCGGCCCAGCAAGTCCTCACGGCAGTGACGTCGCCGACTGGGCAACGGACCGTGACATTGGCTAAGCGGGGAGCGCTGCCCGAGCCCACTCGCATCCGCGTCAGCAACCCCATCCTGGACAAGTACCTCCGCCAGACCGCCCAGGAGGCCGTCACCTCCACCAGCTCTACTGCCGCCCCGGCAGCGGCCGCGGCCGCGGGCACGTCCACGACACCCCCTCGCGCTGCTGCAGCGGCGGCGGCGGCGGCCGCAGCCGCCCTGGCCGAGGCCGCCAACGCGCCTACCAACGTCCAACGGCCGCTCTTTCCCTCGGCGCCGACGGGCCCGCCCTCGGAGAACGACATCCTGAAGGCCCAGCTCCTGGAGTTCGAGTCGGTGCTGCACCATGTGCACACAACGCGCCAGCTCAAAGAGCGGCAGTCGCTGACCGAGGATGACAAGCCAGCGGCGGCCCCGGCGTCCACCCCGGTCGCCGGCCCCGCCCCCGCCTCGGCCCCAGCGCCGTCGCCTGCACCGACCGCAGCCACCGCCCCGGTGCCGGCCTCTGCCCCTGCCCTGGCGTCAGCTCAGACCTCTGCCCAGACGCCGACGCAGGCTTCAACTACTGCAACGGCGGCCACTACTACGACTGCCTCCGTCGCCGTGGTGAGCGCAGTGCGCTCGGATGCTGCTGTTCAGGCCACCGTAGTGACTCCTTCTCTGGTGCCCTCCACCGTCCGCCAGATGGCGACGGTGCAGCCCACCCCTCAGGCCACTATGCAGCCCACCCCTCAGGCCACTGTGCAGCCCACTCCTCAGGCCACTGTACAGCCCACCCCTCAGGCTACTGTACAGCCCACCCCGCAAGCCATTGTGCTGCCCACCCCTCAGTCCGCAGCGCAGACTCTGGTGGCCATCGCCACGTCCCCAGTGAAGACGTCGGTCCCCATGGCCACTGTGTCGGTGTCCACCAGCTTCACTCAGACTGTTCCGCTTACGCCTAAGAAGAAATCCAAAGTCAGCAAGACTTTGACTGTGGTGTCCGCCTCCCCAGCTGTCAACCCTACCGTATCCGTTGTTCCCGCCATAGTGGTGCCGGCGTCAACTCCTATCATGACCGCCACCATGACTCCCACGCCCACGCCGGTCACGACGACGACAGCCAGCCAAGCCGGCGCCACCCTGACTCTGCAGGTTGACAATCGGACCAACTTGTTCAACCCCCGCATGATCCCCATGGTGGTGCCTAAGCAGGTCACCCAGAAGACCACGGAGGATGAGGAGACGACGGCAAGGATATTGTCCATCCTGCGGCAGTATGACGAGCAGCTGAGGTGTTCCCCGGAGATCAACAACAAGCCCGCTCCACGGCGCCGCAACCAGGTCCAGGCCGGCCAGGGCCAAGGCTCGGGGTCCGGCTCCGGGTCTGGATCGGGATCTAGTCCAACCACGAAGAGGAAGAACAAAAACAAGACTAAAGGCAACAACGCGGAGATGAGCCCTGGCACGGATGACACTCACACCATGGGAAGCGAGGACTCAAGCATTGCGTCGCACTTCGCCGATGGAGTCCTCGAGGCCACTCCTACTAGTCCACTTTCAACTTGTGATGATCGTTCCATTACAAGCACCGCTACTACCCCAGGCCCAGGGGAGACTGGTCCCATTGCGGTTACCTCATTTGCTGGTGTAACCAAAGTTGCATCCTTAACAGCAGACACGGGTGAAACAATAGATATGCAGACGGAATCAGGCAATGTGAAGATATCAGGAAGCCCTTCGAAAATTCAATCCTTACCGAAGATGCAGGTATCCCCCAAAGCCCAAGGCACAGCCAAAGTCCTTCAACCAGCCGCCAAAGCTCAGACACCACCAAAGGCCCAAGTAGCAACAAAAGTTTCACCAGCTCCCAAAGTGCCAAGTCCTACCAAAGTACAAATCTTGTCTAAATTGCCATCACCGCAGAAGCCTCCAACCATGATAAATAAAGTACAAACTCTGCCAAAGGCAAGGTCACATCATAAAGTGCAAACCACATCAAAGGTTCAGCATCTTACTCCAGAAGTGACTATCACTCCGAACAATTCCTTGACCTCTGTGACTGTGTCTGTCCAGTCTAGCAAAGATGTGCCTCCCAGCTCATCGCAAAATAGTCGAGTTATCCAATCTGTTGAAACTGTGAAACCTGCTCCGCCTCAAGAACTTGATGCATCTGCAATTCAAGTTATACCTATACAAGGAAATGGTCAAGTACTTCATGTTGTATCAACTTCATCTCAAATAATATCAACTTCTCAGCTGGTTTCGAGCTCTTCTCAAATGGTCTCAATTGCACCTCAGATTGTTTCAACACCTCAACTAGTTTCCGCTTCTCAACTGATAACTACAGTTTCTTCTGCGCCTCAACTGGTTTCAGTTGCACCTCAAATGGTTTCAACTGCTTCTCAAGGGGTATCTACCATAGCCCAACTGACTTCAACAAGTCCTCATCTAGAGCGTGCTTTGCAATCAAAGCAGGCGTCTCAAACTCCTTTACTGGCCAGGGCTCTTAAAACTCCATCTGGTCCTCTGCCAACAACTTTTACTGGTATACTCAATACCAGTACAAGATTAAGTATCTCTCAGCCACAAACATCTCAACTCAGGGCCCTTCCAAAAGTGCCTGAGAGTAATCAGCAAATGCAGAACTTGGAATTAACTGCATCTACTCCTGTCAGTCAAAGTACACTGGCGCGTGGTGAGGGAATGCCTACGCCTGTAACAGATTCACAATCTCTGCCTCTACCCCAGCAAACAACACCTGCCACATCAGCTGTCTTGCAGGAGCAACCTAGTCAAAATGAACAATTGTGCAAAATTGAAGAATCTCCTGCAACTGACGGATCGGCTCAGCCTGAAACTGGTCTCCAAAGTATTCAAATGGATATGGTTATGGGTTCAAACCAAAATTTGACTACCAATCTACTAACCTTGCCCACTGAGCAACCTGAAAGTCAGCCAACAGCTGCATTGCCAATGGAAAATCCGGAACTTAAACCTCAGCCGCAAATTTTAGCTGCTCCCATGGTTGAGCCTCCTCTTCAAACTCAGATAGATGGCAAAGGTACTGAAGATGTGCACAAAGTTCAGCCCTTACCTCAAGTCAAGTCAACATCTTCAACGGTGCAATTGCATCAATCTTCTAATGTCACTCAAGGTGTAGCCCAAAATCAGATGACTGCCCTAGCATCGCAACCTATTCTGCAAGATCAAAGTTTACTTTGTCCACCGTCAAGTATGCAGTCAACAGTTGCCTTACAACAAGCTCTTACAACTCAAATACTGCAGTCTGAACCTCAAGCCGATGTAGTTCAACCATCTCTGCAAATTGATGAAGGATCTGAAGCTGCTCAATCAGTACCTCAGCTTCTTCAGTCAATGTCAGGAGGACAATTAACAAATCTAAACTTATCTGCTCAGATTATAGAGCAAGCATCATCATCAATCCAACTTCCTTCACAACTGGTGCATGATGTTCAACCAGAGCAAATGGTTCAAACTGAAGGTAGTACAAAAATGATTCAGATTTCATCCCAGGTATCCCCTCCAACCTCAATGATGCAAGCAGTGGCAGAAATTTCACCTATATCTTCAGCAACACAAGTGAAATCAGCGATTGATGGTGTTACACAGCTTGTGCAATCTCGATCACAAGTACAAGGCCCAACCCAGTTGGTAGAGTCAGCTCATTTGACTCAAGTTATACCTGCAAATACTCAGGTAGTGCAATCAGTCTCCCAGTCCTCACTGCCTCAGCTTGTACAGAGTTCAAAACCATTGCAGTCATCACCGCAGAGGTTGGGTATACAACCTGTTCAACTATCGTCTAATGCCACCGCATCGCAGTTGAGAAGGGTTTCTGGAGATTTTTCCCCCCATTTAGTACAAATTTCTCAGCCATCACTCGTTCAAACTCTGCAAACAACTCAACTGCAGTCACATCAATCAGGACCATCATCTCAGGCTGTATCTATGGTGTCAAGCGCATTTTCTACTCAGAAGCAAGTTGATGTTGAAGTAGGAAAAGTTACCTCTCCGCCTAAACAAAATTTAGTTCCATTATATATGGTTCCATCATCATCATCTTCGCAGTTACCTGTGATGATCTCATCTGCTACTGGAATGGTCCCAACTGCCACTGGAATGGTTGTTGTAAATTCACCATCTGGGCTTGTTGTGCGCCAATTGTCTAAACAGGATAACAAATTATCCGGGGATTCAACTCACGACACATATGTGATCAGTTGTGAGCCTAGTCAACCTCTGTTGGTATCAACCATTCAACAACTTTTTAGTGGAAGTGCTCCTGTTGTTTCAACAGCCCATCTTAATGCAGCAATGACGAATCAAACTTCACCTATAATGTCAACTCAAAGCTTCGTAAGTGATTCAACTGACGCCACTGTATTATCAATCAACTCAGCAACGGTATCAAATGATATTCCAGTCAATATCAACCCTCTGATCTCTTCGGGAAGTCCTAGAACTCAGTTATATCCATCCTTGACTTCAACAACTCAGACGACAGCTTCCAGTGTAGTGTTGGATGTACCAATACCTACTGTATCTCAAGCTGCACCAAGAGCTGTCACCCCCTCCAGTACGAGTAATATTTCCCCACCAGTCAGCACATTGACCACTGGTTCTCCACCAAGACCTCAAACTCTTTTAGCACTACAAAATCAGAGTCGCCTTGTCCAACTACAACAGATACATAGTGAACAGATGCGTATGCAAGAAGAAAAAGCTGCCAAAGATGAAAAGCAAAACATTGAACATCTTCGCCGAAGCCTTGCTCTTCAGCAACAGCAGCAGCTACAACAAGGTCAAGGATCTCAACCCCAGCAACAACCTCCACAATCAAATGTTACACAGCTCTCTCTGCCCCAGCCTGCTCCTGAAGTGCAGCAGATCAGTACAGCACAATGTGACTCACAGCAGATTTCTCAGACTGTGACGATATTGCAAAGTAGTGAATTGAAAAAGTCACCTCAGAAACAAGTGACAAGACTTAGTCCTCAGAAAGCTAAAGAAGAAACGGTTGCTGTTGTTCCTGTTATTATTTCTCGGACGAAAAATCGACCCATCATGGGCTCTGTTCCTCCACAGTTTATGAAGACCAAACCTACTCAGTTAATACAACTACTTGAACAACCACAGGCACCTCTTCCACCTCCACCTTTGTACCGTACTGTTGTACGCAGATTGAGTGATCCCATTTCTGTTGCATCTGGTGATTCCTCCAATATTGTCGCTTCGCCTCCGAAGCAGCAAGAAGAGCAACTAAAGAACTCTGATGAAAAGACCACTGAGACAGTGCCACCAGTTATTGAATTTTGTAAACCTTCTGTTGAATCATCAGGAGATAGTGGAACTGTTCCTACTGCCTTACCAAGTGAGTCATTAGTAACTCATACATCACCAATGAAAGATTCCTCGAGCTCAACATCGACCAAGTGTGCACCACCTGAAGATATGGGCTCTTCGGAAGAATTGCCAACTGTTCACATACAGGCAGAGTCTCTTCCATTGCCGATAGCTCTGCCTCAGCCTGCTGATTCTTCCACTGTGCTGCCGCCGACTATTTCCCCTCAAATTCAGCTTACCACTACTACAGAGCCACCAATTGTAGAGAAATTGATACCAGAACCTCTAAAAGAACAGACTTCCACAACTGGTGAGGAGCTTTCGAAGATTCCTGAAAGACAACTTGTTTCAAGTTGTCCTGAAGAACAAATTGTGCCATTCCCAGCTGAAAACCAAATATCGTTGGTGCTACCAGAAAAGCCATCTACAGAAAAAACACCTGGTTCTTCTCCACCAGAAAAGCTTCTAAGTGCACCATCAACAGAAATGTTAACACCTGCCCTTGTACCTCTACGGTTGCTATCATCACCAGAGAAACTCTCAGCACAATCATTGGCAGTATCTGTTTCTACCTCAACATCCCTTTCTCCACCACAGCTGTCGACTTCCAAGGGTAAAATTTATGCTGTTGTACAATCTAAAGCACCAGTAGTTGGTCTTTCTCAAAAACTGACACCAACAAAATCCCCTCTAAAATTGTCTCCAGGTGTTAAAGCCATGGTATTTTCCCCAACTGGATCTGAACGGTACATTGGAGATGCTGTAGTCTTGGGGCAATCAGAAAGCCCAAGTCCTGAAGCTTTTTGTGTTAGAGGAGGACTGTCAAATTCTAACTCTAAAAACACTGATGGTGAATCTGAGCAAGCAGTGGTTGTGGCCACACTAGCATCGGCATCAGGACCAACTAACGAGACCGTTAATTTTGTGCCCCGTCAGCATTCAGCTCAACTACCACGACTGAATCTACTGTCTAAATTTTCTACTCAAACACTACATCAGAAGGTTCAACAGCTACCAATTTCAGAGGCTCCACCACTTGCGCCAGTGTCCTCATCTAAAGTTTCTGAAACTCCATCACTGAAAACATCCCAACTTGGTGATCTTAATGTAAATTCAAGATCAAGAGTGCTGCAATCAGGTTTGCCTGTCCATTTGTACTCTGATGTGAAGCCTGTGAACTCATCTGAAGTACGGGTGTACCCTCCCTCCCAAGGATGTGTTGACGCAGACAGAATACCAAGTTCGCCAAAAGTTAAACCAACAGTACTTCAATTATCAACGCCTGTAACTGTAACTCCTCCACTAGTCCTGACTTCTGTGCAAGTAACTACATCTAGTAGCAGTGCTTCACCTGCCAAAGGAAGAACAACTGTGCCAATGACATATTCTGCAGTGAAGACATCTCCAAAGATACAAAATCCAACCCAAACATCTGTACAGTTATTAACAGCTGTGCCACTTCAACTACAAAAACCTGTTTTGGCAAAGGCACAAACTGTTATTCATCAACAACAAATATTACAGAGTCCTGGTACCTCAACTTTAAAACTTCAAACAACGACACCTGTGTTTATTCCAAGTCCGACCACTGCTATAAGTACATCTGAGGTCAAGATTGAGGATGGGCCAAATGTCAGTCCAAAACCTAAGAGGCAGCGGAATAGAAAAAGAAGTTTACGAAGCTCTCAAGAGAAGGAACCATCACCACCCAGGACTAGTACTGTAGAGACGGAATTGAGTGTCCCTAATCCTAAACCACAACTGCCATCTCCCTCGAAGAACACTGACTGTGGAGTTTCTCCTCCAAAGAGACCGAACAAGAAGAAGGAAAGCACTCCAACCAAGCAACTTAGCCCACTTGTGTCTCAGCACATGAATGATGCTATAATGCGAGTATCTCTTGGAGCTGATGCTGAGGAATTGCAATCAACTTCTAATGAGCAACTAACTTCATTGGTGATGAGAGAAACAGAGAACAGTACTGGTGGACATTTTGATGCCCCTCTAGTTGATGATGTTTATTATGAGGATCAGGAGAAAATTCCTGTTGAAGTGGCTGTGGCTGCTCTTTGTGGAGAGGATATTGAAATAGCCAAAGATTTGATTGATGGTAAGATTAATATGTCTTTTCCTCAATAAATATAGAAATATTTTAATCATTAATTGAGTTATCTATGTTTAATTCCAATTTCTTTTTTCTACAGGGAACTTACATGGGGACATGAAGAGAAGAGGGTCAATTACCTTGTTACCTGCCGATCCCTCTGATAACACTGAAGAGCTGAACTATACCTTTAGAAATGTTATTTCAAAGACACCTAATGATGATTTGAATACAGAAGCTCAGGAATCTAGTATTGGACCAGATGGGGATTCTGTGACATCAAGTGATCTCAAAAAAGATTCATCTATCATGTCATCTCTTGCTGTGTTAGGTAAATCATTTATTATTTCCTATCTTTGACTATTCATTAATGAAAACCAACATTATCTAAGCAGCCACATACTTGTTCTGGTTTCAAATAAAAGATAAATTAATACTAGCATATGGTTTTCCTATTTAAATCTTTTTCACTTGTGAAATAGTAAACTCAAATCTTTTCTCCTTTTTCAGGAAATGAATCTTCAGATGTTGCTGATCTTGACTCGGTGAAGAAGGAAACAGAACAGGAGATAGAGGTTAAAGAAGATGAAGAAGTAGTTGTTTCCTGTAAAATTGCTCAAAAACGTAAAGCAACTTCTCACACGGGTTCATTTTCTGAGCAGTCAAGATCTTTATCTGGTAGTGATGACTTAAGCATGGACAAAACAAGTACAAGTGATATTTTTCCTGAACCTGACCTCCTGTTTGAAACAACGCTTTCCCCATCATTTCTCGGAGAAATCGCTCAGCTCTCTCCAACTAACAGTCAAGATGCTGTATGTGCAAGCCCTGATCCTCTAGACAAGAAAAAGAGGTGTTTTACAGTAAAAACTGCTCCATTTCACAAGGCGCAAACTGCAACTCATGAAATATTCTCTGAAGCAGTGCCAAAAGTGGAACAAGATGAGTCTAAAGATTCAAGTGTAAATAAGACTTTGTCTTCCATAGATAGTCTAAATCAGTTTAATGGAGCAACTACAACTGACAACACCTTCCTGGAAACTCAAAATTCCCATTTGTCAGTAAATGAAAGTCAGGCATCCATGTCAAATTCTAATCAAATTTTAAGTGGTATGGCTGGCTCAAGCTCAGAGCCAGCATTTTTCTCATTGAAGCCAAGTTCAAGATTGAATGAAGGCAGAGTTCCATCTATTGATGAAGCTTCATGGGAAGGTGAGCCTCTGTATGCAAGTCAATCATCAGATAATGAAAATGATGATTTCTGGAGGAAAACCCTCGCGTCAGGAGTAGATCTTAATCAAGAGGGAGATACAAATAGCTCTTCGACTCCCAGCGAAAGTCTTACTAAAACTGGCAAATCATCAGGGCGCATAGTTACTCGGCGCTCCACAACTCCTCAAGCAAGTAAGGGAAACCTGAAGCGTAAAGACGAAAGTGCTGGCAGTCCTGCACAAAAGCAGTCTGGGGAAAAGAGAAAACGGATGAGTTCTCTTGTGTCATCTAACGATGAAGAGGAAAGCTCTAAGTATAGCTCAGTACTGAGATCAAGAGGTCATTCAACATCCAATACCAGCAAAAAGGAGGTTGCCAAAGGTAGTTTAAAGGAAGATTCTCAAGTACAGCGCCGTGTATCTCGTCGCACTCATAAACCAGTTACCAAGTTTGATGAGCCGCAGAAGAAGGCAAAGCCTTCCCCTAAACAGTCAACTAAGGCAGTTGCTCATAAAAAAAAATAGTGTCTTGTTGAGGGGTTTTACCTTTTATTGTTGCTAGAGATCTATATGTAATAATACTGTAAGTAAAATTGTACTGAATATTATATAAAGTTTTAACTTTAATTGTTATTGTATGTTTGCATGTCATTGTTTGAGCGCCTCTCTTTGAAAAGTACTTAAAATAGTAAATTTTCTTGAGCACTGAAGTACTGTCTTGCAGTCAAAATACGCATTTCCTTCATTGTTAGGTGTAAATGTGATGTCTTAGCCAAGTGTAGATTTGTGTTAAGTAAATACGTTCTAGGTAATGAGCTGTACAGAATTTTCATTTCGCTGCCAAATATAGTTCATTTTAATCAGGTTCACTAATTTTAAGAAGCATTCATTGTTATTATAATGAGGATTAAAGGTTGTGCTAAAAATTCATTTTGTTACTTATTCTTTGGAATTTATGTATTGTTAATTAAGAAGGGGAGTAGGCTCACCCACTGCTGTCTTTTGAATAGATTCTTAAGTGATGGACTGGAAGTTTTCTCATCTGTGTATGGGAAACATTTCCCTGGGAAGGTGTATTGTAATGCTCAGGTGCATTGATTATGACAGTATTATCTTTGAAACTTCGCTTAGAGAGTAATGCTTTTATCACCAGTATGTGATATTGCAAGTATTCCACTGCAATTCTTGTGTAGTGATTAGTAGTTTGGCAATTTTCATTAAAACTACTCAATACAAAATTAGTGTGTTTCAGTATCACATATCATCTGTAAATTTGTATGTCCTAGTACTAATAGAAAAGATGTCAATCTTTCAAAATGTTGTAGATCTGAATTCTCCCTTGTAAAGTATTAATGGAACTAGAGTAAATTATTATGTACACATGCAGTTCCGCCTGTTCCTTGTTTTTCATCTATTGTGGGGAAAAACATGTTTCTGCTCTTTTTGACATGCTTTCAAATTCATCGTCTGTAAGGTGTAAATTAGAGCTCTATGTGGAAGTTAGGTCTCAATTTTAATGCTGACATCAACATATACTGTAATAATGATTTCTAGAATGAGTTGTACATTTCCCTCCTAAGTCAGTTTTTATGTTATGCTCATTTTAGGTTTTTGTTTAACTATCTTTTTCAGAAATTATAAGGAGGTAATTTTACTTCATAATGTAGCTCAGTATTGTTTAGACGTGGAAGTAAATTTTCATATTTAGGTTTAGTTAGTTGGACTTTGGTAAGTGTTGAAGTGAGTGGCCCTGAGCATTGCTGCTTTCCTTGATCTCTCCCCATCACCGTACGATCGAACTGTTTCTTTTGTATTCTATGAAAACAATGGTGCTATATCTATTGAATGAAGGTACAAATATTATGGTTTGTAGAAGTCCCACTCATTTTTAAACAGGTTTTCATGAGTGAGGGCGTGTGCAGTGGTACTTTGGTACAATATGCTTGTTTCACCTTATCTGCCTCATTCAAATATGCATAACCTAAAGGAAATTTTTATTATTTTTAATTTGTATTTCTACTTTTTTTATTATTAGTTGCAGCTTCTCAGAAAACCCTGTATTGTTTGAAATTGACTGGTATATGAACAAATCATTATGCTATTTGACAGGCAGAATGCAAGCCTTTTAGTTGTTTGGATTTTCCCTTCTCTTGCCCATTCCCATTCTTGGATATTTTAAACAATAGTGTTCTGTATTAAGAATTAAGAACCAGTCATTATCCCACATGTGTTCAGTACAAATGTACTACATCAAAGTGTTGTTTTGGGTTGTTTTTCTTCTGGTTTTTAAATTGTAGTGGTCTTTATGAAACACTTTTAAAGTCCCCCTGTAGCTGTCAGCTTATCTATTGAAGTGCCATATGTACCCTCAAATGATTTCTTCTATGTATCTATCGTAATCTATCATTGTTCCTCATTCAATGCAGCTCTTGACATTTTAAACAAATCTGTCGTTGAAACTGATAGGAATGGTGCGTGTGCGCAGTAAAGGGGAATCCCTTCTTCTTTATGGAAATTTCCATACCACATTGATATGTGCTTACAGTAAAATATCCAAAGCATTAATTAACAAACCTTGTTTCCAGAAGCTTTGTGATATCACATAACAACTATAAATATGATTAAATATGATGGAGAATGTTTAGTTCAAATACGGTAGGATACAGTATCTGGTCATCAAAATCTTGTTTATGGCAATTTTTGAGTTAGCTTTCTGTTGCCTTTGTTCATACTGTACACATCACTGTATTTTTGTACATAGCTAATTTAAGACTTTAAATGTATATTGTAAATTAAAATGGACAAAAAATGCTGTGAAAAATATTTTAAATCTGTTTATGACCTAAGTAAATATAATATAGCATCTTTATATGACATAAATTGAAATTTCATGATGGTATTAAAATTGTGTCTGGTGTGTTAGTTATCATGTGCTTTTAGCATGATTGAAGGCCATCTTCATTTTGCTTGAAATAAATCAATTCATTTATATAGAACATTACATTGGGCTACAAGTTTCTTACCTAGACAATCAAATAATGACAACTCCACCTGCGAATTCAGCTAAGTTTCCGCCTTGCTCTGGTTCCTGGACCCCCACGCAAACTCAATGAATCAACGAGAATTGTTCAGAGCCCAGACAATGAACAGAGGGAAGATGAAGATGCTGAGAAGTATGCTTCGTCTTGCCTACCGCTTTTAAGTCGACCCAGTGAAAAGAAAAAATTATAGGTGATGTCATGTGACATCGAGAAAGTTACTGAACTTTATTTTGACCTAAAAATTAGAAAAAGTTGAAGTCACTATCAGGTGAAAATGACTCCCTTGATTTCAAATTACATCCCCTTGTTCTTTCTCTTTTCACTGAGGCCTTTCCTAACGCGAGATGGGTCGGTGTGGTATATGTTGGGGGTCAATGGCCGAGCATTCATATCCAGGAATTATTGTGTTCGTGAGTATGCCGAGGCGCACCGGGTTTTTATTGTATTGTGCGGCCTTTATTACCTCGCGTGAATCTAACGCCC
>NW_026267134.1:4181478-4188062 GCF_000697945.3 Frankliniella occidentalis
TTTTTTTTTTTCAAGCAGAAGGCTGGCCATGGACAATACTGTAATTGACACAATAACTAGTTTTGGTGAAGTCGACTCATTCTTTATCCATCCACAATAGTTCCAATTCGCGGTTACAATTTTACAATGATGTGACTCACTCGGTCTCATATAACAAATATCTCGCAATAACTTTATTGCCCCCCCCCCCCCTCTTCTCCTATGGTCCTATCCCTTTCGCTTTTCGAAAGTTGGGTACTACACACGGACACATAGAGACGACGTGACGGTACCGCTGCGGCCGCGGCGCTGGCACATCCGGTCACGTGGGGGAGGAGAGCGGGAGGGGGCGGCGTGCCGTAAGCACCCGAGCGTGAGGTCCAGGTCCGCGCTTTGTGCTGATCGCCCGGACCGGACCGGCCCCTGGTGGCCAGTACCCCTACCCTCACCCCGCGCCACCTGTGCGAGCGCGGGTCCAGTTGGAGTCTGAACGCGTCAAAGAGAGGACGACGCGGGCTGAGCCGAGTGCGTCGAACAGAGTTGTTCCTGTGTGCACGTTTGTGTGTGTGTGCGTGCGTGCGTGTGAGTGTGTGCGCGCGCGCGTGCGTGCGTGTGTGCGTGCGCGTTGGTGCTCCAGCAGCAAGTGGATTAATTTCGTGTTGTGCGGGCTTCCCCCCAGAGCAGCTCTGTAGCTATCAGTTTCCTCGTTTCCGTTCTCTCAGTGCGGTTTGGGAGGGGCTTGTTTCATTTTCGACCGCCCTTAAAAATTTTCCCCGGCGGAGCTGAGCTGCCCAGCCGCCTTTTCCAACCATCCCTCGCACATCAAATCATGTTCAATTAAAGGTGCTCTGGGGCGCGACTGGAGTTGCAGAGTTGCACCCGCCCTGAAACACCACACCCAGGAGGCGTGCAACTCTTGTCGACTCGGCCTTCGCTAACGGGAGCGCACCCCTCTGCATTCCCCTGCAGGGACCTAGTGCTTCGCAGTGCGGTCGGAGGGTCATGCGTCGCAACAGGCCAGCACAGTGCCATCGCCTTCAGTCAAAATGAGAAGAAAAGTCTACCTGCCCAGCATGGTTCAGGCTATAACTGTGCTCACCGTCCTCAAGATGTTGACCAATGGTGAGTTACAGAGAATTGTTTTCCTTTTTACAATCAAGACGAAAGAGAGCCGTCGCCTCACAATTTGGTTGCTCTGTTGTTGTTTTTTTTCTTTTTCCGAAGTTCTGTAATTTGCTGTATGTAAAACGCGGAACCCGTATGTATGCCGGCGCCGGAAGTCATGATTCTCGAGTCCAGCGGCCAGCAGCGTGTGGAGAACCCAAAGCATATTTTTTCCGGATGTCGTTCCCCGCTACTCACCATTTAATTTTACTTAGTGTGCCTTATGGGGGAGAGAAGGATTCAGGAGGGGGGGGGGCACACCTTTGACCAAACCAGAAGAGTCAAATTCCGATTTTTAGTTTAACGAAATACAAGGGCGTGGGCTGTTCAAACGAGATGCGGCCTGCTGGCGGCCGGCACGCCGGTCCTGGATCCGGTGGGGGGCGCGGGGCCCGGGGCCCGGGGGCCCGCGGGTTCTGCCCGCTCCTCCCAAGGCGCTGCGCCCCCGGCGGGTAGGCACGGCGCCCGCCGCCATGCGGGCGGGTGGCCTATCCTTGAGACGGTGGGCGCGCGCGACCAAGACACCTGCCACCTCCGCGGGTATGCCGCGCTGCGCTGCACTGCACGCACAGGCCGCCACGGTTCGGGAACAGATTATACATTTTCTTTTGGTTTACACAACACACGGCACTTTATTTGGGATGCCCATATGATGATGTAAGTATCTCCTTGGTGACGTTTATTTGCCGTGGTACGGAAACTTTATCGTAACGAACTGATGGAAAGGGTTTCTCAGCCCTGCTGAGCTGAAAAGTTCCGTAAAGAAGACGAAAGAAAAGATAATCGACACGAAGAAAGAAAGAGGAATTTGTGTGCGGCCCTTCCAAGCTAAATGTATTTGTATGCTTTTGTGAAAACGTTCGGGCCGAGACATACCCACGTTTTGTTTCGGTCAAATTTGTGCGCAAGAATGCATGCCGTTTCTGCCAAAATGAATGCACAAAAGCGAGCACAAAAGTGTTCGAATTGACGAAGAAATAGGTGCAAAAAGGTGCACGAATATTTAGAATAGCCCTTTCCAAGTGGACGAGGGCGAGGCGGGGCGAGGTCATAATTCTGCCATGAAGCGGAACAAAGGGATAGGTCGACTCTCCGCCATGACCTCCTTCTCACTATATGACTGCCGTTCTGTGCATAAGACGTTTCCAAAGCCATCCTAAGAAGTCAACTTGTGTCTGAAGCTGACGTCCCAATGTCATTTTTTGGCACTTCCGTCCGATGTACCAGACAGACACGAAACATGTCAAAGAGGGTCATTAGATTTGGGAACTTTTCTGTGCTTATCTATCAGACCAGATGCAGATTTGCTCCTAAAACTAGACAAATTGTCGTTGCTCTACACTTTGTCTATTTTTCCGAACAGGAGAGGGCGCTAAAGTCTCGCACACTTGGACTGGCCGGTGCGGATGGGGCTCTAATTGCTTTGCACTGGGAACCCCGGGCCGGCGGGCCGGCGCGGCGGCCGACAAGAAGGCCATCGCCGATCTGCATATCGGCTCGATCCCATCTCCGCTCGCCGGATGGCGTGGCGCTCCCACCCCGACCACGGCGGGGAGTCATTTTCGTAGAGCATCGTACTGCCCCGGCGCTGCCCTGGCGTTGCCCTGGCGCGGAGGCCGAGGCCGCGCGCGTTCCTGTTTTACTGCACCGGGGATGGGATGTGCGAACGAGTGCGAACGACCGCCACGGCCTTCGCAAACCCGCTGCTGCTGCTGTGGCCGCGACCCGCGTGATCCTCACGCGGACAGTGTTGCTGCTCATTCACTCTCATTGCACTCGTTTCATTCATTCATTGTGAATCCCCATGGTGCGTCCTCATGGCGCGCGCCCCAACGCGAAAAGGAAATGGCCAGGGCAGCTTTTAAAATGAAAGGATATCATTTCGAGGCCCTTACCTTTCGGCCTTCCACATAGGGAACTTTGTCCCCGCTGAATGTAGGTGAACTTCCGCCCAGCAGGGCGTCGTAACGTAACGTAAAGAAACGCTTAAAATCGAAAATTAATTTTCTACTTTTCAAGCGTTTTTAAAGCGTTTTTAGATTCCGAAACGCGTGTTTCGTATGGAAAACGCTCTACAGAAGCTAAAAACGCTTTAGTACCGCTTAAAAGGTTGAAAATTAACTGTCGTTTTTCAGCGTTTCTAAATGCGTTACGTTAGTGCCGCCCAGCCCCTATGACTTCCCCCCTGCCCCTGCCCTGGGCCACCGCGGCGGTGTTTCGTAGGAACAAGCATTTACCTTGAGTCATGCAGCACATGGGCGAGGGCAGTGCGTCGCGTGGCGTGGCGTGGCGTGGCGTGGCGTGGACGCGCAGGCCGCCCGCCCACCCCGATGTCCCACTTTTGTCTGCTGGCCCAATGCCGATAGCTGTTTCGCGGTGACGGTGCAAGTGCACGCTCCAGATCACACACGCCGCGACAAGCACCCGCCGCGTCACCTTAGGTGCGTCCTGCCCCGCCCCCTCCCCCCCTTCCATCCCTTTCTCTCAATCTCCCTCGCTCTGACTCACACTCGTCGGTTTCATCGATTTAATTTAAACGCTCATCATGTAGTGGATAGTTTGTTTACTGTTTTTTGTTTTTTTTTAACTCTTGAAATATTTGAAAATGTTTTATTTTGACTAACGCGCTAGTTTGAAGGCTGTTGATGTGCCGCTGACGTGCCACTTTTCTGTCCGCAGCCCAGACCACCTGCAACCAGGGCATTGGGCGCGTCGTCTACGAGCGGCTGCCGGACCAGCAGCTGCAGGGCTTCGACGACGACGTGGTGAGTGAGTGAGGGTATTCGACTCCCCGCCCGGCGAGCCGGCCGATGTTCCACGCGTCGTTTCCGTCATAACTCTTTTCCTCTTCATTCCGATGCGAGAGCGCGGCGTCGGGCGGCATGTGGCCCGGGCTGGCTGGCTGGCTGGCTGGCTGCTGCGGGGGGGTTTCACAAGTTGGCGGTCCCGCGGAGCGCGCCATACGATTCGTGTCAGTGAACTCGCTTCCGGGGAGACCGCGGCGCGCCACGCCACGCCACGCCACGCGGGTACCTGGCTGGGCAGCGTGCTGTGGTACCCAGTATGGCTGACCGACCACCCGCTCGCCATACTGTGGGCCGGCCGGCCCCCTCGCGGCTCCGGGGCCCCCACGAGCAGGCCGCCGGCCCGACGCGACGCGCCGCGACGCGCCCCCGGCATGGCGGGCGGGCAGTGTGGCGGGCTCGCACGAGTGTGAGAGAGACGGACAGACTCGCACACATAGAGAACCGCTCCGCTCTCTCCCGCGAGCGACAACGACGAAAATTGATGATATCTCGTCGTTTGCAACGGGAACTGTCCCCAATAGAACCGGGAGGGACAGAGGGCGCTGGCACGCGAGCGACGCGCGGGAGAGAGTGTGGCGCCGCTGCGGGGGAGCGTGTGGTCCAGCCGCAGCCTCCCAAAGTCTACACCGGAATCAAAAAAATCTCCTTCCCCAGGGTGAGAGAAATAATATTTTGGATCCAGAAAAATCAGCATGGACCCAGAAAATTTTGCTTAGATTTACGAAATATTCCTGTGCCATTTTTGTTTTTATCAGTTTAAAAGGAAAACTAGTTTTGCATGGTTACGAAAGTTTTTGATCCAAGCAAAAGAGGCTGCAAATCTATTTTTTTTTTTTTTTTGCAAAAGTACTTGGCCAAATTATATTTCTGCGTCTCCCATCCTTCGGTCTCCATGCTATGCTATGTCCCCCCCCCCCCTCCCGCCCAAAGGCGCGGCGCCGTCGCACCGCGTCCGATTCACACGGAGTGCATGGCCGTTAATTAATGAACGTTCCGCCGCACGGAAAGGAGAGGAAAGGAAGGGAGTTAGGAAAGGGGAGGGGGGGAGGTAGGGGAGAGCAGTCAGGCGCGGAGAGCCGTGAGGGAGAGGGGGGAGGGGGGAGGCGTCCAGGGTCTCTTCCAAGGCCGCCCCGAGGCGGAGCAGAGGCGCTCCGCGGACGCGACGAACGCGGCCCTCGCGTTTTGAACCCTCCGATCAGTTTACCGCGGCTGTTTACAAAACAGCCCCTCTCCCTCCCTCCCTCTCTCCCTCCCTACCCCTGGCCGCGCGGGGGCGGCGTATTGGGGAAATGCAGAGGCCCCACGGTGAAAACGACAAACTTTCCAAATCTATGTTCGGTTTCCAGGATGTCGTGTTTTTTTTTTTTTTCACCCCAACTAGTTGTAGTGTGGAGCTCGCATAGCTATGTATGGATAGAGTCTGCGTGATGGAGAATTCATAATGAAAGGGCGAAGTGAGAGCGAAAGTGGATGTCGGTGAGAGGGAGAGAGAGAGGGGGAGAGGGGAGCGAGAGCGGCGAGGGGAGAGGGGGGGAGAGAAAGGGGGAGAGCGGGGCAAAAGGGGGGCTTCCGGGCGCGACACGCTCCAAAGAACGGCCTTCTGGCTGTGGGAGAGAGACGGCCGGAGCGGCGCGGAGCCGCGGCGGAGCGTTATATGTTGGCAGTGCAGTGATAACGCAGGGCTATGCGAGCCTCGCCACGCCCCGCCACGCCCCGCCACGCCCCGCCACGCCCCGCTACGGAGTTCACTCGGTCTTGGACGAAAAAGGAGAAGGACAGATCACTGCGCCGCGCCGCCGCCAGACGAAAAAGCTGTATCACCCTGTATCCCCCCCCCCTCCGGACAGCGCACCACAGCAGCCTGGGAGGTAGGCAGCGGTGCGAACGCCGGGGCGGGGGGATACGGCTTTTCTTTTGCCCGGCGGGGGCTCGGTAGAGAGCGGGAGTGATCAGTCCTTCTCCTCTTTCGTCCAATAAGACTCGGCCTGGAGGACGTATCGTCGCTCTTCTCACGACGCGGGGCACTCTAGTTATGTGACGTGACGATAGCCCCCCCCCCCCTCCTCCCCTCCCCGACCTGATGCGCCCGCGAGCCGCGCCAATCCTTCGACCAATCACTGTCCTGGGATAAAGGAAGCTTCCGCTCGGCATTGGCTGGCGGGGTGGGGCCCGGCGCGGGCGCGGCGGGCGTGGCGGGGTCACTCCGCGCGACCCTCCTGCTCGCCCGTGACCTCGTGGCCGGCGGCGGCGGGCCGTGGTCGCGTCCTCTCTTGGTCGCACGCGTGGGTATGCGGGGGGGTTTGCGTTTTCTCTTTACCACCCTCCCCTTAACCCCCCCCCCTTTCCCCGACCCCGCCGAGTACCCCATCCATGCTCTCGGGTATCCTCCGTCGTTGTGGCTCGCTGTGCTGCCCTCTCTAATCGACTGACATGGCTGTGGGACACAAAAGTCCCCCGCCATCCGAAATAAAAACGAAACCCTCGAAATACTGGCGAGCTCCGCGCTGCTCCGCGCGGGACACGCTGCTCCGGGCAGCCGTTCCGGGAGTTAGTCTGATGAGCGGGTGCCTCCGATAATAAGGGGCCCTGTTGCGGCTCAGTGGCGCTATGCCACCCGGGAAGAGAGGGGGGAGG
>NW_026267134.1:4196207-4200815 GCF_000697945.3 Frankliniella occidentalis
ATAGTTATTGACCCCGTTAATAAAAACTTCCTGCTCGACAACTCGTGTCCCCAGAATGAACTTTAACTACGAGGCAACGCCTCGGGAGTCGCTCGCGATAGCGCCTGCTACGCGCTCGGTAGGCCATCCCGCCAGGCCGCTCTGTGGGACAGCGGTCGGACAGCGGCCAGTCGCGATTTTATGGGGAGTATCGCCACGTCTCTGTTTGTGGCCTCATTTCTGAGCCCACAAACCGGGCGATCAGCTTTATCCGACCAGACTATAGAAGACCCTTTTTGGGGCGATAACGAAACGATATCGGACGCTCCCAGCCTCACGCCGTTGACATGTTGACAACCTCCGACTGTGTTTATTTCCTCTCGAAAGTTTTGGGCCTGAAAAAACTTGCAACTTGGCGGATGATTTGTTTCGTTGACCCTCGTGCCTCGTGATTCACTTATCACGATTGATAGGCGAAGGATGGCGAAGGTGAGAAAGGGACATGTAAGCGTAAGCAAAACCGTGACTAGAATAATTTATTAATTATAGAAAGACTTTCACTGTATATTCAATAATTATTGGTCGTTGCGATATGGAATCAGTGATCGACGCGTACGAAATGTTGGTCAAACTCACCGTCATTTCGGTGGTGCGACGTCTCTTTCGAGATTAAATCAACTTATTTGGATCACACTGAAGATAAAAGAACGCAATAAATGGCATTTGCTGAAAACAAAAGTTTGAATCAACAAAAGATACTTTAATCAAAAAATTAATTTAAAATAGAGAACTATGGGTAACAGACCCTCTTTACGTGTAAGAGAGTAAATAAAACTTTCTACATTGTTAAAAGATTGCTTCTCTAACTTCTCTGGTATAAACATTTTATATTCCATAACAAGAGGGATAGTCCTATAAAATTGGAAAAGGGGCTCTATGACGTATGGTCTCTATGATATACAGCACCGTAAGTAGTTAAAAAACAAACACTAAAAAGACGCTAATCAACAACGACTGTATACAGGTGTGCAACGAAAATCACAATACAAAAAATAAATTGAGACACAAATTGAGACGATAAATCACATAAATATTTAGAGTGAAGGAAGGAAAGTCACCCCTTTAGTGTCCTTATTCTGATCACAGAGTAGACCTCGAAGCTTGCAAATTTCGATGACTTGTTCACTGTTCAAAAGCTTCCGATTTCAGACCATGTGAAAAGTATATCTGAAATATTTTTACGGCCGCTGAAAAAGAGCGAGATCGTACAAATACTTTAGACAAAAAGATGGCACGAAATCATTGAGAGGGAGGGGGCTATTCCTTTCGTTAACCTTCGGGGGAATAAGGAAATTACATTAATAACTGACGACTTTCGCTGAAGCTTGAGTGGCACTGTGAACACGCGCACGAATTCGACTTGTTTCGGGTCGGGTAGAAATTGTTTCTCTCCTAAAGTGTGGAGTTGGCCGTGGCAGTGGTTCCGCTGCGCGTCCATAGCTTGCAGCCTGGGGGAGGGAGAGAGAGCACCGCCGCCGCCCGGGGGGTATCGCCGCAGGGGGGTGGACTGACGGCACTAGCGCCCCAGCAGCACGGCCAGGGTGAGGGGCGCGAGGGCGATCAGGGCGATCGAGGGGGCGGGCCGGGCGCCGGGGTTGCAGCCGTCGTAGTCGCACGTCAGGATGCACCCGGACATGAGCTGGTCCTGGTAGCGGAAGTGGCCGCACTGCGAGTCCATCGTCTTGCGCACGCACGCCCTTATCACCATCAGCTCCCCCGTGTTCACTGCGATCACAACGCAAAACAGATAAGTCGGGCAACAAAAACAAAAACTATTACATCACGAGGTTCTGAGCACGAGTGTGATGGGTCGAGATGTGGTGATACACTCTAAATGTCAAGGACAATTTTTGTAAATAGCACCGGACTTCTGCGTGCATAACTGAATTCAGATACAATATTGTGACTTGCTAGTCACTAAATGTGTGTTGGTAAGTAACAATATTGTATCTGAGCTAGTTGTGCACACAGAAGTCCCGTGCTAGTTACAAAAATTGTCCTTGGACATTTAGAGTGTAAGTATGCCGCCGGGCTCACCGTTCGTGCCGATGAGCTTGATGCAGAAGTTGGCCGGGAACACCCCGATGTGGCCCGTCTTGGGGACCATGCATTTTTGGCTGTAGAAGGAGTGCGCCGGGTGGAAGGGGTCCTCACAGTAGGGATCGGAGCCGTTGTGGCTGGAGCAGGTGTAGCAGTTGATGGCCTCGGTCCCTGAAAAGAAAAGAAAAGTCGTCGCTGTAGCCCGGACGCGGCAAGCCCAACGGTGGGCCTCCTGGACGCAGACGGGTAGGCCGGGCCGTAACGCACCGCTGTTTAGCGGGGCTGCCTACCCTGCGCTCGTAAGGCGCTCCGGCCGAGGAGCTAGCCGAGAGGGCCCTGGCCTCGCAGGCACCTGTGAGAGCCGCGGCCGCCATCGCCCCCCCCACGGTGGTGTAAGGACCACTACACAAAACGACCTGCTGATTTATATTACCTCTTCTCGGGCCATCGCGCTCACCTCGGCTGAATCCGAGAATCAGGAAGACAAGCGTGGCCACCAGCCGAAGAGGATCCATGGTCCAGCACCAGCCTGACAGCGACATCAAAAAACTGCGTTAAAAAAACTGGATAACGTAGGGAGAGTCACAAGGGAAGGCGGTGGTAGGTGGTAGGGGTGTGGGCTGGGCGGCAGGTTATCGCGCTCACGAAGAACGGGTGACACCATTTAATCAAAGGAGCAGATCCAACCACAATAACAACACAAAAACAAAAACAAAGACGACGTTCTGTCCGCGGGCGAAACTCAACAGGGGATGCAAAACATGGCTTCTTAGCGTGTCTGCAAGGGGGCGGGCGAGCCATTATATTCGCGAAAAATAAAAAGGTCAGAGTACGAGATGGGAAAACAAAAGGTCTCCTGCCGCTCGCGCGACAGAGCGGGGAGGGGGTGGGGGGCTGGAGACGACACAACGCCATCACAGTTGGCGCTGGCTGCAGCTAGCTCCGCACCCCGCGCTCTGCATCAAAAGACGTTGACTGGCGCGTGCGCTTGTACCTCGTCGGCGCCTGGGTGCGGTCTCTAATCGGGCGATAGCCTGAGCCTGGCGGGGCGGCCCATGGCGGCAGTCCTGAGCTCACACGGGGCGAGGCGCGCGCGGGGCTGCACGGGTGGTGGCGGCATGGGGCGGGCGAGCGAGGGCTCCAAACTGCTGCCCAGCTCGCAGTGGGGCCCCAGCCGCGGCCCCAGCGGCCGCGGGTACGGCATCCCCCACCCCCGTCGCGCATGCGTTCGGATGGAACATCACCCCCACCCTCTTTGGTACAGCGACCCGCAGCGGGGGCGCAGCAGCCCCCCCCCCCCCCCCTTGCCCTGTTGACGTTTGGTCCAAGAGGAGGCCAAAGGGTGGTACCTCTACCCCCCCCCCCTTTTCCGTGAAATTTTGTGCTCATTTTTACAGTATCTCTTTTTGTGGGGAAGAGAGGAAAATAAAAATTCGACCTCTACGTCTGGTTCCTCTCTATCGCAGTCCGGCCAGGTTTTTCTCAGAACAAAAAGTTTCTGGTGGCTCTCCCATACCTTCCCTTTCCCTCCCTTTTCCCTCTCGCTCCCAGGCTGGTCGCTAGATGGCAGCACACACTTGACCCAACCTCGGAACAAATGCACAACGGAAATACAGCAGACGATTCTGCTTTCTGTTTGTTTGGGTCCGTTATGTATTATGTAAAAGAAATCTCGCTTTTTTCCGCTTTGAACTGACAACTTTTGAAGTGATAACTGGTGCAACCCTTTGAAAATCTAAAGGCTTTGTAGTCTTGATCCACATTAATTTCTGCTGCCATCTTCTGTCAGTTCTTTGTGCGTTCCGGTTGGACCATAACCCCGAAAGAACCCAGATTAGTATATCACATTGCGGCGAAGATTACCTTTATGCTTTATTTTTCAGGCCATCAGAATGGAGTTCCCCTCTACACAGCAGTCACCTCGTGACCCCTTAATGGATCAGTTGTCGATAAACCGTCGGATAAACAACTACAAAGAATGTTGCTACAGAGCTTATGGGTTTGGACTGTCAGCTCTTTCTATAGGTGCTAAATGAATTAATTACCTTTACTTGGGATTCTTATTTTCATAGATTGGAAAAGAGCACGTGAAGTTGAACAGTTCTGAAATTTTCACTGCACCCTAAAATGTTTAAGACAGTCTGTCCTCCTTTCATTGATCTTGCGTTGCTTTCATTCATGAAAACGTCATCCCAGAAGATTGTTTCTGTCTAAATAGCCTGAACCTTCTTTGTACTTGTGTGAGTGCTAATGGTTTAAATCTTGTTGCAGCGGCAGCCGCCTCCTACTTCTCTCTAAAACTGTTGCCTTTACGGACAACTCACATTATAATGTTGTCAGGCATCTTTGGGTCTGTGGCTGGCTATAAAGTATCCAAAATGAAATCTGAAGAATGTAATCTAATTCTTAAAAGTCACAGAGAGTCAATGAAAAACCCTGTTCAGCCAGAGGCTACAGAATTGTGAGCTATCCTCTTGATGTTGATTGAGGTGCAACAGCAACATTGTAGTTAGGTCTGTGATGTTTTTA
>NW_026267134.1:4208395-4215142 GCF_000697945.3 Frankliniella occidentalis
GGGGGGGGATAAACTGAGGTGGGACGAGGAGCGCGCCGGGCGCCGGGCTCCATTCACGCACAAGCGCCCCTTCCCCGAGGCTTCAAAGAGGTCGTCTAAGCCGGGCGCGTTGAAGAGACGGCGTGGCGGCGGGAGGCAAGGTGGAGATGGGCGGAAATTAGGGGTGGGGGAGGGGGCCTTGCAGTTTGAGGGGTTAGCCAGCCCGGTCCGACCCTTTTGCCGCCGTCGTCAACCCGCAATGGGTTCGCGGACACTTTTAGTCGCAGTCAGTTTTTGTTGGCGCACTTTCGCTACATACCGCTCGAGCGAGCGAGCGAGCGGGCGCGCGCACACACACTCACACGAACACTCACACACACGAACACACGAGTGCGATGTTGTCGCTTGTCGCTCTGATTGTGGGCGTAATTCAGGTGTACAGTGCGGCGCTTAGAGGTCACAGCCCTCTATGGCCGTGCTGCACGGCGTGCTGTGAGGACATCGCCCAGCGTCGGGCATATGGCCGTCCGAGTGTGGACTTGCCCCCCGCGGGCCTCTCGGGCGGCCACAAGTGGGTCAAGCAGGGGCGAAAGAGGATGGAGGAAGGGGGAGGGGGGTAACTGATGATGATTGACCGAAGTGGCCGGCTGCCAATAAGTAAGTGCGCTCGTCCTCGCGACCGGCGGTGTGAGTACTGTACCGGGTGATTCAGAGAAGACGCAGGTGCGGGCGGGTTTGCCTATCCTCGACTCGGCGGGCACACAGGTCCCCTCCTTACCTCTCCCCAGACCTGGACCCGTGCGCGCGCCGAATCGAGGATAGGCAAACCCGCCCGCACCTGTGTCATCTCTGAATCATCCAGTACAGCAGCAGTGGACCCTGCTGCGGGGGAGGCCGGCTTAACCCTTGACGACGCGCACGACTGGCGAGGCTTTGCCACTACTTGAGCCCGAGTCACACCATCCGGCCTGCCCGCCCGGTCCCCGCGCGGCGTGAGCTGCGAGCGTGAGCAGCGCTGGCCGCGGCGGACAGATCGCCGCTCTGACTTCCGGTTCCTAACGGTCGCCGCATCCGCTGCTGCCGCGCGGCGCGCCACGCCACGTCGCCGCCAGGGCCGGCGCGCGCGCCACTGCAAGCGCAGGGAAGGGAAGGGGTGGCCATTGCACCACCGAATCACAGATGACATGTCCAAGCGTTTGCAGACTGGTCTTGTGTGACCTGTCTTCGACTTACACTTCCACTCGGGTCCATTACCGTGATTAATTTTGTCATTTGAAAATTACTTTTTTGCAGGTTCGCGACTCGCTGCCGCCCTCCCAGGTGTTGGACAAGTGCCAGGACATCTGCCTGAGGGACCGCTCCTCGGCCAACAACCTGGTGCGCGCGTGCTCGTCGTTCGACTTCCAGGCCGGAGCCAGGATCGCGTCGTTCGGCGGCGCGCCCGAGTACGAGGAGTCGGCCTGCTTCCTGAGCCGCGAGAGCGCGCAGCCCGAGGGGCTCGGCAACCTGGTGCTCGTGCCGGGCAGCGCGCACTTCGCCGAGGTCTGCCTGTCGTGTGAGTATCAGGGCCCCCTCGGAAAAAGTTGTGGAGACATTTTTCGTTTGCAAAACGTGTGACGGCGTCGTCTTGTCTTGCCAGCGAGCCGCGTGGAACGCGAGTGCCCCAACCGGCGCTATGTCTTTGAGCGGCACCCTCGCAAGGCGCTGCGGCTGCCGCAGGCGGACGTCAAGGAGGTGGCCGCCAACAACCGCTCCGACTGCGAGGACCGCTGCCTCAACGAGTTCTCCTTCGTGTGCCGGTCGGCCACCTTCGACTCGACGGCCAGGACGTGCTCCATGTCCAGGTTCACCAGGAGGACGCACCCGGACCTGCTCGCCGACGCGCCCACGTCCGACTACCTCGAGAACACGTGCCTGAACGGTGAGTACATTCAGCGGTCGCAGCAGTCGCGTTGAGCTGGAACTGGTGACCGGTGACAATATGGTCTTTGACTTGCAGCGGAGCGGAGATGCGACGCGACGGCCGTGTACGTCAAGGAGGAGAACAAGCGCGTGGGCGGCGCGGTGGAGGCGGCGCTGCTGGCCAACGTCTCGCTGGAGGAGTGCCAGTCCGAGTGCCTGGGCGCGGAGCGCTTCCTGTGTCGCGCCCTGGAGTACGACGAGGCGACGCGGCAGTGCGCGCTGCTCGAGGAGGACTCGGTGTCTCAGCGCGACCTGCTGCGCACCGCCTCCTCGCCCAGCCACCACCTCTACGACCTGGTGTGCCTCGACAACGCGCTGCCCTTCCGTTCCGACAACGCCGCCACCTCGCACCTGTTCGCGCACGGCCGCCGCCCGGACACGGCCTTCCAGCGCTACCGCAACTCGCGCCTCGGCGGCGACTTCCACTCGGAGATCACGGGCCGCTCGCTCAGCGAGTGCCTCGACGAGTGCCTGCGCCAGGCCAGCTTCGTGTGCCGCTCGGCCGTGTACTCGGACCGCTTCCGCACCTGCAGGCTGTCGCGCTTCGGGCAGCGCGATGGCCACCGCGTCATCTACGACGCCGACTACGACTACTATGAGAACCTGATGGGTGAGTAATGGGATCGTATCGTCCAGAAAGTACGTGTCCGCTTTTCTTAGACTCATTCGGGAACTTGTGGGACCTCGGCGCCTGCGAGACTCTGGGTAGGCCGCGCCGCAGTACACGCATGCACTGCAGGCAAGATGTTGCCTATCTAATAGGCGCTATCAGAGCTCGCACTGGCCGAACTTGGCGCTTTCGCAACGGGAAATGGCGGATGTTCTTGCTGGATAGTTCCTAACGGGTGGGATACGATCTTACCGCGCCGCCTAGCCCACCGCTTATACCCTTCTCTGCTCCACAGCACACTATCCGGACGGCGCTGACGCGGGCTCCTCTCTGCCACCCGTCTCCCCGTACCGACCCGGGGACAGGCCAGACCCGCTCGGCCAGGACTCGGCGTACGGGAGGCCACCTTACTCTGGTGAGTCCACGGCAAAAAGCACGAGGAATGGGCCATTCAGGGTCACACAGAAGACTTAAGTTAAGTTAAAATGTTGCAAACAAAAACGCCGGTTTCTTCTAGGCGCGCTAGGTGTTGGCGGCGGAGGAGGCGCGTATGGAGGTGGAGGAGGAGGTGCCTACGGCGGCGGCGGTGGTGGCTACCCCGGCGGCGCCTACTACCCCGTAGGCGGCGGCGGCGGTGGCAGTAGCGTGGCGTACGGCGGCAACTCGCTCGGCTACAGCATCGGCAACTACGGCGGCGGCGGCGCGAGCGGCGGGCTGGGGGCGTACCCCGCGCCGGGGGCGGCGCCGTACCCGGTTGCAGGCTACCCGGGCGGCGGCTTCCCCCCGGGATACCCGGCGGGCTACGTGGGCCCGTCCGTGGGGCCCGTGCCCACCCCCGGCGCCGGCCCCTACATGGGCGGCGCGCCCCTGCCGCCCGTGGGGCCGGCGGGTCCCGTGGGGCCGGTGTCCCCTGTGGCGCAGCCGGCGGGCTACGGCGACCCCTTCTACGGCCGGCCGCTCTCCTCGCGGTGCGACGACGGTGACGCGTTCCGCCAGGTCGGCGCGCGGCTGCGGGCGCGCAGGCAGTTCATCCGGCGCTTCGTGTCCGTGCCCTCGCTGCCCCTGTGCGAGCGCGAGTGCGCCGACGCCAGGGACTTCGTGTGCCGCTCCTTCAACTTCAGGTGGGTCTCGCTCTGCTTCGTCCGGCGCTGTCACCAGCAGGCGGGGGGTGACGCCATCTGACCGGCACCTTGCTTGTGCGTGTTCCGCAGGCCGTTCGCCGCACCCTTCGGCGCTGCCGAGAGGGAGAACTGCGAGCTGTCCGACAGGGACTCGAGGGATCTGGACCCGGGCAACCCGACCTACTTCGAGACCACGGCAGACTACGACTTCTACGAGCGATTCAACGGCAGGCAGGGCATCGGGGGAGAGTGCCTGGATGGTGAGACAATTACCGGATGCATCGTGATCTTTCACATCTGACCCAAAACTAATCCCACTTTTCTATTCCTTTGCAGTGTCGCAGGTGTGCTCTGAGGACGGAATGGAGTTCACTCTCCGCACCCCGGAAGGGTTCGTGGGGCGCATCTACACGCACGGCTTCTACGACCGCTGCTTCTTCCGGGGCAACGGTGGCACCGCTAACGTCCTGAGGATCAGCGGCGCGCAGGGGTACCCCGACTGTGGAACTCAGCGGGTGAGTCCGCGCCTCTGTGGCGGCGCTGTGACGGTCCGCCGACTACAGCCAGGCCCGCTGTGATCGCTCGATTTATCTCCTCTCGTTTGGTACAGTTCGGCGACTCGATGACCAACATCGTGGTGGTGCAGTTCAGTGACTACGTCCAGACCGGGCGCGACAAGCGATACAACCTCACCTGCCTGTTCCGCGGGCCGGGCGAAGCGGTCGTGACATCGGGATACATCGGCGCTGGGTGCGTTCCTCGATACGACCGCCATACCTGAATCCAGGTAGTATCACTCGGTGACTTGACGCTGCTTCTATGTTCCACAGGCGCTCGGGCGCGCCCATCCCCATCGAGTACCTGCCCGCGGAGAACTCGTTGAGCTCGCGGGTGCGCCTACTGATCCTGTACCAGGGCCGACCCACGACCACCATCGCCGTCGGGGACCCGCTCACCTTCCGCCTCGAGGCCCAGGACGGCTACCACTACTCCACGGACATCTTCGCGACCAACGTGATCGCCAGGGACCCGTACTCGGGACGCTCCGTGCAGCTCATCGACAGATACGGGTGAGCGCGTGGTTCCCGTCCCATCACACTGCCTCCCGAGGCCCGCAAGAGTCTGACCACAAACTTCTCCGTGCAGGTGTCCCGTGGACCAGTACGTGTTCCCGGGGCTCGACCGCTCTCGAGAGGGCGACGGCCTGGAGGCACGCTTCAATGCCTTCAAGATCCCAGAGTCCAACTTCCTGGTGTTCGAGGCCACGGTTCGCACCTGTCGCGACGGCTGCCAGCCGGTAGGTCTCCGAATGAATTTCACCTCGTCGAGGTCGGTGAGTGGGACTCTGTGATACGAACGTCCCTCTGGTTCGCAGGCGTACTGCACGGGACAGACGGGGCGCAGTGAGCCTTCCTTTGGACGACGTCGCAGGGCTGCCGAGGAAGACGACCAGGACGTCGACGAGCCGGAGCACCGCGTTGTCCAGGAGGGCGTCAGCAACACCAACGGCACCGAGGACGAGGAGCAAGTCCGCGAGATGATCGAGGTTGGTTGACCAGGATTGCGGTGCGGCACACGAAACCCCGGGGACTCGCACCTTGCTAAACTCGGTGATTCTGTCGGCAGGTGTTTGAGAACCGCAACGACATCTCGGAGCCCAGCAGCCTCAGTGCGGCCACACCCGAAGCGGACGCCGTGAAGGTGCAGAAGGCCGGCGGCGTGGTGCTGTCCACCGGGGAGTACTACGGCCTGGTGTCCGCCCTGAGCACCACCATCGTGCTACTGGTCGCCTCCTTGGGCGCCGGCCTGCTCGCCTTCAGGCACATCTACCTCACGAGGCAGGCCAAGTACGTGCCTCCGGTGCCCACCTCGGCGCCGCCCGTGACATCCGTCAACTTCACCACCTCCAGGATGGCGAGCCTAGCCTCGCTGCTGCCCAGCAAGCTGTTCGACAGGTACGTGACAACTGCTGAGCTGGAGCAGGATGGGCAACCGGGAGCGCTCTTGCACTCACTTTCTTGTTTAACTTCTAGCGAACGGGCGAGCGGGCCCGCGGTGGTGGAGGCGGCCATGGACTGCCCCATCGGTGGCCTCCGCCGGGGCCGGGGAACCTTCGAGGACCCGAGCGAGCCCATCTACACCGACCCGTCGCTGTTCGAGCGGCCGCGCAGCATGCGCTCCATAGCGGCCTTCCCGCCCAGCACCAGGACAGCAAACTGAGCTCGGGCGGCCCTTGTTGTGGACAAGCTAATCGAATAGGCGCGTGGCCTGGTGGGGCTCCAGAGGGACGAGGACGTGGGGGCTGAGCCCGGAGAACGGCTGTGTGGAGGTGGTGCACGGGAAACCTGACCGGTCGCCGAGGATACAACTACTACCTTGATGAGGCTGGACTCCGCAGCACAGCCACGCAGCCGCACCCGCCCCAGGGAACAAGTGCGCAGGGCGTCTTGGTCTCATTTTGTGTACCTTTTTTAAAATACATGTTTTCACTCACTTCCTAGTAAGTGGCCTGAAGACTCGCAGTCTCTTTTTGTGTTGTTTTCCTAATACGTCTTTTTTTCTGGCTAAAATTTGTTCTGAAATTCGAAACCTAAAGCGGGGACAGACTGGCTTTCATTCCGAGGACAAAGTGGTTATTATTTACTCAGTCAGTCCTCTAGCTTGGAGCGTGTCTTAACTCTGTGATTTTCTATGTTCAGATACTCCTTTAGATTAAGAAAACTAGAAGTTAGCTTTTTATCCTTTACTGTTAGTGTAGAAATAGTGAGTGCGTTGGTGAATGTGTTTCGCGAAGCCGAACACACAATTTTATAAGTTTAAACATGTCTATTTATAATGCCTGTTCATCCATCATTAGGACAGTAATAGAAACATCACGAGGCAAATATTTCGACGTTGCCTCGTTTACTTAACTCCTAAACAATACTTATTGCACTGGAACAAACAATAATAATAATAGCTCTACCTGTGCCCACCTGTGTTGATATCATTTCGTTTTTACTATCCTGAGTTTGTTTTGATATTGATATGTCTGTTTGTCTTTTTCAGTCCTATAAGAAGTGTAATTTTTTAATA
>NW_026267134.1:4219872-4231884 GCF_000697945.3 Frankliniella occidentalis
ATTTAAAAAGATTAATAGGGAACTACAAAACAAGTTAACACGTACTGTTACCAAATAATGCAGAGTGATTTTTCAGTCTTAACTTCAACAATTAAAAAATGCTAAATTGAACAACTATGTCACTAAATCTAATCATAAGCACAAGGTATGAATGTACAAAAAGGGATAACAAATGCAGTGATTAATCTTCTTTAGTTGAGATTTATGATTGAGAAAAATATACAGTACACAGTAATAAACGATGAAGTTTAAAAGCAGTCTGGCTCTTAAAAATCCTTCAATATAATGATTGACAAAAACAGTTACAATGAGGAAGAAAATTTTCGTTTTCATTTTGAACAGAGAAAATAGGAAGTTGTGTGAAAGGAAGACAGTTAGGCAAGAGGTAATTACTTCTACGGCTGGTAAAACAATAGTCAGTCCATTAAAGCTAAAACCCAGAATAGGTTGTCACATTAATTATAAATAGATAATTTTTGGTCACAGAAAATATATCACAAGAAAGATACTAACACCAAATGCAACATGCGTATTGTCATTGGAAATCAAAATTAATTCTTAACTCAATGAGAGTCATTAACAGTTCATTTCAGGCCTTGAGTTTGGTGAGAAAAAATAAAACTATATAGGTAAAACCTGGAGTACAAATTACAATTTTATGTGATGCATAAGACAAATTTTATCTGAGCAAAATAAAAGAATTGCTTACATTTAATTTTTTAATCACAGAAAAAGACTTCTCTGATGGAAAATTTAGCAGCTTAAGTACATTTGGTTCGTTTCATGAGATTCATGATAATAATAAGGTACATTACTATAATCTATGGAGATAGGTTAAGCACATCAATTATATGCAGACATATCACAACTTAGACTTCCCTTACATGGTGCCAGAAGTCAGTGCTGGATGGAATGGGCAGGGGTACAGGTATAGGTGCTGCAGGTGCCTCAGCAGGGGGAGGGAAGGGAAAAGCGCGAACATTAGCATTGACTTGGCTAGTGCTTGGGGCCTCATCCTCTACTGTGGGATGATCATGTCCATTCTGATGGCAAAATCTCTCAGCTATTTTTTCAAGCTGTGGTTGAACATAACCAAGAAGAGGCCTGGCTGCTGGGTCACCTGACCAGCATTCTTCCATCAACTGCCAACAATCCTGGTCAAAATGTGCAAGTTGCTCTGGACGAATTCCTGTAACCAATAAAATAAAAACATAAATTTAAGACTAACACTTCCAAAATTGGTTTCAAAACAATGCTACAAGCACGAAAAAAGAAGGAAGGGTCTGTACCTTTTCTGACACTAGTCCACAGTTGTTCTTTATTATGAAACTGTTCAAACGCTGCTGGTAATTTTACACTGCCAGCACAAATATACCAAAGTAAAATGCCAAAAGCATAGACATCAACACTAGAATCATAGTGGCCAGAATGCATTTCAGGAGCCATATGAACAGGAGTTCCGACAATACTTCCTGACATCATAGCTTCTGGTATGCAGAATCCCAAATCGGTGAGCTTTGCTCGATTATCACAGTCAAGCTAGAATAAAATTCAAGACATAATGCAAGATTGGTAAGCAAGCATGCTACATCAAATCAAAGTTGAAAGAGAATAGAAGTACTTACAAGAACATTCTTGAGTTTGACATCCCTGTGCACAAGTCCTTGTGAGTGCAAGTATCTGATACCTTCTGCAACATCGATGGCAATTTGAAGACGTGTTTTCCAAGGCAATCCAGAACGCAAGCCAGAGTAGAGATCTCTTGTCAGACGATCCATGACAAGCAGAACAGCAGGGGAACATCCTCCTCCGTAGCTGTGATCAACAACAGATCCTCTGAGTTTTACAATACGAGGATGTTCAGGGACAGTCCTGTAAAAAAAAAAAATTGAATAACAGTTACAAACAGTTAGTTAAAAAATACACTGTTCACTGAGGTCCTACAGTCAAACATACCTTGTGTAGTAAAATTCCATAGCCAGATCATTCCAATGCTTTTCATCAGGTGGCACGACTGATTTAACTGCACATGGACCAGTTCCACCCCATGACTCACATGAGAACACAACACCATACTGACCACGACCAATTTCTTTCCCAAGCTGAGGCATACCTAGAACAAGAATTTGAAGTTTAATACAATTAATACAGAAGTGTATAATAGCAGTTGTGCACAAGGGAAAAGAATAAAGCAATGCATACTAACCATAGCGAACCATATCAGCAATGGATGTGGTCTCCAGTGCCAATCTGGCAAGTCTGGGTGCATGATGTCCTCGGATAGCTACTCTTTGCTCTTCAGTCTTTTCTAAATGACCAGTATAATGATTGGCAAGAGATCTCAGAGCAGCCAGGAATGCTTCATGTGACAACCTGACACGTTCCCTAAACTACATGACGGAAAAAAATTAGATAAAACATCAACTAAAAGAAGAAAATAAATGTTTGTCTGATTTACCAACCTGTGATGAGATAGATTTGGCTAATCTTTGAGGACTAAGATTTTCTAACATTTCTAGCGCAACCCTTCTCCTCCAAACAGCATCAAGGCGTGGGGGAGCACTCCAAGGCAACTGAACACTGTACAGAAGCTGACGCAGGCGCTCCATAAATCCATGAAGCAAAGAGGACGATGTAGATGTAGAAAGTTGAACAGAATAAGCAGCACTCAAAATCTAAAATATTTAGTAATTTTTAAAAATATTAAACCAAAAATGTAAAGGCATTTTTATTGTTTGTAATAAATTATGGGCACTTTATAATCTTACTTGTTTTAAAGCATCACTTGCAAGTTGTGGTCCTTGATTGTTAGAGACAACCAATCCTTGAGATTCAGTACAACTAGAAAGATCCCAACTTTCTGAGGCCTCTTTAGAATCTTGAGATACAAAAAGATCTGGCTCTGCTACATCTCCAAGTTCTGCCCTATCTGTTCTTTCCAAACTACATAAAGTTCTTAACAATGTTCCAACTACAGAATCCTGTAGACAGTCCATTGAACAAACAAGTCTCCGTGCTACAGCATGGGAAAGACGAGATAAAACTAACTGCTGAATTTCTGTGGCAGCCAAGCGAACTGCCCGGGGAGTGCCTTCAGGACCACTTTCTCCAGCAGCTGAAAGACTTCCTCCTGAGGAATAAGGATTAAAAACCAAGGGTAATGGCAGAAAGAAATTGGAGTTAAATTCATTTCATGTCTCAACTTACCTCTGTACTGGTATTGGGCAGCTTCTTCAATTAATTCAGATTGCATAGTTTCTAAAGTATTCTCAATCAAGTCTGTAACCTCAGCCTGCTTTTCACTTGCCATGGCAACAAGAGCACGATACAGTTCAGTTTCCTTTTCCAAAGCATATCGCATGCGTCGAGGAGTAATCTGAATTTCACGAGCTTTGTCAAATGCACAAAGAATAAATCTGCGTAGTATAGCACAATGAACCTGAAAGATAAATAAATGGACAGATGATTTAAGAATAATTTCTAAAATTACAGAACAGGAAGAGTATCATAATAAATACGAACCTGATTCAGATGCATTGCTACAGTCACGAGGTGAGATCTAAGGACACCTCTGGCAAATTGATTTAATCCGAGGAGCTGATCTGAGCCAGTTGATAGGCATGATTTGCGAACATATCGTTCACCACGCACGCCACTTTTAGGTGTTGGCCCACATGCTTCATCAGGAGAAAGGAACCCTAAATCCCAAGAGAGTAAATCATTACAGAACCATGGAAAAGAAATTTATACCATTTCTATACTAAAGAAATTTAACAAACCCAAATTTTCTAGTTGCTGAGCTAAATTTTGAATTTCAGAGTCTCTCCTCCACGGTCTTCCTTCTATCTTGGTTTTAACTTCTTGATTCTGTGAAGCTCCATTGCTCTGTTGATGTTCGTGCTCCAATTCATGTTGTTCTGATTCTGTTAGTTCCATTGTTGGATCACTGGCAGCTGCAGAGTTTGATGAAGAAATATTTGGTGATGTCATTGTAAAAAATATGGGGCTGTCTGGTGCTAGCTGCTTTAACTCGTGGAGTTCTGCTACATCCTAAAACAGAATGATCTCAAAGTAGTGTAAACCATATTTGAAGTATGAAGGAATATATTGGCATTCCACAGTGCTTACCTTTTGACTTAATGAAGGTTTATCCATAACATAGATTAATACAGGAAGAACAGAGTCACATTGTAGCATGTGTGAAAGGCTAGCTCTTTCATCTGATTGAGAGTAATCCAAATTGGGGACAACAAGAATAGTTGATCCATCTCTAACAACAGGATGACAAACTTGCACTTCAACAACTGCTAAATGCTCCACGGCCATCTAGAAAGAAATAACAGGAAACCTTAAGATGACAAACCAGGAATGATAAGGAGCTGAAAAAGGCTTGAATGGAACCTTACATCTTCCCCAGCTGGCCTGATCAGATCTTCTTCTGGGACAGTACTCAAAGGTTTTTCATGTGCTTGCAGTTTTTCAACCACCTCAAACTCCAAACCCACAGTTAGCGCTACATGACCAACTCGCCCATACAAAATCCTTGACCACCTGCAAATTCACAAAGCAGGAAAGTTACAAAAAGTTTCTAGGCAAGCACTGGTTGAAAAGCAAAACAAATTTATCCACAAAGCAAACTCTACCTCCAATCTCCCCCTGAAATAGGGAGAAGGTTTGTCTCCAGTAGAGCATTTACAAATTGAGCTCTTGATTTGCATGACTGGCCTAACACAACCAGAACAGGACGACCTTCGAGGAAACGAGATAGTTGTTCAAGTTGGTGAGTGGTACCAACTTCCAAAAGCTCCTGCTCTACTTCTTCTGCAATAAGAAAAACGAAACAAAATGTGACAGTTAAAGTTGAAAATTCAATTCATCAGATCAAAACAGTTTAAAGAAATGGAAGTAAATTTTACCTCCTTGGAAAAATCCAGCATCATCTATTTCTTTCAATGAACGACTTGTCTCAGACAAAATGCGACTTAGAAGTTGGGAGCTTCGCATGAATTTGCGAAACTCATGAGGGAGACTTGTAGCCATGGTATTGACAGGGTCTAAACAAATATAAAATCAGGTCATGGGACAAAAAAGTATGAAATGTAAGTATTATAAACTTCTTGTTTTCATTGACAAATGACTTGATGCCAGTAGAACAATGAATTGGGTCACAAGAGAATAATACCTGAATACCAGATTTTCGATATTTATTCTGCATTATTCCAAAATGAAGTGGAGTGTCAAGACATAATTAAGAAAACAAACACAGACTTGAAGCCTATCTCACATGTGTACTAGAGTATTATGCCTAAACAAGAAGACGAAAATTGGCAAAACCAGACAATGTTGAATTTCTTTGATAGAGCGAAAAATTAGTGACGTTGCAAATCAGCTTGGCACGTACAGCACGTACAATGTTATCGTTTCCAAAGGGCATGACATGTATGTACCGTAGCGTTAGGCCTCATCTTGACAAGGACTGCGGACTGCGACGGATCAAACTAACCTTGGCGGTTGACACATTATGCTCAGGCATGCTCAGGTAAATTCAGGACCCCACACATGACTCACCATAAGATTTCCGATGAATGCAGTCTGAACTGCATGAGTTGTAACCAGGCTGTCTGTTTTCTTTGCAACAAATCGTCTAAGATTAAAGAATCGTTCTCACAGACGGCATGAAAAGGGGGGCGAATGGCGGAGCACGGGCGCGAACGCACACACAAGTAAAACTAAACACAAAACATAACATTGGCATCGCACGCGGACTATACTCTTACGAGACTCTTCAGGCGTGATCGCACGATTCGTATTGAAATTGTAGTTCAGAATTATTCCGTCACTGCCTTCGCTTTATTTTCTAGTTTATGTTGTTTGTTGCTTGTGTTGTGTTGTTGATGAGTGTTTTCATTGAAATTTCTTTAGGTTAGAGAGATGTTATTCCTATTTTATTGAACACCGTTTATGGGTAAATTTTATTAATATATGTTCCTTGTCGTTTTCAGAGGAGACGGAGGTTTCAACTGCTTGTTGATTGATTGATTGATAAGTCAAGTTGTTCTCTGCAACTTTGTCTGCTATCTGTCAAAAGAAGTACTTTACTTTTCAAAATCAAAAAATGAATTCAAATCAGCCTCCATCGTTGAATCAGTATTTCAACCAAGACACAGCCCCTGCTGTTTCTGGTGCCACATTTTTTGACCAAATATCATCTCCAACATCTGGAACCCCAATCGATTCAGCCATGATGAAAAGTGTTCGAGAGACTGATCCAGCTCAAGATCTCTTCTCATCGAATGTGGTGAAACCAACGCAGCAGAACCCTGTCAACACAGTTTTCAGCAATGCGTCACAAGCTGCTGCTACTCATTTTCATGAAATTAGCTCAACAGGAAAAGGTGAACCAGCTGTGTGTAGGATTTTTTCAGAACCTGAATCTCCACCATCCAACATATCTTCTGGAAAGAACTTTTTTGATCTCATAAGCTCTCCACCTTTGGGACCAACACCAGGAATAGCAATAGATTTAAGTCTTCCTCCAAGTAGCTCAAGTAGTTTGCTAACTTCACCAGACTTTACATCGACTGCAACCGAAGACGGTTTTATATCTACAAATTCTTCAGTAGCTGCTACACCAACAGCCACTCATGATATATTAGCTTCGGATGATTCTTTCTCTAAAAGTGCTGGGTTCCGCCCTAATGAGGCAGACAGGCGACGAGACGCATGGATTCCTTCGGAAAAAACTCGTCAAGCACTTATTGCTATGGCAACCTCAGCACCTGGATCTTACATTCCAGACAAAGATATGTTAACCATGCCAGGTGTTTGTATACAGGAAGATATGACTGATTTAGTCACTGACATGGTTCAACAATACTTAGGGTCTGAAGAAGCCAGTAAAAGAAAGGTTTTGACAATGCAAGATGTCACCCAGGATGAAAGAGGATTACGGGAATTAATTCAGGTAACCAAACTTGCCACATAACCATTAGCATAGCCTCTTATTTTATAAGTATTAATTTGTATCTATCTACACTTCGCAGGCTGGTTGTTTTAGAGCAGCTGTCAATTTGACAGGAAGACTTCTGACCATTTATGGACAAGGTGTTGGAAGGTCAGGGAAACCTAGTAAACATACCTTACATTCCATTCAGGTAATTTTCATGATAAGTTACCATTATTTTAGACTTAAAAAACTATCATTTGATGTAATTGTATTCAAAAATTAACTGAATCAAAATTTACAGCTTTGGTTTACACGCATAGCACTTCTGGTGAAGCTAAAGCAGTTTTCTCTGGCAGAAACAGAGGCAGAAAGATTCTGGGATTTTGACCGCCCTGACCTCTATTTCCCATTTTACCCAGACTTGTATGGGGGAAGGATGGGCACTTTGATTCCCTTTAATTTTCGATTGCTGCTAGCAGAACTTCCGTCACACACAGGGAAGCCAAGAGAAGCTTTAAATAGACTCCATTCTGTGTTAGCTACTGTTAGAAAGGTAAGTTTTTCTTCTTCATGAAAAAAACAAAACAAGTATGGGTGAAAAAATATCACTGTTTTCAATACAAAATATTTTGTAAAACGTTTTTATGCCATTTTGGAAAATTTCGTAACAGATCTTGAAAAATCTCGAGAGCGGACTCAGTGAGGATGGAAGTCCTGCAGAGCTTAATGCTGCAGATTCTACTGAATCCAAGCGCCTTTGGTCTAATAGGGAAATTAGGACTCTCCATTCTATTGTAAATTGTTCTGTATCCTGCAAGGTCGGTAGTTAGGTATTTACTTACTTTGGAAATTTTCTACTGCGTTCATCTACTTATGTCTGATTTTTCCACAGAACTATAGCCTGGCTTTAGAAGTACTTGAACAGGTATTGCAGAAATCAAATGAACTTCCCCCTCTTCACAGACGGGCTCTTCTCTCTGCTCTGGGACGGCTTCATTTGCAGCTGGGTGATGTAGTTGGGGCAGAACAGTACTTTTTAAGTGCTGGGAATTTACATAAACAATCCACTGCGTAAGTATAAAACTTAAGAAGAAATAAAAAGATTGATTGTAATTATCTGTAATTGAATTTTAATTTTAAAAAACAATATTTGCAGAGCAATAGATGGGAAAAGTGCTCTCTCAAGTAATACCCCAGATCTTCGTGAATTCATTGACAGGGGTCTTTTAGCTGTTTCTCAAAATGCTTTCCATGAGGCATTAGAAAGCTTTCAAAAAGCAGCTGACATGGACCCTGCCAATATCATGGTTTGTTGTTGTGTATTCTTTTAATGATAAAAATTACAGTAGGTGCTTTTTAACAATACCTTAATTTTTAATTCAGGTTTTAAATAACATGGCTGTATGTCATTTGTACCTGGGACGACTCAGAGAAGCACTAGCCATCATGGAAAATGCTCTTACAAGCAACCCAACTCAGGGCTTACATGAAGCCTTGCTTCTCAACATGAGTACACTCATTGAGTTTGAATCATCTCATTGTAATCAAAAGAAATTAGGTTTATTGAAAATGTTGGCTAGATACAAAGGTGATGGTGTTTCTGTTGGTTGTTTAAAGCTCCAATAACTTTATTATATTTTATTTAAAAAAAAATAGCAAGTGATTATGGTTGTCCAGTCCAGTTTTCAGTCACTAAGTGAATATTAAAATTTAGACCTAAGTTTTTAGAAAGTTTTTAGGTAATGTTACTTCTGCTATTGTTTCTTTCCATTTTAAGTGTATGCAAATGTCTTAGAAAATGTTTATGTTGCAATCCTTGTTGTGTTTTAAAATTTTAAAAAAATAAATAGGGAAAAAACACTGTTCCGTTGTTTTGTTGCATTTGCTTTACTCTAGTCTGAAGCAGCATTTAACAGCATTTAACAAAAAACTTATCGTACTAGCAAACGCTTCACACTCATGCACCCGACTTGCATTACAAGGGCTCAAGCGACTGAATGCGTTCTTCCTTCGCGGTCGCGATTGCCTGTGTTTACAACATGTTTATCGACCTCAGATCAGCCCTGGCCGCACGGCCCTCCCTGGCCCACCGCCAAAATTTCTTGAAAACAGGCAGGGGAAAGGGAGGGAGGGGGGGTAAGGGGCAGCGAATGTCTACAATTCTCCCTCGTGATTGCCAGGGCAAAAGTAAAGAGGGCTTTTGCCAGAGCCGCTCAGTCCGTCCTGGCCTGGCCCGCGGCCCATGAGTAAACCCTTGCCACGGCGCGCGGGGTGGGGGGTAGGGAATGCCTCCCCCGGCGGCGCGGCGGCCGCGCCACGGGCCTCGCTATTTCTGCGCACGCCAAAAAAGACGCGCATTCCTTTGCAGTCTATTTGCATCGGCGGTGGGAGGGGTGGGAGGTGGGGCTGGCCCCTAGGCTGGCCCTCTGGCGCGTCCCTTTGGTCGCGTGCCCGCGCCCCGGCGCTCTCTCAAGACTCGGCCCGTCACCCCATGCTTATTCACCCTTTTCCCCCTCGGGCGGGCTCCTGCCGTCCCGTGCTCCCTCGCCCTGGTGGACTCACAATCAGGCATTTACACACGGCGTGTATTCACCCAGACTGGTTTCCTGTTGTCCCTGACGTCCCTTTCTGCCGCGGTGGAAGTCCCGGCCATGTAAGGCGGGGCCGCAGAAGGAACGGGACTACCCCGACAGTCATGGCCCCACAATGCCCGGCCCGGCCGCCAGAGCGAAGCCTTGACTTCCTCCCCTTGCCTGCCACGACCGTAAGTCACCCTGGGTTTCTTCCCGCGGCCCCGGACGCCACCGCCCCTGTACTACTACTCTGCGGAGGTGCGGAGGACGAGGTCGCACCCAGCCTTCCAGGGTGCGGACGAGGACAAGCATCCCCTTGGCCGCCGGCACCACCGGCACTTCCCCCACCGCGGGGCCGTGGCGGCATCGACTCGGGATTGCCCCCTGGGCCCGCCTGCTCCGAGCCATGGCGTCACACCCGCTGCCTACCTCACAGGCGGGGCGGGGCGCGCGCCTTTGACGTCAATGGCGATGGGCTCCGCAGGGCGGGGCGGGGCGGCGCGGGGCGTGGGGCAGCCCCACACGGGCACCCCGGCGCCATGGCCCGGGCGAGGCGAATTAGACCACGCAAGGCGAGGCTCTGCTCTGCGCGCGTGGCACCCACCCGCGGGCCCGCGGGTCATGAGCGCGGGATTGCATTACGCAGAAACGGCCATCACTCGCGATACCTACACGAGCGTGACGCGCGACCGCCGCGAACCTCAGGCCGGGCCGAGCGCGGGGTTGCAATGGGGTGGTGGCCGCAAGTTGGCCGCGCGCGAGGTGGCCGCAGGTTGGCCGCGGGGTAGCCGAAGGCTGTGGTGGCTGGCCGACTCCGGCAGCGCGTCATATCCCCCGCGCGTTTCACGGAAAAGAGGAGCAGAGTCCGCGCGGCGGGGACAACCCCACAGTCCGCGGCGACACGCGGATACGCGGAGGGGCGCGCGGGGCCGCTGGGACGCAAAGTCTCACCGGCCTGCAAAGTGTCGGGGGGTGAGGGGATTGGTGCCGCCGCGCATATATGGCATCACGAATAACGTCATGCACACCTCCTTCGTGTTTCTCATGACGGGTGACGCCGCGAGTCTTTCCTTATCGATCCGGTCGCGATATATATTTTCCCGGCATTATTCACAGCGCACAGCCCCCCGCTGCTCGCGGCCGGGCCCCGCGCGGTGAGGTCAGTGCTCGCCCGCCTCCTCCCCCTATAGCCTAGCGCCACGCGCGCGGGGCCGTGGCGTGCGCGGCCGGCACGCGGGACGCAAATAGTGACCTGGACCTCGCCAACGCAGCGCCCCGGAGAAGACAGCGCACGGGGAAGTACCCCTCGCGATGCACATGGCCCGCGCCGGCCGCGCCGGCCCTCGGCCACCCCACTCGCGCGGCCCGCGGTCCGCCGCCGCGCACCACACAGGACTATTTTTGGCTCGGAATCGAAGTCAAAATCGATATACAAAGCGCGAGGTGAGCGCCGCGGCGACAGGGCCGCGTGCGGGTGACGGGCTCGCCCGGGCCCTCCTGCCCCTGCACTGCTTACTCGCGTCCTCCCCAATAGTATTTCTTTCTAGACAGTCCCCAAGACTGTCTGTACTAGAGGGCAAAGGCAAAGTCCTCTCCCCCTCCTCACTTTCTATATAGCACAGAGCGGGCCCTTATGTGTGTGACTGGTTTGAATATTTTGTTTTGGGTTTGTATGGGCCACAGGAGGTTGCAGCAGGGTGGTGTGGGTGGTGACGGGTTGGGTTTTTTTGACTGATTGGCACTTGACTTGCGAATGCCATCGGGAAAGCACGGGGGGCCGCGCGTCGGATGACCCCAGCCCCCAGGTATGTGGAGTAGGAAAGGTCCGTGTGGAACAGAAAGTCAAAGTTAAACCATTGACTTCTTTTCTAATGTCAAAATGACGCATCGAGCATGCATCATTCATCCTCTGTTCACACGCGCGGGCGCGCACCGGCGGCCGGCGGCGATTCATGATCCCCACTCAGTAATGATGGGCAAGATCAGCGGGAGCAGCGCCTCACCTCATCATCGCCGCACACGGTGACCAATCTCAGCTCCAGACGCCGCCGTCCCCGCCTCGCCCCCGCCCCGCCCGCGCGGTTGGTCACTGACTCAGCAGCAGTGATGCTGCTACTCCTCCTGTGCGCCGCCTCCGCCCCGCCGCACGCCCTGCTCGTTCGCACGCGCATCAGAGGCGTATCCAGAGTCTTCTCCGGCGGGCGGCCGAGAATGGAATTCGGACCGGAACCGCGGAGCTCGGCTCGGCGACGACGACGCGACGCCTGGAGCCCCCCGCTGGACCTGGAGGAGCATGTCTGGAGTCACGTACGTCAGACCAGGACGGGTCCGGGCCGGAAAAGATGTGGCGGTAGCGCGAAAAATAAAAAGATGGACAAAACGTCATGCTACGCTGCCGGAGCCCGGTCTGGAGTCCAGTCCCGCTGAGCGCGGGGATAACCCGCGGTCGCGGTGCGGCATCAAGGACCAGAGGAGGGGCGTGGGGGCGGGCAG
>NW_026267134.1:4237148-4242710 GCF_000697945.3 Frankliniella occidentalis
CCCTGTCACATGGTTATTAGCTGTTTGAGACATTTAAAATGTTTGTAGTGTTTCTGAGAAAGATATAAGAATTTTGTCTTAGGAAGTAACATAAAACAGCACGTCATTTTGCTACCAGCTGGCGTGATTTATTAACCACTTCTATGAGAATGAGGCTTCGCGATTGCTCTCCACAGTTTGGACTGTGGCCCGCGGATTCTGGAAATTGCTTCGCATTATCTTCCGCCTCTTGTTTCATTTTCTCCATTTCCTGCCATTGGAGTGTCCTTGGTTTTATTTTGCATGGCGTGGCTCGCGGAGTCATGAGAAGGTGGCGTCAGCTAGGGTTTTCCAGCGCCGCGCTAGCCGCTCCCGGCGCGGCGGCGGCCGCGGCCTGGCCAGCTCGACTCGTGAAGTAACCGCGTCCCCCTGCGCCCCGTCATGTTACAGGCAGCTGCACTGCGCCGTCATCCAGGGCTTCATTGAGGCCGTGTACGCCCTCATCCACGTCGCGCCCGAGCCCTTCGCGCTCGACATCCAGAACGACGACTGTCAGGTAAGCTGATTGACTTGATGCTGTGACACTAGACCCCCCACCCCCTTTTCCTCTGGACCCTTTGCTCCAGGGGGCGGTTTGTTGTAGGGCGAGTGAAATGGAAAGGTAAACAACACAGCCCGCGTCGGCGGGCAGTGTCACTAGACGCCCCCCCCCCTCCCTCACGCACCGCGTGCGCTTCTGGCTGCATTCCAAGTCCCAACGCGGGGAGCCAGCGCCTCCGCCGCCCTGTCTGACCCGCACCGCCGCCGCCTACCCGTTCGCTTCCTGCCCCCGCCCCGCCCATCCCCGGCGTCCTTGTGCGGCGGGAGCACCTGGGGCGTACCTCGCCGGCCGCGCCCTGGACCAGGGTCGCGTGGGGGGCGCGGCCCGGCGTCGGCGACGGCTCCTCACGCGCGTCTTTTGGCAGTGTTGCCGAACCCACTTGCCGCCGCTTGCTCATGTCCCGAAAGAAGGCGTGGATAAAACGGGTAGGAGAGGGGGGGGGGGAGGAGGTTTGCGATGCAGCGCGCGAGCTGATCTCCGGTGCAGGCATCGCGCCAGTTCGGTGATCGTTGTTTTCTCACATTTGCATCGCCTCCGGTCCGGACGCGTATGTATGAGCAGGCTCGCCGCGGCCGCTCCCCGAGCCCACACCGCCGCGCACTGTACAACCGCGCGACGGGCTTGGGCTGCTCGGCGCCGCCTGTACGCGACGCGCTGCTCGCGGACCCGCTCCTCACACACACATGGCGCTCCGCCTGTCGCCCGCGCGTCCGCGTACTTCCCGCCGCGCACCGGGTTCGCCCGTAATTTGGTGGGGCCGTGTTGAATTTGCCGGGAGGGCTGGGAAGCACGCGAGACTGGCTTTACACGGACATGCTGTACTTGTGGGCGAGGCCCAGCCCCGGGGAATTTTCTCGCTGCTGCTATGCTACCGGCAGTACAATCCCCATGGGCCGGCTGGGCTGGCCGCCAGCCGCGTGACACGGGGTTTCCACGCTGTTTGGCCGTTCGCTGGTCTTTCTCTTTCCGTCCAGTCTTTGGCTGCCTTCTCTCTTCCCTGTCCAACCCGGGCCGGGTGGCGCGCGGAAAGACGGCACTGAAAGAAATGATGGAATAAATAAGCAAGTTGGGGAGTTGCACAGAGAGCTCTTGTCAATGCGGCAGGTGTATCTATCTCCGCGCCAATGGCGCCGCGCTGGCGGCAGTGCATGCGCAGCACATTAGTGACTGGTGGCGCCATGGCGCCCGCGGGACACCCCGGGCCGCTCGGGGCTGTCTCGAGGTGGCCCCGAGCGGAGAGCCCCCCCGGGACCCATCGCAGGCTCGAGGTCGGAGACCTTGCAGCCCTAATAAAGCCCCTTGCTGATTGCGTTTGTTTTTTCTCTCTGTTTCTCGCAGACGGCGCTGCACCTGGCGGTGCTCACCGGACAGGCCGGCGTGGCGCGCCGCCTCCTCGTCGCCGGCGCCTCGCTGTCGCCGCGGGATCGGCACGGCAACACGGCCCTGCACATGGCCAGCGCCGAGGGCAACCTGGAGGTGCTCAAGGCCCTGCTGGAGCCCCTGCCCTCGCGGCCGCCGCGGCCGCTGGAGCTCGACCAACGCAACTACGACGGTAAGAGTTTGCCTCCTCTCCCTCTCACTCTTTCTATCTCTGCATAAGGGCCCCCGGCGGTGGGGCGGGGTCAGGGGCCTCGGGCGGCTGCGGCCCGGGGCCGGCCCAGCTCGGCACCAGCTCGGGGGCGACTAGCGACACCGTGAGCCGCCCGGCCCGGGCCCGGAGGTTTGGTATGTGTATGTACAGCGTAGGAAAAAACGCCTGCCGCGCCGCTCCGCTCAGCGGGACTTTCCAACTGTTAGCACGACGGGCCCGGGTCTGGCCCCGGGCGTTACACCGCCAAGCTTAGGTGTGTGCGTGTGTGAGAGCGTGTGTGAGTGTATGTGTGTGTGTGGTGGTGGCCCGCCGGTGTGCCCCACTTAATGTCCTGCTTCCTGCCCGGCGAGACAGACGTGATGGTGTTTGACCTGTGCCCCCCCGCCGCGCTTTGGTAATCCCCCCTGATCAGTCTCCAGAGGAAGGTTCCGGGCGGCGCTCTTTATGTTTATTACGCAGCAAGGATCGGGACGGACGTCGCTAAGTGATTTGCCCCCCCCCCTCTCCTCCCCCTTTTCTGCCCTCGAAAAAAAAGTCACAGACGCGAGGCCACGGCGCGCGGGCGTTAGCGGGTTTCCCGCGGCAGAGTTGTTATGCTGGGCCCTGTTTGGTGGGTTTCCTCCGCTGCCTCGCGGAATATGCGCGCGTCCGGCTGCGGGTGCACCTGCACCAGCGCTTGCTGGGCCGACGGCGCCCTTGTGGTACGCAGTACTCCGCCCGGCGGCGCCGGTCGAGTGTACATACCCGGGTGCTGCCGGCGTACATAAGTTATGTGGACGCTCGTCTTGTTGGACCAGGCCCGCCGGGTCCGGTCGGGTCGAGTCGCGTCGCCATTCGCGACTCGGGCGGGCGGTTCTGATGGGCGGTGGTCTGATGAGTGGCTTACGTAATGTTGTCCACACGTGCGGCGTCTGGTCCAAAACACTTGTCTGCGCGGCCGCCCCTCTCTCCATCTCTGTCTATCTCTCTCGCACGTGCGTGCGCCCTCCACGCCGCATCCTTTTTCCTTGCTGAGCAGAGATTTTCCTCTGCTGCGCGCGCGCCCGCTGGCTGCGCACACAATCATCCCCTTGTTCGGCTGAGCCAGCGCACCGTTACTTCTGCGAACGGCAGCGCAGCAGCGGGGCCTCGGCAGGGCCCCGGGGCCGGCCCGTCGGCCCGTGGACGCTCGCTCCGGCCTAAGCGCGGCCCTTTGAGTCGCCGCGGCCCGGGCCGGCGCGGGGCTGTGCCGCGGGGACGTTCTCCTCGGCTGATGGGAAGCGACCATGTCCGGATTAGGCGCTGCCCTTATACCTGCTGCCCTCCCCGGCCCAGCAGCTCACGTGCCATTTTCTTCTTCCCTTTTTGTGTGTGTAGAGTTTAAAGAAGAGAGGAGTGCCCCCCAACCCCTCCCATTGTTCTGCTGGGCTCAATGAGCGCTATGTGGAGCGCGTTCTCATTTCTCCACCGTATGGACTCGTCCAGAGAGGACGGAGGAGGACGCCCCGGCCGTCGCTTGGCCCCGCGCGGGGTCTTTCCCCGACCGCAGGGGATTCCCTCCGCCTCCGCCGACACCTCCCCGGCCGCCCCCTCCTCGCCGCCGTGCCCTAATTCTCGTCTTTTTTGTGCGGAGACCCCGGGCCCGGGGCGCGGGTCGCCCGCGGGCGCCGCGCAGGTAGGCAGCCTGGCGGGCCGGCGCGCACGGGCGCGTCGCGGGTGTGCCTATCTCCCGGGCGGCCCCGCCAGCCTGGCGCGCCAGAGCCAGCCGCCGTCCCGCGGCCCTCCCCTTGCTATTGTCACGTGGTTCACGGACGGCCTCTTGGCTCGGGCCGCGAGGCACGCGGCGAGCGATGTGCTGCGCAGGTGGGCCCCCGCGGCCCCCGCCACGCCCTCCCCGCCCTCCCCGCCCCGCCGCGCGCGTCCTCCCACCCCGGCCGCCCCTGCTATTTCTGTTAGTGTCCTGAAATGGAGCGACTGGCTGACGGCGCCGCCCCCTCCCGCGCCCCGGCCATCGATTTAGCCGCCCTGCCCCCTCCCGCGCCGCGCCCCCGAGGACCGGGGATTCCCCCCAGATTATTATTAACCCTCCCCCGTCCGCCCGGTGGAGTGGCGGGGAGGGCCGCGCCGGGCCGGGGGCAGCAGTCGTCCTTGCCCCCCGCGACGGTGTCCCCCACCTCCCCGGCGTGCCACCGTCGTTGGCGACGACAGAGAGACGTGTGTTTTGTTGTAATGGGCGTCTGGTGCATTTTTGGGAGGATCCAGGGGCCAGGCCAGTATCCAATAAATAGGCTCAGCTGTCGGTTTGCCGAAGAGCCTTTTCCGTCTGCGTCTTGGCGGTGGCCCGTCGGACTGGACGAGTACGCTCGTACCGTGACTCACGGATCGATGCCGGCCCGACCCGGCGCCGTGGTACACCTGGCGGCGGCCAGAGCGGGCGCCCCCTCACCTGCGCACGGCGCCGCGCGGCCGATGACGTCGCCAGCCCTCCCCTCACAACAACCCTCGGCTTAGCGGTGCCCCGGCCGAGGCCTATATGGCCGGCCGCCTCTATCGCCGGGGTGGGGCGGGACCATTGGTCCTCTATCTCCCCTTCGCTGTTATGACAGCTCATCTCGACACACTCGCGGTGTTGGCGTTGTTGTTTTATTTGCGGTGGGGAGGGGGGGGGGCGTTGACGTTAATGGAAGACCACACGAGATGATATCAACCCCATGACCGTTGGCGAATCTGCTCGCGGGGACCGGCGGCCGGGTTGCCGTTCCGCGCTCGCTCCGGCCAAGGGACATGACATTTTCCCATGACCCCCGCCTAGCGCTGCCCCCTTCTCCGAAGAAGGCGAGCGCGCCCGCCTCTCTCCCACCGCCGCGGCCGCGGCTCCGACCAACCTATGGGGGGCGCTCGCCGAGCAACCGTGACGTCAAGCGACCTGCGCCATCGACTGTGCGGGGCCGCTGCCTGCCGGGGCCCGGCCCGCGCCCCGCGAGGGGTACGGGGGCGGCCGCGCGGCGTAGTGAGCCCTGCCCACCTGTTGCAGCCGCGGCCCCAGCGGGGGAGGCCTCCTCTTCCTCCTGGTGGCGGCCCGCTACGCCGCCGTCCTCCTCGGCCTCTGGTACCTCACGGGTACCTCGGCGTGCTCACTTTCGCTCTCCTCGTCCTCGAGGCCGTTGTCTCGTAACGGGCCCCGACGTTGCGGTGTGTCTTTGCGAGCGGGGCGGCCCGGCGCACGACTCTCGCGTCATTATCGCTCCTCGCATCGCTCAACCAGTCTCTCTCCCCCTCCTTTCCTCTCCGCCCGCCCCGCTCGCCGTTGCCGCGGAGGAATCAGTTGTGTGGAATGCCGAATTTACTCTACGAGCTTTCGCGCATTCGCGTGAAGCCGTGCTTGGCGCGTGTCACCTGCGTGACGGGGGGG
>NW_026267134.1:4242760-4247821 GCF_000697945.3 Frankliniella occidentalis
GGCAGCGGGGGCTGACGCTCGTGGCGGCGGAATCCAGAATCCACCGGAGTCGGCGGCCCCGCGCGGACTGCCCCGGCCCCGGCCCGTGCGGGTCGTAAAAGCGGAGGTCGTAGATAAATGGAGAAGCTTTTCTGTGCCGCAATTTCGGGAGCCGTGCCGACGATGATATGCCGTGGCTCTGCGCGCGCCCGCGACCCGGCGGCAGCTCTCGGAACAAATAAGGCTTGCGATTGTCGCGGGTTGACGCTCGTGGCACCCCGGGCACCCCCGCCCCGCCCCGCCCCGCCCCGCCACGACGCATGAAATGCGTGATGTCACACGCCTGACTTTCTCCCGCTGGCCGGAGCGCCGCAAACGCAACCAAGGGCTCCTCGCCTCTCTTCCTTGCGGGGAACTCCACGCTCACCGTTTGCAAGGGAGCGGGGGCGGCAGGCGGGAGTGGGCAGGGGCATACCAGAGCAGGGCAAACGATCGCATTCGAGTAGGGCGCAGCGACACGGCTTATGGGATATGGACGGAGGGCGGGGGCGGGCGGCGGGCAGGTGGGTGCACAGCAGGCGGGGGCGAGGTCACGCGGCTGGGGCACTGGGGCAGCGGCAGCCGCAAGGGCGGTTCTGAGGTAGCGCGCAAGGGAGGTCTCCCGCCCCTCCTTGCAAACCATGACTGGCTCCAGTGAGCGGGGCGGGGACCTGTCGTCCTGCAGGTCAAAACTGCCGACTCGAAAGGTCCTGCGCGCAGTGTACACACACTATCCGCACGTAACGCATTGGCTGGGCTGGGCTGGGCCGACGCGTACTTCCCCGCAGTCCCGCGGTGGCGCCACCGCTCTGGCCATTCCCGACAGCCTCGCCTGGACTCGACCCCCTTCCCTTCCTTTTCCCGGCCCCGCGCGCTCCGCGCCGCCGACCCGCCGACGCCTTTCTCCATCCTTTCCGCGGCCGCCGCCCCGCGCCGAGCCGGCAGTACTTACTGACAACGGCGCGATGTGAACAGGTCGATATGAAGGGCAGTTCTCGACCAATCCAAAATACACATCCCATGGATACCGTTGACCATCATGTCTTGCTCTGAGGAGCTATCAATATTGTGTATCAATATGGCATTATTGTTCTATCCCACTGACTCAGTTTACCAGTCCTTCTTAAGCTGTGCACGGGGCCATGGGATGATCCTTGAGAAAGGATGGGCTATGGGATTTGGGGAAGGGGGGGGGGAGAGATCTTGGGCACTGTGACATGCCAGTATGGTGGTTTGCATAAGCACCGGCTCGCAGGCGCAGTCCGGAGCGCGCGGGTTTTCGCGCATCCCCGAGGAACCGCGAAGAACCCAGTGGAACCGCGGGGGATGCGTGAAATCCTGCAGTGGGGGTGCTCGCGGTTCCGCGGGGGATACACGGAATCCGGCGTGTTCCCGACTGCGCCTGCGAGCCAGCGCGTATGCAACTCACCATACTGGCATGTAAGATCCGGGACACCCGGTACCTACGTCCATAATTCAGATGGACATATGACATAGGCATCTGCTGAGGCTCTTTAGGTGGAGCGGGTAAAACACTGTTCTGAAAATCCATGAATCCCATGGATTTTCCCGAAAGTTTGTGCGTCTTCATCTGCCATGCCATGGTGTCCATCTGAACTTTGGGCTGGGAGTTGTGATGTAGGTGCGAGTTTGCCTACCGTCAGTACAGTACAGTACAGTAGGTGAACTTGACAAGCGGCTCGTCAGCGCGCCGTGTGAGTAGGCAACCCGTCCTCACCACTGCGTGCGGCACAGCATACCTATAGGAGAGGTGGTGGTGGCGAGAACAGCGCTTGAGGGGAAGAGGGGGAGGGGGACAAACTCGCGCTGTGTTCTTCAACCTCCGCTCAATGACAAGCGCCCCCCAAGGCGTTGGATCGCCCCCAAGAAAACCAGTTTAGTTTGCTGATAGTATATTTTGCCCTTCAGAAACCCCTACGGCCCCAAGCCACGGGCCTGACCGGCGCAGGGTCAGGGTGGTCCGCCGGGTTGCGTCGCGGTCTGCGACCGGCTATACCACGGAAGGAGCGCCTCGCTGCGTCTCGGCGTCTCGGGAGTACCCCTACTCGCGCGCCCCCTTCCCGCGCCCCGGATTCGCGCCCCGCGCCACGTTCGCCATCGCGAGGCGTGCCATTTCGCGACTTGTCTCTTGGTTTTCCCGCGCGAGACGTTCGGCCTTACCCGCGAGTGCCCGGGTGTTATATCAGCTGCCGGGTAGCCCCGGGCGCGGCGGGGCGCGGCGGGGCGCGGCGGGGCGCGGCAAGGCACACGGCAGGTTGTTATTCTCGAAGGCCTCGAGGAGGAGCGCGGCCGCGCGGCCCAGCCCAGCAGCACGGCCCCGGGGCCTTTTCGCGTTGTTGACACCGCGACCGCACGACGGGCCGGCGGGACACCACCGCCCCGGGAATCTCCCTCTCTGCCGTGGTGGAACACCCCGACGACGGCTCCCTCACGTGTCGCGCGTTCGACGAGAGGGGCCCGTCCCATCGCGGAACGGCCCGAGGGAACACCCAAAACGCCGAGGGAACACCCGCGCGCCCCACGCCCCCGCGCCACGTGTACGTACTTACTCGGCGGAGTTGGGGCAGCGCGACCGAGCAAAAACTATATCGGAGGAGGGCGAAACCACAGAGCTCAAAACGAGAAGTGGGTAATGAGTGCGACAGCTGATTCATGGGGACCAAATGAATGGAATGGATGCAGGTATCGGGTCAGGGTGCAACAGACCTCGCGCACTGCGGGGGGGGCGGGCCGCTCCCCTGCCGCAGTTGCACCCTGACCCGACCCGACCAGACCGACCAGACCCATCGGTATATACCGCGAATAATGCGCCCGCGCGGGCGAGGGCCAAGTGGCTGCCCATTGCCATGACACGGCCGAGTCGTACCGAGAAGCCGCACCGCTGGGTTGACCATATAGCTCTTTGATGATGGCGACGTGGCCGTCGCGTCGGCGCCGCCGAATAAACCGCGCGGCAGGGAATTCCTGCCGATCCCCGGCCAGACCGACCGACCGGGCGGGTGAGGGAGTGAGTGTGCGTCGCAGGCAAGAAGGGCTTGCTGCGTCAGCACGACACACAAACAAGGTACTGCCCCCGGTGTTGTGATTCGACAGGCGCTTGAGGATCGACCGCCGGTGTGTGGCGTTTTGGAGTCCGTCGTCGGCATGGGCCCTGCCGTTGTTGAGGCAGGTCAGGGCCGCGGTCCTTACTGCTCGCTGCGCACTTTGCACCGCGCCGTGCGAACTCCTTCCTCCTGCTCCTCCTCCTTCCTCCTGCTCTTCCTCCTCCTCCCCCGCCCCGCAGCTAGTGGAGCCGTGAGATTGCGGTTGTTGTTGTAATGGTCGCGTGATCGCCTTCACCGGAACCCTCGTCGCGCGTTCCCAGGCGCGGCCAACTCATCGTCATGTGCTCCGCGACGAGGAGTTTCCCCGGCCCCGGGACCATACTCGGCCTCCCCCCGCCGCACCGTGCGCCGGCCCGCCCCAAGCTTCCCGTCCCGAAGTAGCCCGCATTCCCCGGCTCCCTGGTCGCGTCCGCGGCGCCCTCCCCGCGGCGGCTCACTCTCGCGGCCCTCGCGGTGCGGGCGGCGCCGGCAGGGGCGCGTGCGCCGGCCTCGGACGCAGCCCCCCCAGGCGCCACGGCGCACGGGTATTTTGGGGGCGGGTGAAAATTTTTGGCTCACCGTCGGGGCTATTTGTGCGGCACGAGCCGAGAAAGCCGCGACGCCGCGCCACGCCGAGCGTCCAGACGCCGTGGCCGCGACGCGGCGCGGGTCGCGAGGAATTCTGGTTTTCCCGCCGTCCACCGTCGGGACTGGTTGTCAGTCTGGCCGCCAGCGCGCGCCACCGTGGTCGCCCAAGCCCGCCCTCCCCCACCCTGCTCCAAGTGGCAGTGACTTGACTTCCCCTCCCCCACCTCCCGCAGTACGAAGTGAGAGCTCGAGCTGAGAGGTCACGGTGCGTCCGTCCAGCATTGTGTTCGGGATCGTAGCCCGAGAGTGACGCGAAGTGTTGCCTATTTTCGCGCAGTTTATTTGTTTTTGCGCAAATCAGTGCGTCTCTCCGTGCCCACAGTGCGAGTTGTTGTGGCCCCTTTGTGCGTCGCTCCGGAAAATGTTTGTTAGTGCGCTGTGCAAGCCGAGCTCAGCTTGCTTCGCTTTGTGCAGCGGTGGCAGCCTCGAAGTGCAGCAAGTGCAGTGACGGAGTGCATGGCCCTGGATATCGCCAGCTCCTCACTGAGCAGCTGACAAGCCCACTGTGGATTACGTCGGCTGACTTCCCTACCTCTGCGCCCCACAGCTGCCCCCAGCTGTGAACAGCTGCTATCGGGTACAGCCTCCCAGTTGCAACATAACCTCTCTCAAGATGGACCCTACAACAGTCTCAGGAGCCAACTTTGCCATCCGAAGCTCGCGGGGGCGTGAAGCTTGTGATGAGGGCACAAAGCTCGGTGATCACCTGGACAGCAAGTGTAACTCTGTGTATGATTCAGGGTGCATAGACTCTGGGTTCCACTCTGGAGCCAACCTTAGTTCAGAACAATTTGTGTCAGAGGAGATAAGGTCATCTAGACATGGTAGTGATACGGAACTTGACCCTCCTACCAAGTCTGTAGATAGTGACTCTAAAAGTTATACCCGGCTAGATAGTGGTGTGGATCTATGCCTAAATGACCAGTTTAGCAGTTTAAATTTAAGAAGCACGAACGATCTCAATGAGCCTCCGTCAAAGAGTCCCATGTACCTACCTAACATCAATGTGCCAACTGTAGAATGTACAACAGTGTCGCCATCAGAAAAGTCAACGCCATCACCTGCCCCATGGGAATTTTATTACCAACAGAATGAAGAAGGAGACACGTAAGTTCTATATTACATTATCCTTAGCATATGTTTGAAATTACCTTAGTTGACAATTTATAGTGACAAAAATAACTTACGTTCAATAATTGTAGCTGTCAAACTTTAATTTGCCTGTTCTCACGTCTGTAACCACTTAAACGAATCAGAATCTCAAAAATGTCTCCACCGACTTTGTATTGCA
>NW_026267134.1:4253606-4269616 GCF_000697945.3 Frankliniella occidentalis
GGGGGGGAGGCATGGACGAGGCGCTCCCACCTCACCTGGTGGCCGTTACGTAAAGTTGGCCGGCATAGACAGCCGTGCCGCCGTGCCCCCCGGCGGAGGGCAGGGTGCGCTTGTCCCGTCGGCATAACCTCCACTTACCTAATTGGCGAGGACCCCGTCGTCGTCCGGCCTGTCCCTCAGCTCAGAGACTGGCGGACGCGTGTGGGGTCCCCATTGGACCGGCCACCATTACGGGAATCCCCAGCCAGCCATGGGCTTCACAATCGTCAACGGGTTGCGTCGGCTGCGCGTGCTCTGGGGAGGCTCCGACCTGAAGGAGGAGGAGGAGGAGGGCCCTGACCTGGCGCCGCGCGCCTAGAGCCCCGCCCGCCCTTGGGCCTCTGCGGGGGGGAGGGGGTAATCGTACAGGTGCAAGGCCCCCACTAGACTAGACCGCACCGCACCAGCTCGAACCGAATAGACAACCAGCGTGTCTATGTACACACGCGTGTGCGTCTGGGTATGGCGCCCAGGCCGAGCGCGCCTGTCGTTCGTCTCTCTTTGTCGCACCAACGCGCGTTGGCGGGCGGGCCTGGCGGGCCGAAGCCGCGCCATGCATGTATGGTTCCCGGCCGATACACGTATAGGCCCCGCCCCGCCCTGCCGCGCCCCGCCGCGCCCCGCCCCGCCGCCTTCTGGTGCGCGGGACGGGACGGAACGGAATTCCCAAACGCGTCAGCAGAGATGATGGCGGGACCCCGGACGCGCGGGTGTCACCTCCTCTCGTTACCATTCCAATTTTCCACGTTTCTTTCTGGAATATTTACCGCTCGGGTCGGTGGGGTCGCCCTGTGTTGCCACGCAGGGGACCTGCCTTTCGCGCGGCCGCACTCGGCCTGTGTGTGTGTGTGTATCGACGGGTCGCCTCCCTTCAGCGAGGTCAGCCACCGCGCCTGGTAGAGCCTTGGGTTCTGGCTGGGCGCGCGGCGAGGCGCGGGGGGCGAATGCCAAATTCGTAGGGTCGCGTGCGGCACGCCACGCGCGGCTTGCGCGCTCCGCTGTCGAGAGCGCCGCCGGGCGTGTATTTTGACGCTGTCCTGCTGCGCCGCGGCGGACGCTTGGCTTACTATATACCACTACTACTCTAACGCGCTCGCGGGTTTTCCCTGGTCACGTCACGCACGAGTCGCGCGGGGCGACCGGCTCCAGCGCGCGGGGTCCGCGGGGTCCACGCGTGGACTCGGACACGCGTGGCTCCGGCCCGCCCCACCCACGGCCGCGGCTCGTGGCGTAAGGCCCCCGCGGCCCGCTCGTCGTCCTGCGGAAGTGGCCGTCGTCGTCGGTTGAAAGCGCCTCGCCGCGGCTGCACTTTGTCCACTTTCACTCCCTGCATTACCGCTCTCTATAGATATCTGCGATGCTCGAGCATGGTTTGATGGGTATTTAACGGCCGTCTTGTGTTTCCTCTGTCCCTGCAGGTATGATGTGCGTCCACCTGGCTGCGCTCAACGGTCACGCCGCGGCGCTGCAGTACCTCGTCTGCGCGGGGGCCAACATCAACGCCAGGGTGAGTGTTTGTCGGTCGTGTCAACACGCGGGCGGGTACTCTATAGGCTTCGGCCGCGTGCTTTCCCTTCGGGGTCGCCGCCGCGCGGGAGGGACGGCTCTTGCGCCCAGCAGCAAGCGGCAGCAGCAGCAGCAGCCGGGCAGCGCGGAATGGCGTGAAAGTCGGTCTGCCTGGCCCTTGTCCCGTGTGCAGTGTCCCCTATAGTTGGGGTCAGCATGCACCGAGAGGGAGGGGGGATTTATAGCCAGGTTTGCATTGAAAGGTCAAAGGGTTGCGACCGTCCTACCTAGTACGGTTTGTTCTGCCGCCCCCAAAAAATGTCCCACGAGCGTTTTGTTTGCATTTATGTGAAAGTTTAGCGGATGTATGCTTTTGTGCCACAGTGGGCCACTAGCCCCGGCCAGCCCCTCCGGTGACGATTTTCGGTGTGGTTTTCGCTGTGCTTGGCCAAGCTGGCCAAGCTACGGCTGGGTCGGAGTCGGAGCAGGCCGCTATACATGGCTGCGGCTGCCTGGGTGGCTCTGTCTGGGAAATCCCTTTGCCGCCGAGGCGAGGCGAGTCGAGGCGAACGGTGCCGCGCCGTCCACCGAGCCCAGCCGGGGCCACACGCAATCGCGCTAGCCTCAGCCGAGCCGAGCCCGAGCTGGGTGTTGCCCAGCTGGAGAGGGGCGGGGCGGGGTGAGGCGGGCCGAGCGAGGCCGCGCGGGGAGGGGCACATAGTCCGGTGAACTGACTTGGCAATGCTAGGGCTGTCGACGAATAGACTTTTATTTGGGCGCTTTCGTGCGGGGGACAGGCAATGAGTGCTTTTGAAAGTTTGAAGCATTATCATTCTGCACCCTTCGAAGTGAATAAAATTGGATTGTTTTCGTTTTTACAGGAGGCGAAGAGTGGGCGCACCGTACTGCACCTGGCGGTGGAGTATGAGAGGACAGCTGTCCTGCAGCTTCTCCTAGAAGACGTGCTGCAGCTGTTGCAGCTCGACGCCACAACATACGCCGGACACACGGCCTACCAGCTTGCGTCCTGTGTGGACGCGGCACTAGCCAACAGATTAGCTACGCGAGGCGCCCAGCCCAGGGCGTTCCCGGTCGATGACAGCAGTGAGGACGAGGATGACGAGGAGGTGAGGACAGAGGACACAGACTTCTAGGATTGAAGTGCAAGCTAATCTTGAACTGCCGACATATTGTACACTTTATTTTGAGTTTTCGATTTGAATGAAAGAAATTTTTTTGTGTGCTTTATGTCAATAACATTCCAAAGTTTCCACATTTTTTCTTTGTATAAAGTGTTAGATACGTATAAAAAACTGTGATTTTGTGCTATAGTGCCTTAGTTTATGTAGTGTATCACTCAATAAGAGATTGTTGTAAAATGCATAAGGCTTTTAACTTTTTTCTACTATTTGATTGTTATATGGTTCCTTGAGTTCAGAATTTAGTCATCAATGGTTTCATATCGTTATTTGTGTACTTTTCAATAACTGACGTTACCATTTCTTTCTTTTTTTTTGTCAGATGTACCGGGCCTACCATGGCAATTGCTTTCAACAACTGGCCACTCAGATAACTAGTTGAGGTTTCATGCAGTGTTTGTCAGGTAACACTCTGCTCTTGCAAGTCCATACTCATTTTCCAGATTTGGATTTGGGGATCAAATTTGCAGGCTGATTTCTTTAGTAACCATTAGTGAACCTTGTTAATCAGACATGTATCAAGATAAAGTAAGCTGAGTCCAACAGAACCATCACCTAAGATGATCTTTGACAGGAAGTTACAGTAGTAGTATTAGAAAAGCCAGCCAGATTGTGTATTAAAAATAGGACTGCCCAACAGACTGATTGACTGACTGTGAATATATGAGTGCTGCCTGCTTTATGTCAATTTAATTTTAGTATTGAATTGCTTTTTGTGGCACAAAAAATGGAGCTTTAGATTTCCACTTCTAAGGATCAAGTGATTACATTTTCATTGTTAAAGTAATTAGTATCTAAATATAGCAATCATTCCTTGTTAATTAGTCACAATTGCGATGCCAAGTAATGCTGTGCAAATTGGACAGGTTTAAGGAGAATTCTTGGCAAAACATTTGAAAATTATCTGAAGAGATTGGCTTTGGACCATTTGTTGCAATGCAAGTGTACTTGATTGTCACACATTTATGCTATCGTTGTGTATTAGAGGAGATAGTCATATGACAGCCACTGAAAACTCAATGCTATATTCCATAACATTTTAAATTAGAAATTCTCAGGCTTCTAGCTGATACTGGTTACAAGCCATGCATCAACCTTCTCAAATTGATGTTACTATAAAAGGAAGTAAAGCATATATTTTTAGATATTTCTCTAGAGTGCTTTCTGAATTAAAGTTCCATGCAGAAAATTAAACGTAGTGGTTCTGTGTGCATAACTTTCAAGAATATTTTGTTGTGATCATTTAATGAACCAATCTGTGACATTGTCATTGTTTCTCCATTTTCTTTAAGGGAAAATGTGATTGAAATATATTTGTGATTCTGTTACATTTTAAAGACTGGGCTTATGTGTGGAATCAGAGGCAGGTAGTCCTTTGTCTCTTATCCATTCATTGTTTAAAAGTACAACTTTTACTCCTGTAATCATGTTTTGATGAGTGCTGTCAAACATTGTATCCTATTTATTTCTAGCTATAATTTTTAAATGACGTAGATACTTATTTTTTCTTTTATACTTCACAAAAGTTACTGTTCACCCCAAGCTTTATGGTCTGCATCAACTGCATAATCCAAACGTGTACAGAAGGCTGTCTCAAGTATTAAATAATAAGAATTCTGTTTGCAATGTTCAATGCAGTTTGGTTATTTGCCGATGTGTCTGCTAATACCTGCGTTTTTTAAAAAGAAAATTGGCATCATACTGTTTTACAAAAAAGATCCGCTTCAGTTACTGAACTTAGACCACTATTGACTATCATGTTGTTCCTTCCTGATACATGTATAAGTGCTCTTGATGGGTGTTTGTAAATAAGATGGTGTGCAGAATGCACACCAATGTATGTATTCTAACATCTTCATTCATAGTTCCAATGTCATGGCAGCAATAGAGACTTTGTTTTCAATTTGCCGATAATGCTCTAGAAAAAATGTTGTCACTCTTGGTTTATTTTTACTATAAGGTTGTATATAGTATTGTAAATATTTACTCTAATACATCTTTTAAAGTGTTTATTTGAAGTTACAAATCTTTTTATTTTCCCATTTCAGAACACTACATTTATCACAATCGTCAGTCTTAGTAACTTGAACAGAATAACACACTACCCAATCTCTACAAACAAAAGAAATAAAAAAAAAAATTGATTATTTAACAAGACAAAAGTTAAGGAATAAAATTTGTTGCAAGCATGTACTGTCATTAACTTTAAAAGGTACTAAAACCAATTAATCTACTTTTTTCAATAAAAACTAATTTGATTGTTCATTCGTCAGAATTTGTGGAAGCAGAAATCTGCTTTTTACTATTGCCTGGTTTTTGCTTTTTTTTCTTCACCCTGGGACCACTGTTTGAAGTTCGGAATGTTATGCACTGCAAAAGGAGACTTCTTTTAAAACATTGGGGGCTACAGTTACGAGTGCACATGGTTTTAAAGGAGACTTAATTGGAAATTGAGATCTGTGAGCAAAACAAACCTTTTCATCCAAAAATGACATCAAATCTTGGATTTTAAATTTAAAACCATTACTTCTTAAGTCAGAATGAAGCTTCTCAATCCATATAGGTTCATATTCAAGAACTTGTTGGTGAAGCTTAGTGTCGTTTGTTATAAAGTCATAGACAACTTTTGGAAGATTTTTACTTGCTAGAATAGAAATTGAATTGAACATGATACAAAAGAATAGGTAGACAATTTCAACTAAAGAAACTGTAAATTGCACTTGTTCCCACACCAGGCTGGTTGGATTGACTGCACAGTTGAGGTTCTTCACAATCATCCTCCATAAACTTTATTTCTTGTAAACTGGTATTCACTTTGCTGCAAACCATATAAAACCTTCATCATGAGTTCTATTTTTGTATATGAAAATTTTTTAAATTTCTTTCAAGTTGGGCTAAAGACACAAGACCAGATAAATTAATCCCCACCTTGCTTGCTCATCTGAATCTGAGTCAGAATCAGAAGTATGATCTTCCTTCTGAACAGGTTCTACATTTTTCCTCCCTCCTTCACAACTAGAAAATGTCAGTTTTCGGGAATTGGTCTGAGCTAGAGGCTGTATCTCAACTGGTTGGCTTAAGCTATGTTCCTCTTGAAACCTGTGGTTAATACATAACAGTGGTTATATATGTTAGACTAAATATAATTATAGAATCAAGGCAAAATGCTAGAGGAGGAACTTGAGGAGGACTCTCATAAGCTACAAGATTGTGCCAAACTAACCTCTCATCAGTTGCCTCAGGAACCCATGGATGAAGTTCACTGTAGATATGACGGAGCATTATTTTGCCCTTGCGTTTACCAAGGGTTGGTTTCAGACCAAACTTCTGCAGCTCCCTCTGAAACAAAATATTTAATCTTTTGAATGTCTCTTTTTTCCTTTCTCCTGTAAATAGATGTGAAATATATAAATTAAACAACAAAATGGTTCATTCAAACATTTGGAATGCATAACACCTACTTTCAGCTCTGGTGTTTTCATAGCACTATAGTTAGCCAATGGAGTAACATTATCTTTTAGAGATGAAAGAATTCGATTAACCGGAGTTCCCTTTGTGTCTCTCTGAGTAAATTTTCCACATTCTGCTTGTTGTAATAATGTTTCATTAATATTAAAAGAGTCATCGAGAAGTGCATCAAAACCAGAGGATGTTGGTGGATTTAGAGTTCTAGTTGGATTTCTCAGGAGGGTTTCAGAGTCAGAGGGGCTCTCTTCTTCTACATCTTTGCCCTTTTCTGATTCAGAAATCACTTGAGGTGAAATATTTCCAGGAGAGCTATCACTAAGATTATGGATGTGAGGTGACCTTGCGCTAGCAGTTGCAATTTTATGCTGCTCATTCACATCAAGAGGTTGTGGGGAGACTAAAAATGGGTCATCATACTGAAGGTCCTCAAACCCATCCCACACAGGACTTACATAAGTATCTTCAACGTGTTTAATCAAATCAGGTCTTTCATTATTGCACTCATCACCTGAACCTACTCTATGATTTGCATCCTGTGGATGTGGATCTGGATCTGGATCCATTATTCTACTGTCTTCCACTGGTCTTGAAATGATTTTTTCTTGGTATTGCAGTTCACTATCAGATGATATGCAAACTTTATCACTTAAGTCTGCACTCTCATTATTTTCAACAACAGCAGGAGATAAACTAGAATCTGAATCTTGAGTCAAATCGAAAAAATCAACATGAGCATCTTTATTTTCTGAATCTCTATCTGAGACGTGCGCACATTTGCGCTTAGAAGCACTTTTGTCGCCATCTTGAGAACTGTTTGAAAGCTTTCTTTTTGATTCATTAGATAGACGGCTAATTTTTTTCAAACAACTTTGATTAAAATCTACAATTTCAGTTTCGGCACTTGCAACAGAGAAAGCAGGAGAAGCAGCAAATGAATCTTTATCAGATATATCATCATCAGCATTGGCAGTGGATGAACAAAGAAAATGAGATGATGCATTCTCACAAACAACAGTCTTTTCGCTTGAAATGGAGGTAGCAGAAGGAGGTCTTCCAGTAACGCTTGAATCAGTTTTAAGATCATGCAGATCAGGTGATATCCCTTTCGTCTTGACAGCATCAGGGCATACCACATTGGGCTCCTTAGTTGGACTTTCCTCTGGTAATTCTGCAACTTCCTCATCACCAAAGATGTCTGGAGACGAGCAGAGGCTACGGACTTCAGACTCATGAGCAGTTATTTCACTGTAGATAGAATCAGTTTCACTTTTTGATGATGCTTTAACTGGTGGTGTAGATAAATTAGTTAAAGTTTTAGACAACCTTTTAATACAAGATGATCTGCCCTCATCAATATGTGATATTGAGTTAGAATCAATGTCATTCTGTTGAGGTTCTTCACTTTCATGACCTCTACTTTCAAAATCAAATGATGTTGAAGTTTGATCCATGTTTCTCACAACATTCAGGACTATTTGTGAAGCTGTCAGGGAGGCAGTTTCTTCTTTTACAGCACACAGATATTGTAAGAGGTCTGAAATTTTATAATGAGCTGCAAGCCAGGTAATACTAGTCAAGTCTCCACTTAAAACACGTATGGACTTCACAGAGCCACAGTAAACATATTCTAGAAAAGCCAAAGCAGCAGCATGTGGGGTTTTTGACCACATAATTACTTCTACCTGATTCCCAGTAAGAGAATTACACTGCTTTGATATGTCTCTAAGAATTCGAGGACAGCGGACATTAAGAATCAACTTGTGTGTAGGAATTTCCCTTCCCTCTTGAGGATAGATCATTAAATCACTCATGGATGTGTTGTTTACCATACCTGCCCAGTCATTGAAAAGTTTTGCTCTTAGTTTCATTTCAATATGGGCAGGATTCTTCAATTCATTCTGCAGAGGAGAACTCTGATCGGATGAACTATCTTCTTCGGTAGGAGATGTGGAGACTATGTCAACGTCCTCTTTCTGTTTCATAGACTGAAAAATGACGAGAAAGTAACTTTTTGTTATATGCACAACATAGCAAGACTTATTAGATCGACTGTCATCTAAAATTTAAATGAAGTGTGACAAATCCTGAACTTGACCGGTTGTTGCTGTAATGGCCACACCACATTTAAATAGTTGAAGATTGTATGTTTTACCGTACCTTTGATGGTGTATTCATGCGGCCAACAACTTGTGATAAATGCATTACTTTGGATCCTATTTCTACTTTGCTAGGAGATATAAAGCCCCGCAAACTTTGAACATAATAAGAGGCTCTATCATTTTTGGATGGAGAGGTAAAAGCCTTGGACCACAGTATATTCTCCTATAAGAATAACCATTGTTGAATATTTAAACGGCTGTACATAGATAAGTAAAGTACAAGCAATACTAACCTCATCATACACTTCTTGAAGAAATGTGGACTTTAAATTAACTGCATTTAAGCTCTCTCTTTTATTTACTTCAGTTTCTTCAAGAAGTACCATTGCCACTTTTTCTGTTATTATTTGCTGCCTCTCTTCAGCGGTACGTGTTAACAGAACTGGTTTAGATTTTGCTGCTGTGTTTGCTTTACCTAAAATAAATTGAGAGGGAACAGATAACAAACATCGAGAACTATACGCTGATGACAAAGAAATACCATGCAGAAAAATTTTCTGAGTACTTTCTCTCAAATAACATCTTGCTCACCTCGAGTTGAAGGGAGGTTTGGTCTAGTTTGGGCTGCTTCCAGAACAGATTTACTAGTGAATCCGAAGCGATCTAATGATATTTCTCTTGCATTATGTTCTACAGACAGTTTCTGATCCTGCATGGATAATGAAAGCGCCATTGCCAGTTGAAGATTACTATCCATTTTAGGCACTTGGCGATTCTCCTGGGCACATGAATACATAAAAATGAAATTTTGACTAAATTTACAGTGGTTTACAGTGGTAAAGACAGTAATCAGTAATGTAAAGTTAAGAACCCTTGAATGAAATCCACTCTACCTTCTTCACTGACACTGTTTTTTTAATAACTGCAGGAAGTGGTTGAACATCAGGCAAACCTAAAACTCTTCTTTCTGCTGCTTGTCGTTTTTGAAGTTCCAGTATTTCAATAAGTCGATGGGTTGGGAGTTTGTGTTTTGAGGCACAGCTTTTTAAATGGGATGTCTGAAGACAAAAAAAAAAAAAAAATCAAGTCAATTTAAGTTCAATAAAATACAATACAGTAATTTTAAGTGCTGCTTTGTAATTTTTTTAAAAGTATACCTTTGATAGAAGTTTCTCAAAAATTTTATGGCATAAAGGACATTGGAGAACCTCTACATCTGTCTCGTGAGCGACAGATATGTTCACGTCAGTACTTGAGATATTTGTATTTGATCCAGGTTCAAGTTCACGGATATTCCCGTTTTCCTCACCATTTTTTATATCCTGAATATTTAACTGAATAGACTGAGAGAGAGTGTTTTTTTCAGGATTATCCTCCCCAAGCCTTGTGATATTACTCTCATCCTCAGTAAGGCCACTCTTATCTACTTGCTCATCAGTAGGGCAATCTATTCGAGATGTATTAGTGATAACTTCCTTAGAATCAGAGCAATCTTGGAATTCAGGGTCGGCTTGGGCAGGCAATTTACTTTGAAAAGTTGCCTTGGGCAAATCCTTTTCCTCACTACTACTGGACTGTGTAAAAGTTTCATTCCTTGTTGGCTGATTCTGAGATTTAAAAATAGGTGGATTGGTCGGATCCCTACAAGAAAAAAAAAAAGGGATGATTATAATAAAATTAAAATGCCACATCCTCTACATAGAAGTCACATCATGGTTTCCAATTGATAAATAAAATTTAGTTGGGTTTCATAATTAAATTAAGAACAAAAAAAATAAATGGATTTAAGATAAAAGAGTTGTCTTTGTTCAAACAGCAACACACAGGGGCTAAAAATAAAATAAAACTGAGTAAAGAAAATTTATTTATGTTTAAATTATAGATTACAGATTATGAAAATCAAAGTGTCTATCATTCCTATCACTTAGAGTAGGATATTTAATGTTAACACTACCTTATGTTGCAATTAGTCTTCGAGCACGGCTGATTCTCTTCAATTTCCTTGTCAGAGCTTGCTGAGACGTGTCGCTTGAGCTTTAGTTTTTTTTGTTGCCTTGATGGTTGAGACAAGGAAAGGGAAAGAACCCTCCGTTTTGGCTGTTTATCCATGTTTAAAGTTTAGTCTGGGTACCACTTTTGGTCTTGTAGCGCCCGTTCTTTTTGCTTTCCGGCAAACTTTTTACTCTCTATGTAACCCTCCAACCACTTCTCATCGCTCCGTTGTCTAAGTTCTTCTGGTGTAAAGAAGTGTATGTTTTTATCACGTAGATAAAAGTATCTGAAAACAAATGAAAAAACATTTGTAAAAACTTTATTTCAAGGTTGTAGGCAGAATAAATCATTACGAGGAACATAGATGAATAAAGACAACAATCATCACCAGCTATATAGCTAGAAAGCCGAAATAATTCTATGAATGAGATGATCTAATCATGTAATGAACTTTCTCGATCGTTTCGTAAAGTTCCCTCGAATGAAGTAACGAAAGCTGTCGAAAAGACGTTTGGTCCACAAAATCATTTAAAAGTTCCCAGATAACCTAACTGTGAAAACCCCGCAAAACATAACATTAACCATTTGAGAAAACACGAGATTAATTCGAAAGGCAACTTACGCTAGGGTGAGTGAAAACCCCCATATGCAGAGAAAAGCGACTCCAGAGGCCTTGTTGACATACGAATAGGTAGGTGTTCCTTTGAGACCACGGGGTTTGGAAATTCGGTCTTTGAGGTCAACCATTGGCACTATTAGAGCGACAGAAGACCAGAAAACCACTAAACCCGCTTAAAATCTCAAGGACTCAGAACCAATGTGACAGTAATGAATAATTTGTTTTCTTTTCTGTCATTTCCCATGAACTAGCAGGTTTTGCTGGGTGCACTGTAGTCACTGTGCATGCGAACGCAAACACCTTCGGCACGGCTCGACCCCCCCCCCCCCACCCCCCCCCCCCCCCGTCCACTCCACTTCTGTTTTCGCCGGAGTGTGCTCAGTTCTATCCAACAAGAATGTGTGACCATGAGTGTGTTTTCTATAGCAAGCTAGCGACAGAGGGGTTTTCCCTTGATGAATTATAATGTGATGCTGGCAAAAGAACAGTACAGTTAGTTGATGTAACGCGTGGTGGAGATAGGGACAACAGTACTGTTCCTTATTGTCAGTAAGCTTAACTTAGCTTAACTTCCTGGGGTGGGATGGATAAGAAAGCAAGGAAGCAACTTTTAAGTTCATCAGTTCCTCGGTTGAATTGGCAATTTTATTATTATCAAAATATTTAAAATAACTTTTGGGCACCAGTCAATAACCAGCACCTAACACAATTCAAATCAGAGAGACAAAACACCACCATGTGTAATTACAGCACCAGATGATCAAGCTAGTGGCAACACCAACAACAAAATAGAAAAAGAAAAGAAAACGAAACAAAGAAGCAATTAAGGGTTTGACAATGTTCGACTTCACGAAAATAACTAGTTGCATAGTGGTAATCACATAAATAAATAAATTGACTTCCATCTAGATTAACGGCGAGGATTGGGTAGACGAGGTGCAGGTGCTGATGAGGCTACAGTGTAGCTTTGGCCTGGTACACCATGAACCCTGCTTAACAATACAGGGGGAACAGTTCTCTGTACGTTTGGTGGCATTCCCCGGAGAGTCCCATGGACATTAGCAGGTCTAATGGCGGCGGCAGGAACTCCCCTCTGAGTCCCAGAGACATTACTGGAAGGTCTAGTGACGCCGCCTCCTCTGGTGCGAACTCCTTGCTGGTGGGTGGCGTGACGAACTTGAGTCTGAATCATCTGATTCGGAGCTGATGACGATGGGTGGGCCAAGGGTGGGCGCTGTTGCAGCAATAGCAGCTGCCTGTGCTGCTGTAAGGCCTGAACCTGAGCTGGAGTCATGACGTGTGAGGTCGATGGTCCCCCTGCCAACATAGGAGCACCCCTGGAAACCTCAGTCTAGGAGACTGTTCTCTAAACTAAATAGATGGACAGTATAGTAGATATCCTGCTGGGTCAGCAAAACAACTACTTGACATTACCTGTTTGTGCCTGGGGCAGGGACAATGGCGGGGACAGGAGCACGGATGTGATAGACATTGGCTCCGTTGGGTATAGATGGCACTGGTACCAGAAGCCGCACATTGTTTTGCACAGTGGTCACAACATTATGATTGACGTTTTGCAGTGGCAGGGAAGTAGCAGGCTGGTTGGGGGCAGTTTTTCTTTTCTTATAAGGGTTTGCTTCTATGTTTGCCACATGCGCTAAAACTGAAACAAAATTAAAACCATTACATTAAAAGAGGATCCATTACCACATCTTGTGTAGAGACAGTACTGAAATTTAAAGGAGCACCAGCACAGGTTGTATGTTACCTCGTCTCTCTTCAACAATTTCCTTTCTTCTCTTCTTCAAATCATCTGATAAATTTTCAACCATTCTATCAATAAAACTGTCAAGAACAATTGATCTAGAATTTGTAACTGATGGTGCTCGACAGATTGGGCAGTCCTTTTTCTTTTCCAACCAGTTTGATATACATAGTTGACAAAATGTATGGTTACAGTTGAGAGTAGTTGCCTAGGACAAAACAATACAAAAAATAAGTCAAACTAAAGCTGTCGTCAATACACATGCTTAAGCATTTCCATCTTTACATACCATGACAAATAACTCATTACAGATGCTGCATTGCAGTTCAGATTCCATAAGTTCGCCAAAATTTTCGACAACCATTCTTCTGGCTTCCAGTTCACTTTTAGAAGCTGCTTCTTTGGCACGACTTGCCTCTTCCAATTCTTTTTCAAGCAATATTTTTTTATTACTAGTGGTGTCTAGGTCAGACTTTATTACATTTAATTCTGCTTGAAGCTTTTCAAGAGTCTTTGCATTTTCACCCTCCTTTTTACTCTGTTCTCCTGTTTAGGCATTACAATGATATTCAGTGATTGCAGAATAGTGAATTATATTTGAAAAAGGATATTGTTCTTACCTCTTATGTGCATTTCAATTGCAGCCTTCTCTTCATGAAGTTTTGTTATTTCCAACTCCAATTGTGTCCGCATAGCTTGCTCTCTTTCTTCAAGATCCTTCTTAAGTTGTTCTTGTTCCCTGGCTCTTAGTGCTTCTAGCTCTCTTTGATGTTCTTCTGCTATACGTTTCAGCTCAGCTTCTCTATCTTGCAATTCTTTGGTAACTTCTTGTTTATGTCTATCTAATTCTTTTTTTCTTTCACTTTCAAGTAACTGAAATTAAAAATAAAAACAAATAGATTTTACAACTAGTCTACCTTTTCACAGTCTTCTTTCCCTGTGAACAAACAATATATACCAACAAGCGAGATGATTAAAGAAAGTCAAAATTGATACCTCTAACTCCTTTTGTTTGGCAAGATACTCGGTTTTAAGTTTCTCCTCTCTCTCCTTTCTCTCTTGCTCAATTTGTTCCTCCTGAGCTTTTAATTCGCGCTCCCTTTCTAAGAAAGCTTTTTCCTTCTCTTTTTCTTGTCTCTCTTTCTCCTGCAATGCATTTTGCAGTTCCTTCAACCTTTCTTCAAATTCAATTTTCTCCTGAGTGCAAACACATGTAATTGTATAAAAGGGTTTTGAAAAAAGAAATGCCTAGTAAACAATACTTTCCAATGGCTATAGTAATTTCAATTTTTTTTACAGACCTTTGAAAGGTGTTCGGCATCTTTTTCCTTTTCAGCTTTCCTCTGCTCTTGTTTTTCCTCCTCCTGATGGGCCATCTTCTCCAAATCCTGAATTCGACGACGCAAGGCTTCTTCCACCTCACTCTTTTCTGCGGCAAGTTTTTGTTGCTCAGCAAGTTGGTCAGCTAATTTTATCTCCAGTAGTTTTTTTTCCGCCTCCAGCCTACAATGTTAGTTAGTTGAATTAAACAGATACATAGTGTAATAATGAGCACACCATCAAACATACCTTCTTTCGAATTCCTGCCTTTCCTCCTCAAGCTTTTCAAGAAGGGCTTTATTCTGCTTTGTTAATTCTCGCTCAGCAACTTCATAAGATGTAAGTTTACTTGCTAACTCTGACGTCTTTTTTAAGTGGCTTTCCTCAAGCCTTTGTTTCTCTAGCCTTAACTGCACCTCAAGCTGTTCTTTTTCCTCAATTAAGTTGTTCCCTGAGGAGCCTCCCTTCTTTTCCAGATCAGAACATAACTGGCGGTTTCTGAAAGGAATATAATATAAATATTCTCAAAACTGGTACATTACTTTATTTAAAAAAGGAGAAGAAATCACTTGATAATCACCTCTCTTCTAATTTTTGTAGCTGGTTATTAAAATTGTCACGAAGTATCTTTTGTTGTATTTGAAGTTCTTGTCTATCAGCTTGATTTTGTGTTATTGATTTTTCCAAATCAACTTTCCGGAGAGAAGCATTGAACTCAAACTGACGCCGTCGTTGAGCTAGTTCGGCATCCAAATTTGACTTCTTGGTTCTGTGAAGATAAAAGAATTTATTTGCTACAAAATTGTTGGGATGCTGTAAAAAGAAACATCCTAAAAATGTCTCAAACACACCTGCTCTTGCATGAGTTGGAACAGTTTTGGCCACGGGTGCAAAATATATAATTGTACTTGTGCGATTCTCCCAGTCTGATATGATCGCCATCATTCAAAGCAACAGGTTCGTCATTTTTCAGGCGTTTTCCATTTAACCAAGTTCCGGCATTACTCTGTAACAAAAATGCAAAAATACAAATCCAGCAAAACCTTACAGAGAGAATAGCACGTGAAACATTACAGAAACATAGTATCTCACCTTGTCACACAAAGTCCACAATTTTGTGAGTTGAATAATACACTGGGTTCGGGAGATGGAGACATCCTTGATATCATATGATGCATGTTTTGCTCGCCCGATCATAAACTAAACAGAAAAAAACTCCTTAAAAAAGAATGGCGCTTACCAGAGTTGAATAATGTTTAGTCTAACCTTAAAACCAAAATTAATTGAAATATATGGCGTGGTATGGAATAAAAGATATGGAGTATTCACACGAGGTTAATTATAACCACTTTAGTTGATTTCACGCCGATAATCACAAAAAATCTGGTGCCGAAAACTATAAAATGTTACCCAGCCCCGAACAGGCTACCCTTCCGATATTTACGATGCAAATACTTACATTGTCATTATTTATGCGAATGTCAACTTCTTGTCCGTTACTAGGATACAAAACTGCTAGTGTATCCATAGAAAACGATGGGAGAATCAAAACAAATTGTTAGGATAAATGTACAAGAAGGAGCAACAACGAAATCACCTGTTTGAACATAAACGAAACAGGAGGAAAATTTGAAGATCGTTGGTCGAAACTGGTGAATCGACCAGTCGAATTATTCGAGCTATGCGAGCTGTCGATGTTTTTGATCGATAGTGTTCCCAGCAAAACAGGGCCTGTCCACTTCGGGGTTTTCAGAAAGTGGAGGGGGAAGCTTGGCGGGCAAAAGTTTCGGGGTCCAGGGTTACCTCTCAGGCCACTTTTAGAGCTAAAATACCATAGAGCAGTAGCAATAGCGAACCGTTATCTTTCTATCGAAGCACTGCCGGTGAAACCAGCCCGTAACGTTCCGAAGAACACTGAGTGGGAGCCTCGGAAATCAAGACTGTTCAATATTTCTCGCACAAAAACCCAAGTAATGCAGTGCGTTCGAATCGGGAACTCAAAT
>NW_026267134.1:4269666-4276007 GCF_000697945.3 Frankliniella occidentalis
TCGTCTGCTACAAAATGTAAACAAAGAGAAACAGCTGACAGCTACGTTGTCTGCTTGATTGCATCTCTGCTTGAAGAAAATTCATAAACCCAATCTCAGCCACAGAACAATTAACAGAAATATTGTTCATTTAAGTCTTTTGAACCTTCCATCGCTTTTAAAATATAAAAAGAACATTTTTGAACAGTTTACTTTTGAAAGAAAATCATCTTAATCAAAAAATGGGAAAAAAGTTCATTCTTGAAAAACAAAAAAATATTCTTAAAAAGTACTCTTATTTCTGCAATTAAAGGATTGAATTCCGTAAATTCATTAATAAAAAGGTTTTCGGAGTAAAGATAAATGCATTTCAAGCCTCTAATGTCTCGTTATTGAATATCTAATTTGGTCCCTCAACGAGAAGAATTTTCGTGGCAGAGGGCTTGTGGGGTGGCAGGTCCGGACCCCGAAACTCCGAATTCGCCCAGGAAATTATCGTAGCCGGAGTGGACAGGCCCTGCAGCAAAAGAGTAGGATCTCCTCTCTCTCGCACCTTACGGAAAAGCCTCGAGAGCGACAAGGAAAGAACGCTAGGTAGCGGTTGTGGCTGCGGCTGCGGCTGTAGACTGCAGTGGCAGTGGCAGCAGAAGCCAGCTCGCTGACTGCTGACGGAGATTTGCTTGTAGTGATCATGGCTGTGCAAGCGAGGTGGCTTAGCTGTTCAGTATTTTTAGCTTTAGTTATTAGTCAAATTATTGCGGAAGTCCCGCACAAAAGATTTGAGTACAAATACAGCTTCAAGCCACCATATTTAGCACAAAAAGATGGGTCTGTTCCCTTCTGGGAATATGGAGGAAGTAAGTTGACGTTTGTTGGCCGATCTGAGTTCCACGCAAACATTCTTCCCAGCTGTTGCGACCTAGTATATTTGTATGCCTGTTCCTCGTTCCAATGCTGTATATTGCTGTCCTTTTTATTAACTGCACATACTATGTGACAAATGCAAACTCTACTGGAGGTTACCGGCTGCTTAATAGCAATAACCCTAAATACCGTGTCAAGCACCTGTTATACCGGCACGCACCTTCGGTGTTTTCCATTCAAGCCGGTTGCTGCAATGGGGAAGACTTTCACTTATGTTCTCTTAAGTTGTTTTTTTTAAAAAGAATATTGGTTATAACCTTCTGGGATGAACAATGTAGCTTGTTTTCCAATAAATAATGTGATCTATTACTGTCAAGCCATTATGTTGGAATTATTGACAGCTAATAACTTTTTATTATAAAATACAATATGTGTTTTTACATTGTAGCATTGTTTTAATAACCTTTTTCCTGTCTTCTAGATGCAATTGCTAGTGCTGAGAATGTTCGAATCGCTCCTTCACTGAGAAGTCAAAAGGGGGCCATCTGGACGAAGGCCCCCACAAACTTTGACTGGTGGGAAGTGGATATTGTTTTCCGAGTCACTGGTAGAGGCCGTATTGGTGCTGATGGTCTTGTGAGTTTTGATATTTTCAATATCTTCGATTCCCTACTTATTTCAAAAACAAACTAAGAAAATAATTAAAATTAATTCTTTAACAGGCATTTTGGTTTACTCAAAATAAAGGAGCTTATGATGGGCAAGTGTTTGGGAGCTCTGACAAATGGGTCGGCCTTGGTGTTTTATTTGACTCCTTTGATAATGACAATAAGCACAACAATCCATACATAATGGCTGTATTAAATGATGGTACTCGAGAATTTGATCATCAAAAGTAAGTTATGATTTTAAATTATCTCATTCTTTTAAATTAAGGTTATTTTTCCTACTTATTAAATAAATGTTACTGGGCTTCCTCAGTGATGGAAGCACCCAAGCTCTCGCAGGATGCCTTCGTGACTTTAGGAACAAGCCATTCCCAACAAGAGCACGGATTGAGTATTATAGAAACACATTAACAGTGGGTTCAACCTCTTCATCTCATTGAAAATAAATCATTGTGAAAAGCCTGTTTCATAATTGTGTACTTCATCTTTTCAGGTGCTATTCCACAGTGGCATGACTGCTAGCGACCAGGAATATGAGATGTGTCTGAGGGCTGAAAATGTGCATTTGCCTAAAAATGGTTACTTTGGTGTATCAGCAGCAACAGGTGGATTAGCTGACGATCATGATGTTTTACATTTCTTGACTTCAAGTCTTCATGCCCCTGGACAGATGCCTGTACCTCAGGCTCCTCAGGTTAACGAAGAAGACCAGCGTAAACTGACCCAGGAGTATGCTGACTATCAACGTAAACTTGATCAGCAGAAAGAAGTGTAAGTATGGTACTAGTTTATATTACGTCATGTCTAATATCTGTATATTTTATTGTTTTTTGTTTTTTTATTGATTTTCTTGAAGGTACCGTAAAGAGCACCCTGATGCTCCAATTAAGGATAAAGATGAATTTGAAGAATGGTTTGAGTCAGATAATCAAAGGGAGCTTCGTCAAATTTTTCAAGGCCAGAGTCAGATGTTTGAAGTTACCAGGGAACTCAACAGAAAATTGGATGAAATTATTGGTCGTCAGGAGCGCACACTTAGTCTAATGTCTTCTCTACAAGGAGGTGGTGGCGTCCCTGTCGGTAAGTCTAAATTACAAACTAGTTTTAAATGTATGTACATTTATTGCATTTGTGGACTTACATGCGACTCTTTAAAATTTTACTTTTGCAGTTACTCAACAGCAACCAGGCCAGCCTCCTGTTCAAATGATTGACACAATTAGGCGACATGAAGTAGATGTAGTGCTTCAGAACCAAAATAGCATTCTTTCCACCGCTCGTGATTTGGTGTAAGTTTGTGTTTCAGTTTTGCTTGTAGATTGACAATGGTTTCTTGTTTTAAATAAGCATTTTGTTCTGTTTAGAGCATTTGTTACTGATGTCAGAACACGCACTGACACCATTATTTCCAACCAAGCAAGACAACCTACAGCTCAGGTTCAGTCTGTTGGATATGACATGACATCTTTGGTTAATGAGATGCGGGATGGCCTCAACACTGTAAAGCGCGATGTAGCAGCAGCATCCGCAAAGTTGGGTAATATGCCAGGAGGTGGTTCAGCAGGTGGAAGCTGCCCTACTTGTCTCACCACCACAATGTTTTTGGTGTTTGGAGTTGTTCAGCTAACTCTCTTATTTGGATATTTTATGTATAGGTAAGCATTACCATTTTCATTTCTGGAAGTTGTTCAAAGTTGTTATTGTCATTGTTTGACTCTCAAGTAGTACATCCTTCATTGCTTGATAACATTTACAACTATTTATGATTTCAGGGACAGCAAAGAAGCCCAGGCAAAGAAATTTTTCTAAAATATCTACATCATCATGAAATCAAAGTTGACAAGTCAATCATTCCATTCATTAAAATTCTCTATTGAATGTTGGTTTTATAAAACAGTCTGAAAAAATCCTCATTTTTTTAATTATCTTTTTTTGTTTGTTTGTTTTGTAAATTTTAAAGTTAGTTGTACTATGTGAGCCCTATTCGAGGAGGCCCATGGTAGTTCTTCATTTCAAGCTAAAATATTAGAATGTGTCTGTCTTTACATAAGTCTGGTTACAATATTATGTTTGTTTGATCTTGTTCTTTGGTAATTTTCTGAATGTATTTAAATCACATTGTTCATTTTAACATCAGATTTGTATTATTGTTATCTGAATAGTATTGCGATTTGTGTGGCTGCTCAGAATAGTTTTTCAATTCTGTACATAAGCATAATATTTGTGACTGATACATCATTAACATTACACTACAACAACTCTTACTACTACTTCTCATCTGTGGGAAGTTTGCTATTCATTTTTAAGCCAACAATTGCATACGTAGTTCAACAGAAACATTGAAAATTATTCTTAAATTTTCTTGTTATTTTTGTTACTGTACAGTAACTTTATCACAAATTTGTTTTAACACCAAAATATCTTGTTTTGTGATTGCCAGTAGGCATGCTCTCACATTCCATACCATCTGCTCTCATGCTAACTTAAACAGGAGCTTAGGGTGTGCAAGAAACTTCATTGTCCTAAGTCTTGTGTTGTCGTACATTATAATTGCTCAACTCGAAAAAACTTTCTAACTCAATGTACCTCATAAGAAAATTTGCGTACTGTTGATAATGTTTGGATTTCACTTGGGGGGGAAACCAATTTGTACTTTTGTTTACTCTTGGAAATCAATCAACTTTTATTGGAAGCTATCAGATTCTGCCTTTATTTTGTTGGAAATGGATCATTTGGATCTTAATAGAGTTGTCTGGATCACATATATAATTTTATTTTGCATTATTGTATTTTTCATTTCAAAATTTTATTTCTGATTCCAAGCATCTTAATTTTCTAGATAGTGTTGTGATCTAACTATAATTTCTTTAGGGAAGTGTTAATTTCTTTTTAGTGAAGTTCTTGAATTGAGAAAAGTTCAACCTTAGATTAGATTTATATTATTTTTGTTAAGTCTTAAAAGAATGTACGTGGAACCTTTCTGTATTATCAAAGCTACTTTCAATGGTCCAGTTCATTGAACTCTTTCAATGTCTTATGAAACTTTGATATATGTGGGTTTTCCGCTTTATGTTATGTTGAGTCTTGCTTGAGTGAAATCTATATTGAATGAATGTTCTGAATTTGAGTGAAATTTGAGTTGTTCAATATGTGATAGGACTTTTTATAATAAAACTGGAAGTGTGTGTGTTCTCTTAAATAAATGGTTAAATTTTTCATTTGTGTTACTTTGATTACCTGTGCCAGGTATTTTCTCTTGATAATTGTTTACCAGTGCTAACGCAGCACACATGTTCGCTTTCGGAGAGTATGCTCAGTTCACATGAAAGCACAAACCTTTAAATTCACTATATATCCTGGTCGCACGAGCGCTCAATTTGAATTGTGACACAGTTTCGCGGGATGATTATACAAAAGAACGACAACTCTGGAAAAATATGTTATTGGATAGTTATAACTTAATTTTAGAACTATGGCGTTGCTAGTGTGTTCGATAACAATCAATCATAATTTTTTGAGTTTTTATTTGTCGTGCTGATATTTTCACTGGGTGTTTACTCGATTTTTGAGTTAGTTGTGTTGGTGCTTTGCTCGTGTTTCAAGTGAGTTATGTTGGTCAAAGTGAGTTCAAACCGAATTCTAATATTCTTACTTTCCGGTTCCTTTCCCGCTCAGTCCAGAGCCCATCACCCCTACAGGCACAAGGTGAATTGCGTATTTTATCTGTAAAAATTCTATCTTGGTCAGTCCATCTGAAAGTTTTGCCGAATTAATCTGGACGATCGAACATTTTCTTATCCCTCATGCGTCAAAATCAAAATTGTTAATAGAGTTTTCGAATGGTTTCACTCGTTTCAGCGTGCCCGGTACCGTCCGGGTGGTTTCTGATCCTGTGTTTTCACGATTAGACTTCAATCATTTTAATTTTCGGAAAGCAAATGTGGTGTTCTATGAACGTATTATTCTTCAGTCTGTTGTTCTTTATTTCCTATGTTCTACACTTGTAGGCCTATTGTTTTGTTGTTGACTCATAACTAGGTTATGATGCCCATCCTTTCGTTCTTCATCCTAAGATTTTTTTTTCTTTAATACCTGATGCTAAGTTGCGCACTTCAGCACGCCGGTTCTCTAAACCTGAAGGCCATTCGGTGCGTTTTGAGAGGTTTTGGGAACTTTGTCTTTGTTTATCCCTGTAAGATGTATACAATGTTGGCGTTGTTTGTAGTCGGGCGGCTGATACATAAACGCCCAAAACGTGCACTTACTTTGTGATAGGTTCATCGCTTGCTTGTTTAGGCATTATGTTCCATTGTTTCTATCATGTTATGTTTCATGCTTCAAAATTTTCGACCTAATGTTTCTGCATTTTATTTTCTAACAAATCTTTGTTCTTTAGTTTGCAGCTCCTCCCACTCACAATGCCTGAACAGACTGAGGTTGAACGTGCTGCAGCAGCGACTGAACCGGTTGCTGCTGGAGCTTCAGGAGACGCTGATGCATCAGGCACTGACAGTGACTCTGATGTTAGCGTACCAGAACTGCTGGACGACACTGGTGCTGGATCTGGCATTAACTTCCCTGGTGGTGCAGCTGCAGCTGCCGCTGCAGGGCTTCCAATTGACATCAGCAAAGCCAAGCAAACCCGCGGAGAAAAGAAAGCCAGGAAAATTATGTCCAAGCTTGGTCTGAAACCGGTGTGTTGCTCTTTTTTTTCCCCCCGTTTTATAACCTTCTATTCTATTGCACTGAACTAGCCTTGAAAGCTTCTAAATGCCGCTAGTAGTATTTCTACTTTGTTTCAATAAGTGGCTTTTGAATCAACTGCTTTTT
>NW_026267134.1:4278197-4281265 GCF_000697945.3 Frankliniella occidentalis
GCAAATTTTAGGTTTATCTGCATTTGTATTTGCACTGAACTGGTCTGTGGCGGTTATCTGTACCGTAAGCAGTATTCCTACAGTGCCAAAGAAATGGGAAATTGAATCTAGTACTGTCCTTTCATCTCAAGGGGACTAGGATTTGACTCCCAACAATTAGAATGGATTAGGAAATTATGTCTCGAGTCATATTTAAAACTTTGCTCTATGCTGTAATTCAATCAACTAGAACTAACTCAGCTTTGATGTTCTCTATAGCTTTGCTAGATTCTCTGTATCAAGTTGATTATATTCCTTGAAAGGCTGACTGAGTAGAGTTATTAGATCTCTTAAGTGATATTTCTGTTTTGTTTGTACCGCCACAATGATGATAATCCATAAGGTTTCGCTAAAACTTCTGGTTCTCTGTGATGATAATCCTTGCCAGACTGAGTGGCTTTATGACTGACACTTAAAGTGTTGTGCTATGATGATTCTCTCATTGGTTTCGCTTTTAAAACTGATATTGTATGATGAGACTCCTTGCCAGACTAAGCACTATCTCCTGGTTCACTGTGTGCTCGTTTTGTTTCCTTACTTTGAAATTTATATTCTTTTTCTTTTCTTTTACAGGCTCTTACAATGTAAACTACCTCATCCAATGAAGTTCCTTCAGCATTATATTTGCCTCTCGTACCATAGTTGTGACACCATTGTCATGCAATTGAAGACATTATCATCTAGTCCATCTGCATACCTTGCTATTTTATGAGCCAGTATGTGGAAGACATGGATTTAAATGTTTTAAAGAACTACTTCAATCAACTTGCATACTTCTGATATGGTCAACATTGAAATTCACTCAAACTAAACTGTTTTCATATTTGTTACTGTACATAATTTTGATTTAAAACAATATCAATGGTTTAAATCAGACACCTGAATTTCTTTTGTCATTGAGTTTTATTGCCCTTTTATTTTATTTCAATGCCTTTATTTGTTATGTTGGTCATCCTCGGACCTCGATGTTGGTTGTAGTTTCAATGAACTCAAGGAAGGACGCAACCCTAGTGAAAACAACAGGCAAGCCCTTGGCGCAACCCTCCAAGTCCCCGAAGGAAGTTAGGCCAATTTCTGTCCATTTGCCGTCGTCTTCTTTGATAACCAAAGGACCACCTGAGTCGCCCTGGAATGGGAAAATGTTACTGTGGGAGTCTAGTGAGTGACAGAATGAACTCGTACTTGGCACGTACCTGACAGGTGCTCTTCCCTTCGTCTTTTGTGGCAATGCATATCTTGTTGGGAATCCAGGTGGTCCCATAATGGCCGAAGCATATAGATCCATCAGCTATCTGAAGGTTGGCGTACAAAAGGTTTGGAGGGCCTTCATTGAAAACTGCAATAAGCAAAAATTAATTGCCGACGCCTACCGCGCTGGTACTCCTAATCAGGCGCGCCCCTTCTGTCGGCACCCCTGCTTACTATCATCTGATGTCTTTCCCCACCCACTGATGGTCGCTCTCTTGCCAACCATCATGTCGAGGGCCATGGAGTAGGACGGAAGCCGCACTGGCACGACGTCTGTTAGGCAGGCACGACACGAAAGTCAATCTCCACATCTGGCAGATTTTACATTTCTATTAGATGGGATCTGGTCAGACACTTACTTTCATTCCAAATGAATGGTTTTTCGACTTGGATGACTCCTATGTCGTTGTCGACGAATTGGGAGTTGTAGTCGGGGTGGCGATAAGCAGACGCGGCTGTGGCCGTGCGTACCTGCCTAGTCGCCTCGGTGCCTCCCGTCTTCATCAACGTCCCAGCTGTTATCTCGAAGGCTTTGCCTCTGTGCGACACACGAACAGTTCAGTTAACTCCATGCCAAGTACTGCATCCTCCGGGTGGTGCGCGCATTAGGTACCCGTCCACGCAGTGGCCCGCGGTGAGCACCCATCTCTCGCCGATGATGGAGCCGCCACAGAAGAACGTGAGGTCTATAAACACGCCGAGCATCCACGGGAACTGGCCCACGGTGGCGTTTGATCCGTTGATAATGTAGAGGCCCTTGTGACTGCGACCCGCAACGCGACCAGCGATGTCTGTTAATTGGAAAAATAACTTAACGCATCACATAAGCGAGCGTCTGTAGTTAACTGGCCGATCAGGAACCGGCTCAAGGATTTTCTGTTCCCGTACCTGGTTGGGGATGTTTAGGCCCCGTGTGACGCGGGGGCCACGGCGGTGCTACGTAGCCTTCTCTCGAGGGTAATGTCCCTATGGGCTTGGCGCCGGCGCGCCTTCGCGCCGCCGAGGGCACCATCATGGACACTCGTCGCGGGGCATTCCCCGCCTCCGAGACCTGCCGCACATGACAATTCCTCACGTTAACATCACTAGAGGGAAGTACCGCCAGCCAGGCCGCGATGCTGCGCTGTGCACCGAGGGGCCGTCGACGGAGGGAATCTAAATAAATTGATGGGGAGTTTTCTTACTTGCAGCAGAGCCAGAAGGCACAGCACTGCAATCAACAGCGTCTTCATCGTCCGTTAGCTTGGCTAGGACTGCGCGCTCTTGCTACAGACGTGCACGTCGTGACAATGCGTTTGAAGTTTCATGTGCGAAGCGCCCCTTGGCGTGAGGTGGGTAAAGGAAAAGGAAAGATAACAGATATTCCGAACGCAATCCGTATCTTGTTATCTCTTGGAATTTCTACACATAAGATTCGAGGCAGTGATTCGCTATCTTGACCTGCACTTGAATCGGTTTCGCGCATACATGAGAGCTTGGACTCGCTGCTATATGGCGATCTGAACTAAGTAGAGGGTAATTAATCCATTCGTATGTTGTTGGTTTTTAATCATTTATTTTACCATTTATAAAAGAAATCAACTCACATTTGAACTTTGGAAGAGAACATTGTCAACATAATTTGCTATAACTACTATTCGGCTATACAGCACATTGACTGACTTGAATCATACTCAAATAGATGGATTTCAGGGTGTCAAGAGAGAAATGGGAAAAGAACATGTACCCACACTTGCAAATTATTGTATGTATGGCCCTTTCCTAGAACAACCCCCCCCCCC
>NW_026267134.1:4285505-4286572 GCF_000697945.3 Frankliniella occidentalis
CTTAAAAAGTTTACTTTTAATTGTGCAGATTCAAGGAGTCAGCCGAGTTACTATCAGAAAATCAAAGAACATCCTCTTTGTGATCAACAAGCCTGACGTGTTCAAGAACCCTGTATCTGACACCTACATTGTCTTTGGAGAAGCCAAGGTATTTAAGCACTTAAACAAATGTTGCCTATTGATTGTTCCATCTATTCTTAAATCTCATTTTGTATGTGACATCAGATTGAAGATCTCAGCCAGCAAGCCCAGGTTGCTGCTGCAGAGAAATTCAAGGCTCCAGAAATCTCACCTGCTGCAGATGTTGGTGCTGGCACCACTGTAAGTTTGTTTTGTTTGTCTGAAACTCTGTAATGAACCAATGCCATTTTTATCTAACATGATGACCAATTCTTACTTGAAGGGTGCACTATGTGTTAAACCCGTACAGTTAGATGTAAGAAACTGTTATCCCTGGCTGACTAGTTATCCAATGGCATATTTTATTAACTTATTTGGTCTAATCAAGAAGACAACTCTGTCTAAAACTCATTATTTCCTATCTTCAGGCTGTTGCTCCCATTCAAGAAGAATCAGAGGAGGAGGAAGTTGACGACACTGGGGTTGAAGAGAAGGATGTTGACCTTGTGATGCTGCAAGCCAATGTCAGCAGAGCTAAAGCCATTAAAGCCCTCCGCAACAATGGTTACGACTTAGTAAATGCAATCATGGTGAGTTTGGAATTTTGTCAATTTCTTAACCTGCTTTTCAGAATACATATTAAAGTTCTCTGCACTGATGATACTCCCTATGGTTTCGCTAATTTGTCTGTATCTATTTGATGAGACACCTTGCCAGACTGAGTAGAGACTTTTTCTTTCTAAGGTTCTCTATGTTGAGAGAATCAAGAGTTGACTTTCACGATGTTCTTGGATTAAAAAAATATTTTGTCCAGAGATAACATAAGTTTACAGCACATTATGTTTCATACAACTGCAACCGACTCTGCATTGATGATATTCTCTATGGTTTCGCTAATATGTCTGTATCTACTTGATGATACACCTTGCCAGACTGAGCAGAGGTTG
>NW_026267134.1:4292197-4308031 GCF_000697945.3 Frankliniella occidentalis
TATAGTAAAAGACTTAAGAAAAACTCATTGTGCAGTCTCTCTTTATCAGTCATATCAGGTCTTTTCTGTTCATGAGAATTTGCCAGTTTGAAAAAGAACAAATTACAAACTGTGTGTCAATTTCTTTTGGACTTAATAAGAGGAGTATTTAATCGGCTACTTCATCCATGTTCATTCACACAGCCAAACAACACATTTACTTGTACAAAATATTTATTTAGCTAGTCATTCTACCTGAGATACTACTTTTTAAAATTCAATTGACACAAAATGCAGATAAAAATAGTTTAAGTTGACTTTCTGACACTTTTAGATGTGATACTTCTTTCTATTGACATGTAACTAAATCAAAGTTTTGTTTTCTCTGGAAGGGTGTAACAGTGCACACTGCTAAAATAAAACTGTGTTCAAAAACCTATTGTGCTGTACCAAAAGAAACAAGAAGAAATGGTGCAGTAAAGTAGTACAAACTTAGTCACTCATTCAACTGCTCAAAATTGTATTTTGCACTATGCCACAAACTATCCTTGAGACAGGTTTTGGTCCCATGAGGATTAAAATTGGACATTTACTCACACAAATCTCTAAAAAGAACAATGCTAGTCTTGAGCTTTCTCAAGGGGCTAATTCGTCAGGTTTTACTCACAATACCAGTTAACAAGTCAAGATGTCAATCGCAAAGCAATCCACATAGTGAGAAAATGTTTCAAATATCAAGAACTTTAAACTATGCAGTTTGTTTTACATTTTACAAATCAAGCAGCTTCCAGAAATTTAAAAATAACAAAATTTATGGCTTGTTTGCCCAATAAAGAGCCCTATGTATACTTTTGACTTCACAGGCAGCCACATTCAAATTCACTGAAACTGAACATTAAACAAATATGGACTGTAAAAAGAAGGAAACAGGTACACAATACACTGATTTAACTCTATTAACACCAATGTAATGAGTAGTACTTCTTAATACTCTCTAACTACAGAAATATGACATCAGCTTCAACAAACCTCAGGAATGGGTAAAACATTCTTATTTCAACTTAAAATAAAAATAAAAACTGGGCATACCTTTATACACGCAAATTTATTTTTTCAATTACTTGTCCAACAGATGTCTAAACAGACTCTGCAATTTAGAACACCAAACAAAACAATCATTGCAATAAAAAAAATCTTTGTACAATAAGAAGAAAAGTGGCTATAAATGTGATACTACACTGAAAGGAGGAGACCATGGAAATGAGTAGTGAATAGTTCCCAACAATAGTCCGTGTAGAACAAATAAAAGTTGTTTGTCTGCTAGAAACACTGTGCCGGCCGGCCGGTTCAGCAGCCCTAGTCACAAAATATTTTGTTTGCAAAAAAGAATAAAATCCTATTAAAAATTTCTCAAAAGAAAGGAAAATGTATGTTGCACAACATACAACATATGTCTCACGTACGAGAGTAAATGAGAGAATGTTGCAAAGTACCCACTGAGTGATCTTCCTCCCAGTATAGTATTAGCATCTGACTAACATTCAACTATAATTATTAATTAATATATGGAGGTAAATTATCTCACATGAGACATAACAGATATTATGTTCAGAAATGTTTCACAAATAGCAAGAGCTCAATTTGTTTTCAGAAAGTTGAATGAAGTACAAAAGGACATCTGGAATAAACATATTTTCTTAACTAGTCCACACACACAGAAACGGGGTTGCGCCGCGCGTGCGCGCACTCATACATGCACACAAAATTTTGCAACACATGTACATTAAGTGCACACTTACACACATCTCATCAACATACACGATGCACTTTATGTACAATTCAACGCATTCACACACATGTAATCTTTGAATAATTGTGACCCGTGCCGAAATGTTCAGCCTTGCCATATATTAAAAATTAAGTAATGATAATAAAGAACCAGCAAACAAAAGTAATGAAAAACTGTGAAAAATGTCTGCATAGAAGAAGATTAGATTGAACATTATTGAAATGGTCCATAACAAATTACAAGAAGTCTAAGCATGAAAATATACATACATTCTCTTACTCTAAACTTAGGAATTTCAGAGAAAAGAACAAAACAATGCAGGATTCTTTGGCAAACATAAAATCTTCCTCAGTACAATATGAGGGAAATAAAAACAAACTACAAGGCAGAGCCTAATCATGGAGAGGCATTCACTTTAACAACTCCAGACATCAATATACAATATTCTGCGGTAGATACATAACTTGGCTTTTGAAGATGAAAAAAAAAAAAAAAATTGAAAAAGTCAAGCGGGCAATAGAATTTTTTTTATAAGCTTCAACTCCCAGCACGGGACACAAATCCAGATGGCAACCCTATTTGCACATTCATCATGACAACTGCATATACCTATTTGAATGTACACGCACACACACACACACATCAATAAGACCATTCCCTGAAAAGGAGTGGCATTTAATTTTCAATTCACAGTTTTCAATGACCTTATGATGGCCACTCAGTCTGTAAATCTCAATCCATCACTCTCTCTTAATCCCTTGTGGGGCTTCTGCCAGACCTTTCACCTTAAGCCTCTCTGCTGTCTTCAGGAAGGCTGGTAGCTGCTCTTGTGAAACATTTACTTCTCCTGCGTACATGAACTCCAAAATTGACTGGAGGTGGCTGAACGGAACATCTTTCAAGATAATTATTGGATGTTTAGAAGGATTTTCCTGAATAAGGCAGGGGAAATATGTTAATATTGTAATTGAAAATTAAAATAATAATTAGAAATCTCTTTGAGTGATTCAAATTTTACCTCAAGAAGTGTTTTGAAATAGGGACTGCACGCTGATAGAACCATCTTGTGTGCCTTACATGTTTGCCCCTCACATGCCAATGTAACATCTGTAAAACTTTTTTCATCTCGTAGATGCTTGAAAGATGAAACCATGTTTGACTGAAAATCGTTCCATTTCAGGAAAAACTGTTGTTGTTCATGAGCCATGGTAAAATCTGCAATATAGATAAAACGCTCATTAACGAGTGAATGAATGAGTCAATACAGTGAAATGGCGAATGCAAAGTTAAAAAAAAAAAAAAAACTCAAGGCAAAAACTAATAACATAAAGATCTAGAGTATGAATAATTTAAGATGGAAGAACATTAATTAAAATTGCAACAAGAGTTACAATGTAGTTACACAAAATTGTGCTCTAAAACACAAACGATTAAAAATTTGAAGGACACTTCCTAGATAATGATACAGAACAATAATGTCCATTCAGTGTTAAGATGCCGAAATAAAATAGAATGACAACTTAAATCCTGACAACCACTTCAAGGTGAAACCGATCGCCTTGAGATGAATTGCAGGTTAGGATTACATCACTAATTGATGCCGAAAATATTATGGACGTCTGTCCAGAGTAAACACACGATGATGAGCGAGAAACCATTGAGAAATGAGATTACCTGGAATGTACTGATATAATTAGAGACTATCGTATAACTAATATGTCACGCAAACGGAGTTTTTTTTTACTGAGGTGAAGCAATGAAACGTTTTGCCACGGACAGAAAAGTCTCACATCTGATAGTCCCCCTCCCCCAACGTAAATAGTGATAGACAAAAACAGATTCCCACACGTGAAAAAACGGTAAATGAAAGGAAAGTTAGGATACCAAACAAGCTATCGGATAATCATAAGTAATTATGCCAACCTGGGGAGATTACTACAACAAGAAGTTATAAAAATCACACTTGTAAACACCACTGTAACTGTTTCACTTCTCACTTCTTTTCCAGCCAGCCCTAAGCCCTAAGCCCTCTAGTTCGCGAGGCCGTAGAAAATGTCCAGTTTTAGATACGGCCAGTGCCGCTGGAGTACGGGTGCAGCACTAAAAGTCATACAAGTTATGTGCGGGAAAGAACGAGGGAAAATCTAGATGGACATTTTGTAATAATTAACTAATTATTACCCAGTTGTTTTGATTCTACAACAGCTTTTAAATGGACAAAACGTAAGTTGCAGTCCAGTGGGTGGCGTGGGAGTAGTGGTACCCATGAAAAGGCTCTGCCCTCTAGGATATTCCAGGCATTCGTCACGAAATAGTTGACAGTCGGTCACTTCTTTACTGTGCTTCGCGCCGAGACAACGCACAGGCATCACACAACGCTTGTGCGTGCTACAATATCCGCCATTGTTCAGCCGGGACTCGTGCTCCTGTAGAACCCAAGTTGGGTTTTGTGAAAATTTATTTGGTGTTGTGTGCTCAGTTTTAGTGCCATGTCGAAGAAAAGTGAGAACGAAGTTCATGGCTCAGAATCAGAGGCCGAAGAAGAAGAATTTTCTGTCGAAGAAGTGCTGGACCGACGGGAGAAAGGGGGGAAGGTTGAGTACTACTTGAAGTGGAAAGGCTATTCCCATGCAGACAATACATGGGAGCCTGAAGAAAATTTGGATTGCCCTGATCTCATTCAAGCATTTGAGTCTAAAAGACGCAAGAAGGAGGAGGAAAAGAAAGCTAACCGTAAAAGTCGTGGAAAGGACGAAGAGAAGAAGAAGCCGGCTGAGGATGATGACACACCTTTAGCCAAGAAAAAGAAGGTTGAGAAACCCGAAAAGGAAGACAGGAAGAAAGATGAAGAACGGAAAAAGAAGAAATCGACTGTTACCGACGATCAGAAACCTCAAGGTTTTGCCAGGGGACTCGAACCTGAAAAGATCATCGGTGCCACAGATTCCAGTGGTCAGCTTATGTTCCTTATGAAGTGGAAGGGAACTGACGAAGCAGATCTAGTCCCAGCTACTCAAGCCAACACAACTTGTCCTCAAATTGTAATTAAATTCTACGAAGAAAGGCTCACCTGGCATTCACCTTCCACCGATGAAGACAAAGGGGTCACGGCAAGTAATTAAGAATGTTCTTTCGAGTTGACATGATGCCACGGGAAGATTGGCACAATAATTCTACTCCCTTCTCATTTAATTATCTTAATATTAGAACTTGTTAATTGCTTTAAGAGCCTAGATTGTCTCTAGTTGTTCTTAAACCTGTTTTATTTGTAAGCATCTAGTATTACATATTCATTATTTTTATACTACCACTTTGATGCTTTGCATGTGGCAAAAGGTTTTCAACGAAATGAGAAAGAACTCATTGTTTGAAGTTCTAGATTAAGTGTCCAGGCACTTCCATGTGTCTTGCCTTACTTTTATTTTGTAAATAATCATTATTCTAATAAATTTTGACTTCCAAAACCAGCTTAAACTTGTTTCTGATGTATCAATTGATATTACCCTAAGATTGTTGCTACCTGTTTTGAGCACTTATCAAAGTCAAACACAAGCAGTTGGATTGACAAAGAGTGATTGTGTACCAATAGTGCACCTTCCAGTCTTTTGGTATTTCTTGATTAATGTTTTTAACTTGTTAGACTCTCCAGCTACCTTAAGTGATCTTAATTGGCTTGGGTGGAGCAAAGATTAGAATTAATTGTCGAACAGACAAGTTTTAATATTCTATGAAACAAATGCAGAAGTTTGACATGAGTAGTTCAAAGTGTAACCAGGGAGAAAATCACAGTACATGTACCCTGCCATACCTTCCACATCCTATAACTTATCACAGCAATGAGCAATCAAGCTGGTCCTTAGCCTTGAACTTCACAATAGAGAAGAGATTAGTCAGCTACACTCGCTTGAAGGCCTGGAGTGGTTAATTAGCAAGAACAACAAATTCGGCAATACCTGTACAATAGAGGTAGTGAACCCACAAAGCAAACAAAAACTGTAAACTAGTGCAACTTAAAAGGAACAGAAAATGGAAAGAAATGTTAGTTAAATGCCGAGTAACTTAAAAAGCACTCTTGTAAACCCCAACACTTTAGAATAGAATAGACATTGTTTCTGCTTTTGAGCATACTACCAAACTCAAACTTGAGTAAATAATATTTTATATATCTATATTGCCATACTGACTTAGTTCATCCACTGATCTTAAAAACTGACATCATGCATTACACCAAATTTTTCAGACTAGATTGAAAACATAGCAAGTTAAATTTCTGGTAGATATTTGAGCACTTCCTTTTTCTAAAAAAAAAATCTTGTATTGAGGAGCAGTGACTAAGAAAATATTAAGAAGAACATATGTTTTCTGTGGAAATTAAAAAAAAACTGTTTATTATCTAACATGGTTAGAAACATGAAGGCAGGAATCAATGCTGTAATTCTATTCAAAATTACCCTGTGAATTGAGACCATTTTAATAGCACTGCATGATCATTGACTAGTAGTTTCAGAAAATTAATCTCCAGCAGTCTCTCACTTATTGGTATTCAGTCAGATGTTCACAGATAAACAAATTCCCCCAACTTCTAAAGACTTCAGTCTTATTTCATCTTGCATATAAGTCATTATTTGCATAAATATTTAGACAGACATTTCAATAACAGCAGTATTCTTTGGTGTCAAGATTATCACCTATACCTTTCCACTTTGCTCTAGAAAACAATGTAGGTTTCGCAGCCAAATAGATATAAAACTATGACAAGACTTCAAACAAAATTTTGCACAACCTACTATTAAAACTAAATTAAAAACAACACCTTTCACAAAATTGTTAAAATGAATTAATTCTACCAATTAACATTAATAATAAAATGGTAAAGTGAAACCCCAATAAATAGTTGTGCTTCTTTGTGTAGAAATGATAAGATTTTGGAAGAAAAACATAAATATTTGTCCATCTTCCCAAACTCTTAAATTTAAACTGAAATTTGATGCATATGGACACTTTAGCCCAAATTGGCATAAACAGTATTTACTTGCTGTGTGCAGCGGATAAACGTTGCTCGCTTGGAAAGTTCTCTGAGCTGTCCTGCACCAGTGTATGTGCAAGCAGATCGCAAGCCTCCTAACACATCCAAAACTGTGCACTCAACATCACCTCTATAAGGGACTTGAACAGTTTTACCCTCAGCTGACCTGCAAACAAAATCAGTAACATGAATAATTACTTAGATTTAAATTGTAAAATATAAAACTTATTCTTTTTCAATCAAAATATGTTTCCTTTACCTGTAGTCAGCAACCCCACCAGCATGTTTCTTCATTGCAGTATCTGATGACATTCCATAGAAAGACTTGTACTGTTTCCCATCAGATTTAGTGATGATCTCTCCACCACACTGATCATGGCCAGCCAGCATTCCCCCGAGCATGACAAAATCTGCTCCAGCGCCAAAAGCTTTTGCAACATCTCCAGGACAAGTGCAACCTCCATCCTGATTTAAGGCAGGTAATGTAATATTTACCATTTGGCAGTGTTAGAATATTGAAAAGGATCTTGCGAACAAAAGTAAATATTAAAATTACTTACAGATATAATGTGGCCACCAAGACCATGAGCAGCGTCAGCACATTCAAGAACAGCACTAAGCTGTGGGTAACCCACTCCAGTTTTCAGGCGAGTGGTGCAAACAGAACCTGGCCCAATTCCAACTTTAACAATATCAGCCCCTGAAAGAATTAGTTCTTCAACCATCTCCCCCGTAACAACATTGCCTGCCTGAAACCAAAATAGACATAAGTGATACAAATATCAGCAGACCATTTCAAGATATAATTGCACCCAGCAGTGCCTAGTGCATTTGGCACTTAAAATTCAACACACATGTAGTGCATTAAAAGCGCATTACAGCATATAATGCACAAAAATGTGTTACCTTAATGTGCAGTAAATGCGGTAATGAGCATAAAAAGTGCGACAGGCGCTGTTCATGGTGCTCTACTTACAATGATTGTGTGTTGTGGAAAAGCATTTCGAACTTTCCTGACAAATTCAACAAAATTCTGAGTGTAACCATTAGCAACATCCAGACAGATAAATTTGACTCCAGGATTAACATTTAATACTGTGGAAAGTCTTTCAAAATCTGCTTGTCCTACACCAGATGAAGCGGCAACATGGGGAAGAGCATTTGGGTAAACTTCAGCGAATTTCTGCCACTCTTCAGGGGTGTAATACTTGTGTACTGTTGTAAATAGCCCATGCTAAAGAAGAGAAGGGATTTAAACATAAAATAAAAATTTGTTTAAGCAAAATGGTAGATAATTCAGAGGTTTCATCTACCTTGGCAAGAACAGCAGCCATTTCAAAAGTACCAATGGTATCCATATTAGAGGCAATAACTGGTATGCCTTTGTACGATTGCTTGGAGTTCCTAAAAGTAATCTCGCGGTATAGGTCAACCTGCAACAGGATTTGAAGGGTACAGGGAATGACTAGGTTAAGAACAAATCGTTTATTTAATAGTGATAACTTTTACCCGGATTTTACGGAAGCCTTGAAAAAAAGGATAACAAAAGTTTCTACCGTAGCCGTCTTCTATACCCATATGATTCGTACGAAATATTCAATTATGATAAATTATGACAATTAAAGTGACGTACGAACCTCTGATCTGCTTTGAAGAGTGCTTCTTTTGGGACGAAGTAGAACATCTTTGAAGTCTAATTTTATCTCATTAATAATATTAGGCATCGTTAAAAGAGTATTTTGATTTTGCGGGTTTTGGCTGAAAGAACAAATTAAAAGACTATCTTCAATTTTTAGGAAGACACCGTTTTTCAGCTGCTCCGCATCGCCAGCAGACGACGGCCAGTTGACACTGCCGAAGACAACTCATCCTAGCGACTCACATTGATTCAAAATAAAGAGAAAAAAAATCAGAGACTCTGAGTCAGAAAAGAACCAGGGAAAATTTGAATTGCGCATGTGGTTTATTATCGTATGTGTTAGGAGTAATGTCCGAAGCTCAATATTTTCCTTATCCCGCATAGGAATCAGCTTGAACCTCGCAGCAAGCTTGGCTTGAACTTTGAAGTCGGCCTTGAGGAAAGAGGGGGAATTTTAAGATTCGAAGTCGACTTTTTGACCTAAACCATTTTATCATATCATCACATACGCCTTTAAATTGTTGATTCACCTTAATGACCTCTTTCTATTTAACAGTTTCTGGCTGGGAACACGCGGCAAGTCAAGTAGTTCGTTTTTAGAACGCAACAGCATACAAAAATCTAAAAATCCTTCATATCATTTTTTCTAACTAATAAAATATCACATAAACATTGTTTTGGTTATCTATGAGTGTGGGGGTTCGAGACACGACACTTCTTTAAACCGTCCGACTTGCTCAGACTTCAAACTCACCCCTTACACACTTTATATTTTCGCGCGTCATCGAATACCTCCATGGCCTTATAGTAGCCACTGTTGTCGACATTTCAAACGTAAAGGGCGGGAATAATTACTTGTAGGTTTTAAATCAATATAGGGATATTTTCCATTCTTTGTTTACTTTATGGTAGATATATTTTGATTTCAAGACCATTTATGCGTGTCTAGATGTTTGGACAGGCTTCAAAATCGGAAAAGAGCTACGATTCTCTGGCTTGACAGAACCTTCTTGGCTCACTACGACAAGAAGAAATGGAGCATTGTGGGAAAAAAAAACAGAATTTCATCATGGCCACGCAGCGTTGCTAATAGCCCTATTGTGTTCGCTACCAATATGTTTTCATGCTTCTAAACGAAAGTTACCCCTCAATGTGTATTTTTAGTTCAAAGTAAGCAACGTTACACATTTCTAGAGTATTTTGTGAACACACAGCTTGGATTTACTGTGGAGTCCCGGCGGTTTTGCATGTTAAAGGGACAGCGGGTCGCATGGGAGGTGGAGCAATTTGGATAGGCTGAGACATTAGAAAGTTTGGTTGGCCTCTGTATCAACATAAACAAATACGCTAGCCAGCTCAATATTAGAATCACAAAGTTATGGCTGTCACGCTTGGGACAAGTCTGCAGCAAGTGATTTGATCGTTCCCTATCTATGTCGTACGGTACTAAAATTTAAGGCTATATGTCTCCGTAAGATTGGCTCACAACAAAATGAATAGATTTGTTCGTGAAACTAACATGAGTCATTTAGCACACAGTCATCACTTAAAACCTTTTAATTCTACGGCGCGCTTTGTTCGAAGAAGCTTAGATTCGCTGCAATATTTTTGATAGGTTAAGAGTGTGTCCGAATTCAGCCACCGACCGAGCACCGACCGGTCGGTGCTCGGTCGGTGGCTGAATTCGGACACACTCTCTGGCCCTTGACAACAAGACCTAGTCATCTGTAAACAATATAGTTACTTGAGGCTTCTATCCTTAAGAATAAGATAGTAAGTCAATCAAATTGATCCGGATCGCAGTTGAATTATGAACTTCATCGTTTTATGACATTTGTCATCAGATATTTCTCAAAAATTTCACTGAGGGATGTGACAGCTTCATCATCTTCATTCATCATCATCATTTGCAAACAAATTTGTCTTGTTACTCTTGTTCTATAATTAGGAGTAGTAACTTTCCAGTGGTATTTTTTGCTTGAAGTAGAAAAAGGGAGACTTTTGGGATGTTCACATTCTCTTATGGTAATCTAGTATTTAATTGCTACCATTGGTACTATCCTCAAATGAACTGAGCATTAGCATAATTAAATTACTTTTTACATACTCAATTCAATGTCTCTTGCACTGAACCTATATAACCCTTTAGGAGGAAGAGGAATAACTCATCTCTTCACAGAAGAATCTACTTACTTGTCATCATATATTGAAGTCTTTCTTAAAAAGAAAATTTAATCTTTCATCTATTGCCTTACCAAAGTCACACAATTTATGGCATTAGCTAGTTTGTTTTTATTTATCCTTTAATATTATGCAAATAAGAAAAAGTAGTTGGTCATGCCAGAACAGTTATCTTTTGAACAATAATCGTAATTGTGGTATCAAGCTATTTAACATGGCTTCAAGAATTAATCTGTCAGTCCAAGTGGCAGTTGCTATTTTGCTAAGAAGAGTATCCCAAGAAAATCATAACATTGGGGAACGTGCTTGGGGTTGGCTTGTTGGCATGCTCAGGGTTCGTTAGTGGAGGTGGGTATGAATTTACAAAATTGGTCACATCTTATTCATTTTCATTTTTTGCTGCCTGCTTCTGTGTGCCATTCAGTTACATTTACAATAAATATATGTAGTTCATTACAAGGCTATTCAATTTTAAAATTTATTTTTTATTTTTGTTTGAAGTTTAACATAAGATTATTTTATCACAATTTTTCTATGGAGTTATGATATCTACATTTGTCTTGCTTCAAATTTTTAATTTAGATGATCTCTCAGCACGCATTTCACTGACCACATGTCTCTCATTGCTGGGTGCTTGTCTTAAATTTTTTATCTGTAACATAGCAAAGGCTTTAACACCAAGAATGAGCTTTCTCCTTGTAGACCGGATTCATTTATTCTTCCGACTTAATTTTAATGTGAAGGGTCCATTTCTGATAATATCTAGCTATTTGCTTATTGTTTATGTTCATGTATGGCATACATTTTATTGAAAGTCCCTATTTTTAATTGAACTTTTCTATTGTAGCAGTGTTCCAATCGTGCTATTTTATTTGAATTTAATTGAAATTATAGTTGGGTGCTGATATGTAAAGCTATGGCTGTTAAGCTGCATTGGCTGTTAACGCTCAAAAAGTACTGTTTTAAGTTTTAATTTTGAAAAACTGAATTTTTATAGAAGTGGTTTATTACTGTATCTTTTATTAACAGCTGTTGATTGATTTGTGATGCCAAAATATTTTCATTTTGTCAGGTTTTTATGTGTCCCATTCTTCTTGTTGCAGATGAATTGGGTCAGAATGAGAGATAAAATTTGCTGACCCCTGCTTCAGCAGTGGAGAACCACCAATGGATAAAATGTACATTAAACATGAGCCAGGCTTGGATACAAGTGGCATGGCAAGTGTGTTGGGAAGCGGGGTTGCAGGCGGGGTAGCTGCTGATGCAGCACAATCTCGCATCTGTTTTGTATGTGGAAGTGTAGGGCACAAAGAGCAATTTTGGCTTAATGTTAAGCCCAATTCTAGCAACCCCAGTGAACCATACTTCCCATATTTAGAGAGTCATGAACCACCATCAGGTTACAGACACCTTTCAAGTTCTCGACCAGATACTGTGGTGAGTTGCTCCTCTGCATGCCATGCTTTCTTTCTGATAAAATTCATTGTAGTTTTTTGTTTTAATATAGCTTTTTTTTCAGGTTCGATCGTGCTATTTGTGTTATTCAATGTTGATGCAGCAGTGGAATAATTATGAGCGTGACAAAACACCACATGCTCAAAGATTGTACTGGATGAAGCGCTGTGATAATGGACCATACACGGGTGCAGAAATGGGATTACAAGGAGAATATGCTGCTCAGGTGCTTGGACTCAGTCATGAACCAAATGCAATATCTGCATCTACAGCTGTTTCCCAAACTCTGAATATTATACCATCAACTACAGCCACAACATCTGCTGTAAACTCAAGTGTGGATATTTCTTCATCTGGGCCTCAGCAGCATACCCCATCTTCATTTCGGTTTGTTATCCTCACTGTTGTTTGATGATGTATTTGGCTACAACCCCCAATTCTGATCTGTGTTTTACCATTATCAGGGAAGAAACTGGTGCTGCCACTCCTTCATCCACTCCGATTAAAGCTGCTAGTTTGCCATTGACTACGGGTTTGCCATCTCGTTCACTAGAAGATCACAGATCTTCTTCTGATATGGCTCTTGATTTAAGAAATACGTCTCGTAATTCACCTACTTTGTTGCCTGCTCCTCAGCCTGTCTCCAGTAATTTTCATCTTATTGTCAGTAGAATTGGTGTCATAATCATCTAAAATTTGAAGATTTACATGAAATTTCTCTTTACTTTGATTTAGGTGCATTTTCCCGCCTTACAAGCACTCCTGCTATGGACATTTTAGATCTCAGTATGCCAGATAAAAATGCAATGACTGAAGTTTGTTATGTTTGTGGGGATGAGTTTAAAAGGGGCATTTTAAATCATATTGCGGCAAAGCCTCAAACTCTCAAGCCTGGTGAAATTCCACCTCATCCATCAACAATTGATGTGAACAAAGTTCAGCAGCCTTTCTTTCCAAGTTTAATGTTGCACCCAAGACCAAGCAGGTCACGGCCTATGGATAGTGCTGGCCGAGTGCAGGTATGAACAATGTGCATTTTGAGATATGATAGTGGTGATCATAAGCTTTTGATATATACCCATAGTTAACAATTTCTCATTGTCTCTCCCCCCCATAACTATGTATTGAGTCCTCTATGTTTTTACATCACAGGCCTGTTCGGAGTGTCAGAGACATTTATTACAACAGTGGCATACATTATCAGCTCAAAGAATCCCTCACCAAGAACGAAACTATATTCTTCGTAAACGACCTGCCCCAGCGCTTGATAATAGCACCTTTGTTTGTTATACATGTGCTCTTGAATATCCTTCCACGTCACTTCGATTATTGTTTTGCTGTCCAAATGCAGAAAAAGAGCCCTATTTTCCTTTTATTTGTGGCCTTAAACCACCCCTTGGAGCTAGTCCCATATCTCCTCAAGGGACAGTGCAGGTAAATCTTTAACTTGTTTGTTACCTATTTATCATTGGGAACATTACTTCAACTAAATGGTTTTCTTGTTTTCTTTTTTTCTTTTTCTATTTTTATTAAGGTTTGCTCTATCTGTCACAAATCAATTCCTCAAAAACAACAAGTGTTTGGAGGTGAACCATCAGGAATGCTTGGTGGTCTAGCGGGTGGATTTCAAGGAAGTGTTTCTGGTAGTTTACATGGTAGTGGGATGGGAGGTGAGTTAGGTGCTGTTAGATTAGCTGGAGGCAGCCAAATTGGTAGTGATATACGCTTTAAGCCATATGAACTAAGTCGTCCTCCAAGTGCAAGTGGCAGCAGACAGAGAACACCAACATCTGATCAAATGGCAAGTTGATTATTGTTTTCATTATTTTATATTATCAAATATTCATTGATGGTTATTTTTATCTTACATTTCTAATGTTTGGAGCAGGGTCTCACTGCATCTCCTGGAGCAGGAAGTCCCAAACCACCTTCTTGGCCTGAACCTCGACCATCATCAAGACCTCAAGCAACACCCCCACCTCAACCAGTGGGTGGAACAGGTCAACTACAAAGTTATCGGTGTTACGTCTGTTCAGGGCTCTTCGCTAAGAATCATCTGGAATGGTTGTGTACAAGTGCGGAAGGCATGAATTCTCATGCAATGCATTTTCCTTGTTTGCGCAATGTAAGTGTCGTAAACATCAGGAATGCACCAACCTTAATTGTGTTGTATGTAACAATATGTTCTTATGTGCTATACCATGCTTCTCATCCATTTAGCTGGTGAGGAGTAATGATTTCAGCTCAGCTGATTCTCATGGACGAGTGCTTTCTTGTACACGGTGTTATCGCCACCTGGCTCGACAGTGGGATAACATGGAACAAGAGAGAGTACCTTTAGAAAGGCGAAGGTATGCCGTTGACTCTGTTTTCTCATCTATCTATCTACCTATCTGAAAAAAAGTCGGTGTTAACTTTGATTTTTTCCCTTTTACAAACAGGTATGATTTACCAAGTCCTGCCAATCCAGGTTGTTGGAATGGTTCATCATCTCCATCACCTCATCCACGCTCTGCTCCTCCTACACCACCATCTAGCACCCCAACTCCTACTCCTCCTGCTGCCACAGGTGGCAGTTCCATCTACTGTTTCTTGTGCGGCCTCCACTCAGAACTGACTCTTGCCCGAGTGTTGTATGGTCGTTCTCAAGGTCCAAGTGCTCCTTTCTTTCCCTCACTTCTCACACATCACTCCCCTCCCAATGCTGAACAACTGCGAGAAGATGGTTCTGCTCTTGTATGTACATTTTGTTACCATTCACTCCTTGCACAGTGGAAAAGGTTGGTTTTTTATTACATTTAATTCCTGGTTAATTTTTGTTAGTAATTTCTAACCTGTAAAGATTTACTTTGATTTTGTTCTTTCGTTCAGGTATGAAGCTGTAGCAAGCAGTTCAGGCACATTGGTACCCTCAGACAGACGAGAATATAACACTCATGACTACTGTTGTTATGTTTGTGGTGTTGCAACATACCGCCGAAGAGTACGTGCTTTACCCGTTAAAGTAAGTCCTGCTGTGCTTATTCCGTTGATCCTTTGAAAGATTTATTATGATAATTTCTTCCCTAAATACAAATTGTCAATTGTGAATTCTGTATAGGATTTCCCATTCTTGAAAGATCACCGTCAGTCAGATAAGCGCCTTCTTCTGGAGAATGGAGATTTTGCTGTTGTTTGCTTGGACTGCTATGAATCACTGCGAGCCCAGTCGCTTACTTATGAGCGCATGGGGCTGCCTGTTGATAAAAGAGAGTACAATTGGATCACTCAACCTCCTCCACCAGAGGATTCACCAGATGCATCTATTGCAAGGCTTCCATCAGGAGAACGCACTGAGAAGTCATCATTGGTACTACACATTGAATGAAAATGGTCTCTTGTCAGATTTACAACAAAACATTCTCTTTAACTGATTTGTCTATTTGTCTTTTGTTAGAGCTCACCACTAATATCAAACCGCACTGCTAAGAAGCCTGCTCCTTCACCAAAAGTAGCTGGTCCTGACAGAAAGAACTCAAAACAGCTTGTCCACCCCGATCATCAGGGTAAGTTTGGCATCCAAATCTATTTTTTTTCTCCAAGGTTTGGAATGTATGCAGCGAAGGTTTTGAGTGCCTGGTCACATCAGAGGGTGTGGACCTCAGTTCAATCCAAACAGGCTCGAGAGGGTGCATTAAGGTGTTTATGCACCGTAGTGTTGTGGAAGACCTGCAAGTGTTGACCGCTCGTGTTCTTGCCGCTGCTCCATAGCGGTCACCACACCAT
>NW_026267134.1:4308290-4311402 GCF_000697945.3 Frankliniella occidentalis
TCCCCCTCCTCCCCTCTCCTTGTCCCCAGTCTCCCTTCTCCCCATCCCAACCCTTTCGCCTCCTTGCTGCCCTCACTCGGGTCCATGAACGCCCCTCGATCCGCGAGAAGCCGTGGTGTCGATCCTGGAGCCGTGATTGGCAGTCGGCTCGGCGGGGCCTGGGGCCTGGCCTGGGCGGTGCGGGTGCTCATCTGTTTGTTTGGCTCGAGTCCCTGCGGGTCCCTGCGGGTCCCTACCCACCCCGGGGGCGTATCAGCACCGCCCCTTCGACCTCACCCTGGCTCCCTCGTGCACGGCGAGGCGAGGCGCGCACCCACACATCTGCAATCTGTGAGCTCGCCTCTTTCCCCCTTGCTGCTCCCTCTCCCTCCCTCTCTCATTGATTTTCCAGCCTCCAGCCCCTCTCTCCCTCAGTATCCCGCGCGCACTCTCTCTCTCTCCATCCCTCCCTCCCTCGCTGTGGCCCGGACACAGGCGAAAGGAGCTGGTGCGCATCCCCCCTCCCCTTCCCCCGCGGAGCCACTACGCGGCAGGGCCGGGTCCCGCGCAGCAGGGGGCTGGACTGGGAGTCAAGTCGGTCTGGACGAGACTTGACCTCTGCTGGGTCACCTTGCCGCGTGGCGGGGGCTGATCCGACCGTCCGGTCCAGTCCGTCGCGGCCGCCGCGTATGTTCCCGTATGCAAATGAGCCAGTTGGTGTGTGGCACTGGGCGAGGGGGGCGGCGGGCGGGTGGCGCTGCCAAACGACTGGCGAGGCGGGGCGTGGATTTGCCGTCCGCCAAATGTTGAAGCCTCTGTCGCACTCACTGGCGCGGCAGTGCCCACCACCCCTTTCTCCCTCCTTTGAGCTCCGCCATCCACCCTGCTTTGGGGACATCTAAATGCCTTCTTATTCCCTCTGCAGAGGCGTACGAAGGGGGCGACGTCGCCGCCTCGCCGTCAGGGAGACTTCGCGACAACGACGAGCCCTCTGGTTTCTTTCCCCCTTTGGAGAGTTCTTCGTGGTCGGGAACGCGGCGCGAGAATGGAAAAGTGAGTGTGTGTGGAAATGGGGGGGGGGTGCTGGAGGTTGAAGTCGCTCCTGCATTGTGCTGCCTTCACCAGAGGGACGAGTGGATGGCGACGAGGGACGCGGGGGGCCATTCAATGAAGCGTGGTGTGTCGGGGCGGGGGGTGGCTAAACTACAAGTCGGGCGGGGAGGAGGGCCGCGCGGCGGAGAGCTGCGCTGCTGCGAGGGGTTGCCCGAGTGACCAGCAGCTGGCTGGCGGAGCCGGCGGCGGCAGCGGCGGGCTAGTCGACGCGAGACCTGACCCGACCCGAACCGACCCGGCGACCCGACCCGACTCGACCCCGGCCACCCCGGCCCGGCCGCCGCCGAGCGCTAATTTGCTGGTCGGTCTGTCTCTTTCTCACGCGCGCTGCACACCCCGCAGCTGGTGGCGGCAGCGCTCGCCGCTCTGCGCCGCTCCAAGGGGTTGTAAGCGCGCCGTGTTTATTCAGTGGCTCGGCGTCGCTTCTCGCCCCGCTCCCGCTCCGCTTGTTTTGCCTCGCGACGCCGCCGCGCGACCGACGCCCGTGCGGTACTTGTCTTCTCGAGTCCGTGTGTGGAAGAGCGAGAGGGAGAGTGAGAGAGAGCCAGATTAAGGGGTGGTGGGGAAGTGAGAGGGGATGAACAGACAGACGGACGGACGGACGGGTGGCGCATAGCGCGGGCGTAGCAGCAGCTCATCCACTAGGGGTGGGGCCGCCGGGCTGCGCTGAATACGTGCGGCTAGGCGGCGTGGTCGATGATCCGCCCCGCCCCGCCCCGCCCCGCCCCGCGCGGCGCCTCGCAATTAGGCAGCGCCCCACCCTCTTAGCCCCGCGCCCAGGGGTCGGGTCGGGCCCTGTCGGCGGCGGGGGCGGGCAAGGGGCGGCCTGCTGGTCGCTGTTGCACGGCGTGGCGGCCCCACCGTGACCACCACATGCCAGCGGCCGCCGGGGCCCCGGCCCCAGGGGAGAGAGAGAGGCTCACCACGGCGATCGCGCCGCTCCCCACCATACTCTCCGCCCCGCCCCGCGCCGCCCTGCCCCGCCCCGCCCCCGGGGTGTGTCCATACGCTGAGGCCAAGCCACACCACCAGGCTCACCAGGCAGGCCGGGCTTGTTGGGGCCACCCCGCCTGCCACTGCTCCTGCTCCTTGGAGTGCCGGCACGCCACGCTCCGCCACGCCCCTCCCCTCCCCTTCCATAGGGGTTGGCGCGGCGCGCGCAGTGCTCCGCCGCCGCCGCTGCCGCCCGCCGCCGCCGCCAGCCCAGCCAGTTCTCGCGCGGACGCCGCAGCGAGAGGTCTGGTTCGCGCCGCGCAGAGTCGACTCGAGCTGAGACGCGTCGCGCCACACAAGACTGCACGCCCGGCGAGTCAAGCTGTGAGTGTTGAGTGCGCCGCCCGGTGGTCTGCGACGGACGGATAACTTCGATGGATGGATAAACGGATGGATCTCGACGATGTGTTCAGTGTAGCTCGTGTGCCCCTCCCCCCGCCCCCTCTTTTCCAACCCCCAATTAAATTCAGAAGTGCGATGGGCAGTCAGTGTTGGGGTAGGTAGGTGTGGTGCTGGCCGGCGCGGCTCGCTTGGTCGGCGGCGCCGCCCTGTCACTTTGTCAGAGCTGCGCCTGTCGCACCCGCCCTGCTCCGCCCCTCCCCCTGCCCCCTTCCCCTCTCGCCCGCCGCGCTTCCCGCCCCTCGTATCATGTCAAGCAGCGGTCGGGTTCCTCCCCGCTCCGCCACCCCGCCGTTATCTCTCTGCTGGGGTGGTCCATCTGCCGGGGCGGGGCGGGGCGGCGCGGGCGGGGCGGCGAGAGAGAGGGAGGGGGAGGGAGGCGCGCGGCGCGGCACCGGCGCTGTCATCATTGGCCTCTAATGCACCCCCGCGCTAACCTGCTCCTCTCCGCGCTCTCCCCTCCCGCAGAGCGCACTCACTCCCTCCCGCACCCCCGCGCGCTCTTGCCTCTCAACCTCCCTCGCCCTCCCAGCCTCACGCGGTCACTCTCACGCCGATTCCCCCTCTCTTTCTCTCGCTCTCTCATTCTCTCCCTCTCTCTTTCAGTTTCTCTCGCTCCCTCTCTCTC
>NW_026267134.1:4312231-4323786 GCF_000697945.3 Frankliniella occidentalis
CCCTCCCTCCCACCGGGGGCACACATGTCGCACGGGGGGCATTCCCCCCTCAGCCCCCGCCCCTTCTGCCGCAGCCGATTCAGTCGTAGGGCGCGGCAGCGCGGCACGCCTAGGGTCGGCCTTTCGCTGTGTGCGATCACCGTGGCAATTATCCGCTCTATGTATAGCCGGCTGAGCTCCCGGGGGCTGCGTGCGGGCCGCGCCGCGAGAGCCTTGCCGCTGATGCTGCTCGGCCCCGCTCTATCTGTCCCTTCCTTCTGCTGTCTGTCTCTGCCCCCAAAGCAGGCTAAGCGCCCAATTTTGCGCCCACGGCGGTCTCGTTCGCCCCGACCCCACTGCTCTCGCCCTCCCCGTCCCTCGGGCACTCCGTGTCAAATAATGTCCTCCGGACCGCTGACTGAGCAGAGAAGGCGGGAGGGAGACACAGATGACGCCGATCCTCTCGGCGTCTCCCTAACAATTAGCGCCACCCCCGGCGGCAAACACTCTCCCTCCCTCCTACTCTCGCCCCCTTTCTCTCTATCGCCCCCTCTCTCTGTCGCCCCCTCTCTCTGTCGCTCCCTCTCTGTCTCTCTCTCGCTCCCTTTCTATGTCCCTCCCTCTCCCTGTCGCTCCCGCTCGCTCTTGCTCTCTCTCTCTTGCTCTCTCGCTCCCTCTGCAGTGCGTGATCCTCCCCCTGCGATGGGGCCGCGGGGCGTGCGCGCCTCGGCTCATTTCCCTAATCAAGCGTCGCTGCTCGCTCCGCGGCTCCGCGCCCCCCATCAACACATGAGGGGTTGTAATCCGGCTCGTCACCCATTGACGGAGACGTATCGGGGTGGGGCGTACAGAAAGTATACGTATTTAAAAAAAAAAAAAAAAAACAGGCTAGGTGACATGCAGGGGTAAATTTATCATGAACTCTCCATCAAAACGGCTAGCTCAAATGAAAAGTCATTGAAAAATTACCTCACTTGCCACAAGATTCAAACAGATGACAAAATAAGTGCACGTCCTACCTCTTTATTTGAAACACTTCGCGATGGCGCCGCTTACCCACGCCGTATAGCCGCAGCCCCAGCTCTCCCTTAGCTCTGTCCCAGCACTGCCCTAGCTCTGCCCTAGCTCTGCCCTAGCTCTGCCCCAGCTCTGCCCCAGCTCCGCCCCAGCTCTGCCCCAGCTCGCCCCAGCTCCGCCCCAGCTCCGCCCCAGCTCCGCCCCAGCTCCGCCCCAGCTCCGCCCCAGCTCCTCGGCACGCGCGACGCCACACCGCCGGTGCTCCGCGGGGCACATACCGGGCAGGCTTGGCGCGCCCCGAGGCCCGTGCGTGCATGAGGCTGAGGCCCGAGGCGGCGGGGCCCCGGGGGGCTTCGGGTCGGTGCTCGCCCCCAGACGACCCCGGGGATGGCTGGCGGGGCACTGCGAGCTGCGGGAGGTTTTTTTCCCTCTCCCCTTCCCCTCGCTCCCGGTGCTCCCCCTGCTCTTCGAGCTCTTCCTCGTGTCTCCGCTTGCGCCGCCCTCCCTCGGAGGGCGATCGGGGACCTCCCGCTCCTGTAACTCGCGTGGCCCCTGTCTGACCTCTCCCCTCCCCTTTCCCTCCCTGCCCCGCGTACGCGCCCCCTAGGGACAGCCAGCACTTCCTCTGCGTGCTCCTCGGCGAGTCTCTGGGATATGCTCGCTATCCGGTGTAACTCCGTGGGGTGGCGAGGGGTGAAGAAGGTCCCGCCAGAGGGCGCACACGACGCACACTGTTCACGCCGAAGAGATCCATCCATCCGTTCGTCCATTCGTCATCCATCCGTCTGTGCGGACACTTGGCCGTGCGGCGCGCTCACTCACAAGGCCCTCTTGCAGTTGATGGGTGTGATGTGCGACCCCTTGGCGTGAAGACGGCCCGCACGGTCCCCTGGACGCCCCGCGCGGCTCTCCCCCCCGCCGGCCCCGCCGCGCCCTCGGCCCTCATGGACTTCCGCGGCGTCGCGGCGCCCCCGCCCGCCCCGCCCGGCCACGGCGCCGGCGCGGGGCCTGGGGTGGGCGGCCACGCCGGCCACGGCCCCTACTCGCCGGCCGCGCTGTCGGGCGCGCTCTCGGGGGCGCTGTCGGGGGCGGGCGCGACGGCGGACGCGTTTCGCGGCCTGGGGCCCCCGCTGCCGCCGCCGCTCGGATCTCCGCTCGGACACCCGGCCTACGCTGGACTGTACTTCGCCAACCCGGCCCTGGGTGAGTATCAGCGTGGCCCTCAGGGGTCGTGGCGTGGCCCTGCCAGCCCCTCTAAGCCGGGACTCTACTCGTCTTACGCCGGGCTCCCTGAGGCAGGTCGGGGTAGGGGCGCGGCGTCGTCCACCTCCCCGCCGCCGGTGGTCAGGAGGTGCAAGAAGCCTTCTACAGCGTCGTTTCTTTCCTTTCTTCCTTTTTAAACTGCGCTGCACCGCCCGGCCCCGCCCCTCTCTGCAGGGCCGTGTCGTGTTGTTCGTGTGGCCTGCTGCGCGCCCTTCCCTACTCGGGCAGGGCGGGCAGGGCCCCCCGGTAGGAAACCACTGACACGCGAAGACAGGCACGCCGGAGGTGTGCGCTGCAAGGGCGTCTCCCCGCCGCGGCGCGCCGTGCCTGTTCCGCCCGCCGCGCCGACGGCCGGGTCGCGCCGGGTCAGAAATCGATTTGGCCCGATGTAGCTGAGCAGCCGAAGGGCAGTCACCCCCGCGCTCGGCCGCCTCGCGGCGTGGCGGCACGCCGGCTGCTGAAGTGGCCGAGCTTTACCAACTCTGAGCTTTCCCACCGCTTGCGCGCCGAGGTAAACCTTTTTACGGGGGACCGACGACGTGTCCTACTGGAAACGGGCGGGAGGCACACAGCGGCCGCGGCCAGCGCTCTGGCCTCGGGGCAAACGGTCTTTTAGGAGGTGGCGTGGCGAATGGGCTTGATTCGATTGCGTGACCGTGACCGATCGTCGTGTCGCCTGGCCCGCTCGCCCGCCCGCCGTGCCGCACCGTGAGGCGAGCAGCGTAATCGCTCGCTCCGCGCCCCGCCACCCTCCCCGCCCCGGCGGCGGCCAGGTGTCGCGCACCCTCCCCTCGAACCGCGCGCCCCCGCCTCGCCTCGCCCGGGCCGTGCCCACGGCTGACGTGACGTGCACGACATTTCCCTGTACAGTTAGCGCCGGGTGCGCACCGCTGTGACTGAATTATTTTGTTTTTCCCCCGTTTGGCGCGAAGAAGTATACCCCCTGCGGTGTAAAGTTTTGCCGTTCTACCCGTGTTTGTATTTTATTTCTTTGTAATAAGACAAGCCTACTCTGGAGACGTACTAATATGATAAGTGTGGAACCCGAGGTCGAACCCGTGCTGGGCTCTGCCTCCTTGCTGGCAAGGCTGGCCAGCGCGACCGCGACCTCCCCGAGCCGGCGGCCCATCGCTTCGGATCGGCCCGCGCGTGCGCCGCTGGTGGTGCCGGCGGTGCATTCTACCAAAATAAACTCCCAAACAGGAAGAGCTGGGGCGCGGCGGGGAGCTCAAGCGCGAAGAGAGAGAAAGAAGGGGGGGGGGGGCGAGAGTTCACCGGGTCATGTGAGTGAGAGCGAATGAGAGGGGGGCTGGGAGGGGCGGTGCGGTGTGTCTGTGTGTGCGCGCCCCTCTCGTCGCCCGTGTCACGCGGGGCGCGTCTCGTGGCGGACGTGTACGGGTGACATGTCGTTACCAAGTCACGTCGTCGCGGCCCCTGTGTGCGCCTCGTCATCTCGTGTCCCTCGGGGCGTGGCGGCGCGGCGCACAGCTTGCTGCTCCTCTGCGCCAAGGGACGCGCGGCCGCGGTGGGGCGCGGAGCGCAGCGGTGGCGGTGCTCTCGCCGATCGATGCTGGCAGCGGCGGCGCCTGTGTTCGGGTGCGGAGGAAGACACACGAGAGGGCGGGCGTCTTGGCATGACAAATTCAGCATGTTGGTGTATGACAAATTCAGCCGGCGCTGCCACCAGCAGCGGAGCAGCAGCGGCACGCAAGTGTGTCGCCAGCTCTCCTCCCTCGGTGCCGCCACCCCCACCCGCGCGCCTCGACGCCGCCTCGCCACGTCCTTCTCCTCTTGGCTTCCATTTTCTCCCCCGTTAGCCGCAGCCACTCCGATGAGGAGAGACAAAGGGGGAGGAGGGCGAGGGTAGAAAGGAGAGGGAGGGAGGGGACTTTCATCGCTTTGCCGATACGTAAACTGTTGCGGGCGGAGGCTGCGGCGCGGCCGCCGCCAGTGAGATGTGCCAAGATGCCTCGCGCCGGGGCTTTTGCGCCCTCGCTTGGCCCTCCACCCCTCCCGCCTCCCGCCTCCACCCTGCCGCCCTGTCCCTGCGACATCCGCCGCGGAACGAACGAAGCAACCCCGTGGTCGTTGTGTCGTGAAGCCCGCGTCGTCGTCGGGGGGCCTTCCTCTTCTCTCGCTCTCCCCCTTGTCACCCGCGGGGCGTCGTGGCCGACAGCGAATCTGATAAGCTTCGTCTCCTCCCCGCCGGCTCCGCAGATCTTAACTCGCTGCCAGTTTACTGTATATTTCGAGCGGGCGGCAGAGCAAGTACATAGGGCAAAAAAAGGAGAGAACAAAAAAACAAAAGGAAAAAGGATCTGAGCCCCGTCGTGAACCCGCGAGTTTGCGGTGCGGGGTGCGGGGCCGGCCCCATGATCGTGTTTCTCTTCTCCTTTCCTCGCCCACCTTGGGGCAGATGTTGTGGCTTCCTGCTACTCCCCGGCCCGGAAGCGTGGCGTGGCGGGGCGGGGGCGCGGAGGGTGAGACATGCTGCCGCACGCCCGGCGCGGATTACGTCCCCACCGCCTCGCCCCGCCCCGACCCGCCGGCTGCTCAGCTCATCCCTGCGGCCCGATAAGCGGCGTCGTTACGGACAGCGGCGGCAGCACCAGATCGAATCCGCCCTTTTATTGTTATTATTATTATATTTTTTTCCTTCTCTTTTCCTCGCCCGCTTTTGGCTGCCGCTGCTGCCGCTGCTGCCGCTTCTGCTGCTGCGGGGAGGGAAAAGTGTCCCATGGTCGGCGAGGCGCGGGGAGTGCTGGCTGCCGCGGCCCTCATTGGCATTCCAGTCCGGCTGCCGCCCCGCCCCGCCCCGGCGGTGGCTGCGCGACCCGACCGCACACCCAGCCACACCCCGCCGCGCCCTCTCTGTACACTGCCAACCCTCCCCCACTCTGCTGCTCCCCTTCCCTTTCCTCAGCACCTCTTTATTTTTTTTTTCATTTTTTTTTTTTTTGCTCTTCTGCAGTCGCGCGCACGCGTTTTTATTTATTTTGTTTTCCAGGATGTATCGCTCGCGCTGAGGTGAAATGGATGTAAAAGGGGGAGGCGGCGCTGTGGCGGCGGCGGTCCCATCTGGCGTCAGTGTCTAAAGTACATAAGTTCCGAGTGAGTAGCGCCGTGGCGGCCGTGGGGCGCTTCACTGGCGGAGAGGGAGAGCGGGAGACAGGCTGTGGTAGTAAGAGAGAGGGAGAAAGGGAAGGTGTGAACCGAGCGCTGCGCGGCGGGGCGTTGCGGGTTGGGAAGGGGAGGCTGCGCTGCTGGGGTGTGAAGTGACGAGCCCCGCCCCGCCCCGCCCCGCCCCGCCGACTGTGGGCATAAATTTGAGCGCCCCCTCCAATCCCAGAGCAGGCAGAGCAGAGCCGCGCCCCGCCACGCCGCGCCCGTGCCGTGAAGTGCCCGGCCGGCCTATCGCGCCGGAGCGTGGCGGGGCGTGGCGGTGCGTGGCGCAGCACGGCGGGGTGCTGTTGCGGCGGAGGTGGTTGTATCGATCGCGGTAGGCGGTCGGGGAGGGGTAGCGGACCTGGGCCGGGGCAGGGGGAGAGCGGTGAGAGGGAGATGCGGTGCGACGCGTCCCCTCTCTGCTGCTCCTCTCCCCTCTCGCCGCCCTCCCACCCCTCACCTCTCTCCCTCTCTCTCTCCTCCCTCGCGAGGAGGGGCCGGGAGTGTGGGCGAACTCGAGGCAGCTTCTGCTTGACGGCAGCTGTCTTCATCACGAGCACGGTCTGGAGCCCCCGGCTCCTCCTGGGGCGGGCGCCGGAGTTGGGGTACAGTGAAAACGCCTACTCGTCGACTACCCGCCTGAACCACCTCGCCCTGCCCGCGCCCCGCCCGCGCCCCGCCCGCGCCTCGTCCCCACCCCTTTGCCCGCTCTGGGTCTGGCCGGGTCGCACTTGAACCTCGACCTCTGCCTCCCCTCGCAGCCCCTCCCCCGCCATCCAGGGCGAGGCTGAGGGATGGCCTGCCGGTCGGGTCGGGCGGGGCGGGGCCCATGGCCACGCCGTTAACCTCTAGCCCCTCTTGCCCCGCCAAGCGAGGCCCCGGCCTCTGTCGCGCGGCGTCGCTCCGAGCCAAGCCGATGCCCCTCCTCCCTCTCTTGGACCCTCGCCTGTTCTGCTACGGCCCCCGCTGCTCCAGCCCTGGCCATCCTATTATCAGGGCTCCCAACGTGCCTCCTCGCTCGCTCTCTCCTCCGTCCCTTTCAACCCCTCTCCATCTCCACCCCTGCACGGTGCCATCATCCCGCTCTCTCCCTTTCTCCCCGTTTTACATCCCTTCTCTCTCACACACACTCTCTCTCGACCACACGGCGTGGCATGCAAAGCCTAGCAGCAGCACGGCCTCCGCCGCCTTTCAGACCGACTTGTCAATATCCGGAGGGGAACTGGTGCGGGGAGGGTTGGCGAGGGGCGGGGCGGGGGCGGTGAAAGAGAGGCCGCCGCAGCAGCCCATCCCATCTTATGGCCCGGCCGCCACCCTCCTGCTCTCGCCCTCCGCCCCAACGAGCTGTGTGATATGCACCACGCCGCCGGCATCCCCCCGGACCGGGGCGAGGAGGGGAGGGGGAGGAACGAGTGGGAGGCGAGCCCAGCCTAGCGATGGGCTGCTCGTGAACGCCTGCGAGGTAGGCAACGCGCACCATGCTGTGCGCGCCGGGTCTGCCTACCTACCGGGCGTGCGGCCTCTGCTCCGGGTCTGTCCTTTTGTTGTCCAGCAGCGGCCCGGCTGTTTGTCTCCTCTGGTGCTGACGTGGCTCTTCGCTTGTGTGTTGCAGGTCTGTCGCCCGGCTCCAAACACCCTGGTAGCCCCGTGCCCGCCTCCGCCCTGCCGCCGGCCAAGCAGCCCCGGAGCGCCTCGTCGCTGACGCTCTCGGGCGGCCACACCGTCCCGGGGCCGGGTCCCGGAGCCGGCGCCGTGGGTGCGGCAGCCGCGGGCGGCGGCGCGGGGGTGCAGCCCCCTACGTCGCAGGCCGCCTCCAACGGTGGCAGCCGCTCGTTCGCTGCAGCGCTGCGGAACCTGGCCAAGCAGGCCGTGTCTCCGGCAGGTAGGTGTTATTTATTTCTGCAGACCTCGCCTCCTGCTTGCTGTGCCACCGCACTTGCGTCTGCCACAGTCCGCGGTTGTGACCTTTGACCTTTTGTCTCGCAGATCGGGAGCGTGAGGAGGAGCCTTCCCGGCAGATGTCGCCCAAGACCCGCGGCCCTCAGCCCCTGGCTTCCCCTCTAGGCGGTGCGGACGGCCGCAAGGTGAGTCAAGAGTGACGCCAAACCCATTGGCCTGGCTCACGCACGGGCCGACGCGCTGACTGACTGATTTCCTCCCCCAGGACCGGCTTGACGGCCACCACCTGGCGCCGTCGCCGCTGGCCGAGCGCGAGCCGACGCGGAGCGGCTTTCAGCCTTACCGCCCGTCGCCGTCGGACGAGCCGCGCACGCTGCCCCCGCACGTCTCGCCGCACGCATCACCGCACGCCTCGCCGCACGCGCCGCCGCCCTTCGGCATGGACCCCGGAGCGCCGCTGGGCTACAACCCCTACCACGCGCTGTACCCCGCGCACCTGCAGCAAGCCTACAGGTGAGGAAACTGAAGCATTTTCATCACATCACATAGCCCTCACATAGCATCACATCACATGGCCGTTACATCACATCTCATCACATCACATCACATGGCCGTCACATCACATAGCCAAAACATCACATGTTTCTAAATTGCAGTATTTTTTTAAATTAAAAAAAAAAACTGGTTTTTGTAAAACTCTACAGAATGGATGACGATTTGTCATATTGGTTGTGTTCACCAGAGCCAGAGCCTAACCTATCTTTCTTTTTCCCGCCAGGCTTGAGGAGCAGCTGTACCTGGAGCGCTGCGGCATGCTGCGCGCGCCGCCCTCTCTCTACCAGTCCTACCCCGCGGCCGCGCTGTACGGCCTGCAGGCCGCGGGGCTGCAGGCGGCGGGGCTGCAGGCCGGCCTCCAGGGCCTGCGCTACCCGGGCATGAGTCCTGACGTGCTGCCCTCGCACCTGGGCATGCTGTCGCCGGCCATGGCGGCCGAGCGCCTCAAGCTGGAGGAGGAGCACCGGCTGCAGCGGCTCCGCGAGGAGGAGAAGGACAAGCAGGACAGGGAGCGTGAGAGAGACAGAGAGCAGCGCGAGCAGCGCGAGAGGGAGAGGGAGAGGAAGCAGGAGGAAGAGCGCGAGAGGGACAGGGAGAGGGAGCGGCGCGACAAGGCCAAACGGGCGTCGCCCTCGCACTCGGTTGCCGTTCCCTCACACCATGACAGTACAGGTGAGAGTGTCAGCCGCAGCACAGCTGGCCACCTCACTCTTAAAGAATAGAATAACCTGGTAATGTTCCACCCTGAGCCACTCCATCCCACATTTGGGCATGCCGGCGAGACTCACCACAGAGTTGTGTCTGCTCTTTGTTCCAGCTAGGAGGCCAACCGTAGTGGGCTTTGGAGCTGAGCCGCCGACCACCACGGGCGCCACCGTTCTACCTACCGCTGCGACCACCTCGTCTTACGCGTACTACACGCCCTACCCTACCCCTCTCTCCTCCCTGTCCTCCTTCGCCACCTCACTCACCTCCACCCTGACGACGCCGCTGTCCTCGCCCGCCATGGGTGCCCCCAGCACCCTTGCTGGCCCGTCCACCTCCAAGCCGCACGCCCAGGACGTCGACAAGGTCCTCGTCAAGGCTCCGAGCCCTGCCCCGTCGCCTACACCTGTCGCTGTCATCACGCCCAGCCTGTCTACGGCATCGTCATCGCCCACATCAGCGTTTGTAGGGAACGCTTCCCCACTTGCATCAGCAGCGCCACTAAGCGCGCCCAGCACCCAGTTACTTCGAACACTCTCATCCTCACTGCCCCTGACGTCGACGTCCTACTCACCAGCCTTCGTGGTAAGCGCCGCGTCTTCGGCGACCACCGCCACGATTGGTGCAACCACCACGATGTCGGCGCTGGGCGCAAACCTCACGCCACCCTTGTCGGCGTCGCCGGTGGAGGCGTGCGCCACGTCGCCGTCGCCGTTCGCCCCTGCCGCCCTGGCGTCGGCGCCGACTGTGATAGCGGCGCCGTGCCCCAGCGTGCACTCTGTGCCCGTGTCCATCCCGCTCACCATGCTGGGCAGCGCCTACTCCGCGCCGACCTCCACGACGGCTTCCTTTGTCACGCCCGCCGAGACGAGCGGTGGCCTCGCCTCCGTCCACAACCCGCGCTCAGAGATCGTCGCCGAGGCGCCTCTGCCTTCGTCACCCCCACCCTCACCAACAACCTTAGTACCTCAGCCACCTCAGCCATCTAGTCAGCCCCCGCGCCCCAAGTCACACGCCCTGATGCGACCCTTCCAAGAGGAGGAGAAGCCCGAGGCGGCGGACGCCAAAGAATGTCCCCCCACACACAGCCCGTCCCCACCCTCATTCACAACCTCGTCTACCTCATCGCTACCCCTTAGCTCAGCCACCACGTCTGTCATAATGTCCACCAGCAAGCTCATGTTCTCCTCCAGTACCGCCACCTCCCTGACGACTTGTGTCTCCTCCATCGAGTCTGTCTCAACTACAGCCAGCCAGGCGGCCGCCCTTACCATTGGCAGCCTGCTGTCCTGCACCCCACGCATTGAGCCTGGCAAAACTTCTACTCAGGCCGACCCGTCTGATCCGACCTGCCCCAGGGTCTCCGCCATCGTTAGCCCCACCATGGCTCAACCACCTCAACCAGCCGAACCGCCTCAACCAGCGGAACCTCAGCATGCAGAGGAAACTGAAGCAAATCCATCACCACCCAACGCCGTCCTCAAACAGCTCCACCAGCTTACAGCCCTTAGCCTCCTGCAGTCCTCACAACCCGTAAACTATGCCAACCACGTCAGCAAAAACTACAATTTTCAAAAGGTAAGTTCTACAAAAGTACTGGGAAATGCCGCTTTACTGTTCTTGATTCTGTGTCACTGATTTCTCTATGATTTCGTTTTAGAAAGAGGACGTGGTTAGTCGTCTGGACCTGGTTGAGCGTCGACGCAAACAAATGCAGCTGAAGCGCATGGAGACAGGGTCACGACAAAACAAGCAGCCAAGATTCTTCAAGCCTCGATCCCGACAAGACATTTTGGTGCCTCGTCGAGATTTGGCGAGCACTCATGATGTCTCAGTCTCAACCACCATTCCAGTAGCTTCAGTCAATGGGAGTAATGGCATTGCTCTAGATGGAGCAAACCTCTCTGAGGAGTCTGACACAGACTCTGAGGAGTGGTGGGATGACCCAAAAATTGACATCCTCATAACATCCGGCCCACCAGCACCCCTTGATGCTCAACCAGAAAAACTTGATTTCCTAAGTTATTTTGGTCTTACCACCTTTGGCATACGTAAATGTAAGATCTACGTATTTACCCTCCTTTATTTTTCATGTATACCAATATGTCTGTCTAATTGTTTTCTTTCATTCATTCTCAGACCTAGAATTACAAAGGCTGCTTAATGGAACTGGCAAAATAACATCAGCACTTGTAGAAGATGATGATGGTGATGTGAGCAAGATACCAAACGAGCTTCAACTTCCGCTGCCGGATCATCCTCCAGAGATTGTCTGTGGTGGCACTGACTATTCTAGTAAAGTTCAGTTTTTGCTGGAGCTTGAGTTAAAGGCATCTACCCGACGGGAACGGGAAGGTTAGTGAATGTCCATACAGGCACATACGCCAGTTTTGCCTGTCTTTCTTTATTTCAGAACGGGACATTAATAACTTAATTTACTTGTTCTAGATTCGGAGACATATTGGCTAGCTTCCGAAGCTGAAAAGTCAAGGAGAGCTGGTAAATGTAAAGTGACCAAGTACCTTTCAGCTTATCGGGAAGCACTTAGCAAAGTTGTGAAAAGAACCAAACGAAATTCCGTCCCAGTAAGTATTACTTCACTTTCTTGAATGTACATTTATCATATTTTTTACCTTGACTGATTTTTATGAATCTTTTGTCTTACAGGCTACAGCACAAAATGATCTTTCTTCAAGCATTCCATCTCGAAGTTCTGTTCCTTCTATCTGTGATAAATTACTTGGGTTATCTTTTTCTCGTATCAATGGAGTGTCTACTTCTTCGGCACAATCTTACCTGCCACTTGTGAGATCTGCATTGCCTTGTGTTCTTGATGTTATGCTTCCTGCAATGCTACAACATCCTAATGGCGAGCTCTCCAGCTCTGAGTCAGAAATTATAGTTGAAGAAACTGAAGAAGATGAAGATAACTGGCCTGGCATTGAGGAAATATTCAGCTCTTATTTAAAATA
>NW_026267134.1:4335591-4336020 GCF_000697945.3 Frankliniella occidentalis
CCCAGCCCGGTCGGCGTCGGGGCCGTCGCGCCGTGGCGACGGACGAGGCCAGGCCGGCCCGGCCCCCGGACTAGGGCAGCGCCGGCTGGGATGGGGGGGGGGGAGTAGTGGATGAGAGATGGCGAGAGGCTCTCTCTCTGGGCAAAGGAGACAAGAAACAAGACAGCAGCAGCAGCGCGCTCGCCTGCTGCTCCGCGGCTCGGCCCGGCAGGATCGGAACGGACTGCCTCTTCCCCCTCCTTGAAGTACTGCTACAGTAGCGGCGAGCGTTAGTGTCTTGAGATGGGGGCCTGATGGCGGTCCGCAAGGGGGAGAGAGACGAGTCGTGTGTGCCTGTGACCCCGGCTGCGTTAAATTCTTGTGGGGCTCGGATAAATGGGCGCGGGGAGAAGGAAGAGGGGGTGGGGCGCGGAGGGGTGTGGAGAGGTA
>NW_026267134.1:4341092-4344139 GCF_000697945.3 Frankliniella occidentalis
CGCGCAAGAATGTGAGGCGATGCGAGGATAAGGCAGGGATGCGGGGGTGGCTGCGGGGAGGGGGGGGGGTATCCTCCCCATGTCCCCATGCTGCAGCGCTCTGCGTGGTCAGTGCCCCCACCCGGAGCTGGGGGTGCTATCTCGCATGCACACTGCAAAAACAACTTTTTCACCCCCCCTCCCCCACTCCCCACCGCCCCTCACAGGTCGGCGTCCACCCTCCCTGCCAAACGTGGTGGCGGCGAGCTGTGCAGCGAGCTCTACTTTTGGTCTGCGTGTGCTTACCGCCAGCTTTTTGGGGTTTTGGGGGTTTTAATGTGAGCATTTTTTAAAAAACTTTCTTTGACTTTTTTTTGTCTTTGCCGCTAATATGAACACACAGTGGACGATTTCATGTCACTTTTGCTCTCTTTCTCTCTCTCTCTCTCTGTGCGGCGTCGTGGCGTCGTCGGCGTCCTCGAGATCGCGGTCCAAGTCGCTGCGGCTTTGTTTTGGCTCGGAAACGGCAGATCAATCACCCTCAGCCTCATCCGGGCCCCGCTGCTGCTTGTTTAGTGGCGCGCGGGGCTTGGCTTGGCTTTGGCGGAGCGTGGCGGAGCGTGGCGGAGCGGGGCGGAGCGGGGCGGGGCGGGGCGTGGGACGCTGCGGTGCGGTTCCTCGGTCGCACTCTGGAAATGCAAATGTCAGTGGAGGTGGCGTCGCGCGATGGGCGTCGCAACGCGTTAAGGGTTTTAGGGGATTGGGGGTGGGGGTCGTCGGCGCCTTAGAACAAATCCACGGAGAGGGCGCCTCGCCCGCCACGCCACGCCACGCCCCGCCCCGCCCGGCCACGCCGTGCCTCGACAGGGCCGCAGCCCTCAGTCTGGCATTCCAAATGAGCTTAGCCGTAGAGGAATTGTGTTTGCAGTGTTTGAGGAGGGAGGCGTGTCGGACTGGGTCGGGGCCCGGGGCTCTGCCCAGGCTCTGCCGTGCTCGGGGAAGGGGACTCCTCGCGCCGCCATGGTGCAGCAATTACCATATTTTTGCTGGGTATTCGTGGACCACACCGCGCTGGCATTCGTCGTGTGCAAAAGGACGAAAAAAAAAAACGCGAAAAGAAGGGGGGGGGGGGGTGGTGGTTAGAAAAGCTGTTAATTGGGCGGACTAAAAAAATGAAAATAAAAACGCAACGTACAAGCACACGGCCGCACACGGCTGTCTAGCGGAAGAGCCTCATTCATTCAAACTTTATACATGTAAAACGCGGTGATTTCCGCGAGCAGCGCGGTGCTCTTGTCGGCGCCCCCCGTGAAGCACCGGTCCTGGTCCTGTCAGCGCGCCGGCATGGTGCGGGCCCTGGCTGCACGATAACGCTCTGTGCCCGCCCCGCCCCGCACCGCCCCACGCACTTCAAAGAGATTCCACCCATTCAACCCTCAGCCAATCTATCCGGCAGCTCCGGTCATACGACATTTCCCGGTGACGTGCCCCCGCGCCCCTGCCCGGCGCCTGCGTGGCGCTGTGCCCTCGGTGACCCCCTGACCCCACGCGGGTCGCGCACTCGACGCACTTTATATATATACTCCCCTTCTCTCTTTCCAACGCGTCCCTTACTCGCTTTGCCAACCGGAAGCAACGGGGAATTCTCGCCCCATGTGTAGCTTTGCCTGTTTTCCTGTTTGCTGTTATTTCTGAAATCCCTCTTTCCGCTTCTTGCATTCTTGCTCTCTCTCTCTCTCTCTCTTTCTCGCTCGCCGCTTCGTGCTTTCCACTAATGAGAGAGGGAGAAATAAAGAGAGAAGATTTTGAATTTATCGACGATTTGTAGGTAGAGAGAGAAAGAGACACACGCGCGCGCGCTCCCTTGGCCCTGCCCGGCGTGCCGTGCTGGCCCGGGCCCGGCTTGGCTTCCCCCAGACGCTTCAGAACAGGTGTAGCGCCACTGCTGACGCCACCACGTCGCCCCTCCCACCCCTCCCCCTCCGCCTGCCCCCCGCATGGCGTAGCCTTTGGGCCGCCCCACATGTGTGCACCACTCTGCTTAGAATCAAACGGCCGATTCACATGACCGCCGCTCTGGCGAAGTCACGTTTTGCTTTTTTTCGATTCACATTTTATATTTATAAAAAAGCATGCTACTCTCTACGCTTCTTCTCTTTTTTGTTGAGTCTGTCTTCATTTTCCACATGAGCTCATCGCTAGTTGCCTCGTTGCGGCCGACCGCCGCGCGCGCCTCACGCAGCCGACGTCGCGCTGCAAAACAAAAACATGGCGGCAGAAAGGAGATGAGCAACAAAATGAAAGTGATGAGCAGCAAAATGAAAGTGATGGAAAAGCAGAAGAAGTTGGGAAAAGAAAGCGGAAAATCGTTTATGTTTGTGAGTGGGGCCGATGATTCGCAGAATCGCAGCGGCACGGCAGTGGCGTGCGTACCAACTGCGCGTCCCCGGGGCGGGGCGGGGCGCTCTGCGCTGCGCCCCAAGCGGGGCACTAAAACTGCGAGGCTGAGGGAATTTTCTGTAGCGAAGGCCCTTGCTCGAGGGAGCAGAGGAAAGAAGGGGGGGGGGGGGGGGTCGGACCGCGACCCTTAGCCACATCTGCTAGGAGGAAAAAAGAAGCCCGACCAAGGCGCCGTCCGAGGGCTCTCCAGGTGCGTCCAGGAGTAAGGGCTGGAGGGGCGCCAGAGGAAACTTGAGGGGACGGGGGGGGGGGGGGGGGGGGGGGGGAGGCGGGAGGAGAGGGGGGGGGGGGGGGGGGGGGGGGGGGGGGGGCAGAGGAGGGATAGGCGCAGAAATGAAAGGGAAATAGAGAGAAATAGAGACGGCAGGTGGCGGCGCAGCGGCGGGGAATGCCGGGTCGGGGAACGCTTAGGACAGCCGCATGCCGAGCAAAACGGCGTCGCAAACGGTCGTCCCTCCCTCACCTCACCCCACCTCAACCAACCCCATCTCAACCAACCCCTCCTCACTCTACCCCAGCCCGGTCGGCGTCGGGGCCGTCGCGCCGTGGCGACGGACGAGGCCAGGCCGGCCCGGCCCCCGGACTAGGGCAGCGCCGGCTGGGATGGG
>NW_026267134.1:4344189-4353791 GCF_000697945.3 Frankliniella occidentalis
TCATTTAATATGTATATTCATCTCTTTTAATAGAGCAAACCATGGAACTCTCAGTGCTACGCTCTCATCTCTCCAAGCTACAAAGTGATATTTCAATCAACACTAATGAAATAAATGCACTTGAGCAACAAATTAGGGACTTGACTATGATCAAGACATCACAGGAAGTGGAGCATATGAGGTTACAAACAACTTTAGATAGTTTATCTGGCTATTTAAAAGGACTGAAGACTAACTTAAGGTATAAGAAACCTTGTTAATTTGTGGAGTTAATGCGGGTAGCAAATTATGGAAAACTTGTGTGTAAGTCTTGCAAAAGTCTTTTGCATGCGACTGATTCAGGGATCAACAAATGTTGGTTTCCAAGCCAAAAGGTTGATATGATCATTATAATAATACCTACAGCCATAGGGTGAGGGATGTGATACTGCTTGATGAGTTAGTAGAAACCATGTACCTGAGAAGAATTATGACAAAACCCTTTTCTTTCAATTCTAGCATGATTCTTGAGTTGCGCAGAATTCATAATTCTGAGAAATATGTTTTCAAGTCATTTTATTTATTGACGGGCTTAAAGTTTGTCAGCAGTTTGTACCTTGTTACCTTGACTAGTTCCTTGCTAGTTCTTTGGCAGCTTCCTTTAGGCTTGAAGTAGCCTAATATATGTGTAACATGTTAATGTTTCTTTTTTTTGTACCTACCCTGAAACTATAGAATCATGCTGGTCTTGGTAGATTTTTTGTTCTTTTTACGTAATTACCTATATTGACGTGTGGTCTGCAGTCGTATTTAGATGGTAACGGTGATTTCCCTGTACAATAATAGTCATGAATTTTCATTTTATTCATTGGACCTTCATATGGGATCATAACAGTTCATAGTTATTGGAAAACATACGGTAACTAGTTAATTGGGGAAAGCTGACAAATTCATTTGCTGATGCATTTTCAATACAATTATTTATTGATAATATGTCGACCCCTACCTGTCGGCATCAAATGCTGTGATATCTCTCGTTTCCTTTACACTAATTTTTACTAGAAGGGAGTTCACCATTCATATTTTACCATTTTTTTAAATGGAAGGCCATGGATTTGTTCCTTCTATTTTATTAATTTTTAAGTTAGCTATTGGTGAGAATATGGTGGATAGTCAAGAGAGTTTATTTGCAATTTTCTTTTGTGTTGAGTATCATGCTTTAGTTTTGTGGTCTGGCAGGCATTACCGTTCTGACCAAGCCTAGTCTTGTATTTATTCCATGCCGTGGTCGGAGCTCCCTGTGACCCTTTCCTTTCTGTTCCTGTTGTTATGTGCTACTCCAATGCACATTGTGATTAGCCAAGGAAAAAATTCCATTGCAGGAAGTTTCGTTTCATCTAATTTTAAACTTTTTTAAATTTGTAAATGCTTGGGTCCTAACATGACTTACTGACGTTTTTCATTTTTATGAATGTACTTGCATAATGAAAATTAGCTCATATATTTCACTTATTTAATGACTGTTTAGTGGCCTTATTTGGTTTTCCAGTTGTTTTGATTTTATTCTGTGCTGAAAGTGACCATTTTGTAAAACAATCAAGGTTTATGTGAAACATGTCTGACAGCTGAAAGTTTCACTCTTTATAGGGAAAAAAATCTTTTTATTAGTTATAATGTGCTGTTACTGTTAAATTTGCAATTTCGTCTTTTGTAGAATTAACGTTGTGGAAGCTGTTTTGTTATTGAGATATTTTATCTTCAGAAAGAAATTTAAACAGTACCATGCACCATGATGTTAAAAATCAGGTTGATTAACTTTTATTTAGGTGAAGTGATTTACTATGTGTCAACATTTTCAATTAATGAATTTTTTGACATGTACACCGTTTTAATCTAAAGTGTCGTGGTCAATCTGTGCCAATCTATTTCAGAAACAATAGTAGATACCATAATGCGTATGTATAAAACAATTTTAATGTTTGGTTTTCTGGCCAATTTTGCCTGCTTCTAGCTGTACAAACTAATGGTGATGAACATGTTTTAGTTAACATTTTAATTTAGATGAAGTACAGTGATGTAACGTCTCACCTGTGTAAGTTATGATATCAAGACAACGCAATATTACTTAATTCTAATTCACCATAAATTGCTGGTCTTTGTTGTTGTTTTACCATTAGGACTGAGAAGGAATTAGCTCTTTTTGCTGTTTGTCTTTGGTCAGTGTAACATTTGTTTTTCCTTCTGTCATGTTCATACCAAATTAAGTTAAGCATTTTAGCGATTGGACATTGAAAGAGACTGCAAGCAATAAGGGACAACTCAGGCCACTTGTTCCCTTTCTTTCTGATTTCATTTATGAATTTCTCTCAAAGCAATTTGAGATGTTCTTATTTTTTTACATATCTTTATGAGACTAAAGATTGAAAAAGTGAAATCATGATCCGGAATAAATCATGAAAATTTGACAGTTGAACGCTATTCATTTGTGATCAATATTTAAGCTTTTCTTTTCAATAGTGCCTCTATGTCAACTTGTACATGATATTTCCATGTTCTTTTTTTTCTGCATGTGATGAGCAAATGTGTGAGTGATATGAAGAATGAATATTTTATTTGTATGAATGAATAAATGATCAATTGTGGAGAAATCTAACTTTCTGCTTTTGTCAATTTTTAAGTTTTTATTTATCTTTTTTACTTTTTTTGTTTTTTGTTTTTAGGAAAAGACTATCAGGAATGTATCTTGTGGCATAGTTGGTACGGGAGGAAACATGTTCGGAGATGGTGGTCCCAGCGCAAAAGGATACTGGGCCGCAGTTTCGACTAGGAAGGTACCTCGAGTTCTGTAATAGGGAACATAAGGGTAACTATTGACTTGGCATATTGTTGGGTTACATAGAGATGATTATGATTAGTTTTTACCTTGGACTGATTCCCTCACCCATGAACACCCCTGGATGGTTTCCAACTTCATGAGGTTGGGGATTAGGACACCAACCCCAAGCATAATGAGCATATGAGGGACACTGCCTTCCCCAATGCGACGTTTCATCCAAGATTGTTTCAGAGAAGTAAACAGGAGCCAATAGGTGACTGCAGAGTGGAATATCTGCAGAAGTTCCGGTTAAAGGGATTTAAATATTGTAGGAATTTTTCAGGTAAGAACCTGTGAATTTTGCAGGCCCGCCACACGCCACACCACACTCACTTCTGTCTCCCGTCATGCAGAAGGGTTGAAGGGATCCGCCATTAACGTAGAAGTCGACGTGCCCTGTAGGCTCCACCTTGCCCAGGACCCCGGCGTTCGTATGAATCACATCCACAAAGTCCGCGTCAGTCGAGTCCAGTTTCCACGATGGCGATAGGGACGCGAAGGCTGGCAGAGCGGGATCCAGGCCTGCAGAGATCATAATTAATATCAATACCTTCGACGTACGCCAACTTAAGGTCAAAACATATCCCTCCTGATGTGACTAATTTTTAGTTGGCTGTGGTAAAATTTTTGAATGGCTAGTCTCTTTGGCACTATTTTGTTCTCATTATGCACCTGTGATGCGGCCGACCTTCATCCCCGTGGTGGATAGCAGCTCGGCGCTCGTGTACGCGGCGATGTGCGCGCCGAGCGAGAAGCCTACCAGGTGAAGGTGCGGAGGTCGTAGAGAAGGCTGCAGGCGTCCCAGGTGCGATAGCAGCTGCCCCGTGCACCTCGACACCTGCCAGGTGTTCAGCACCGAGCTTGCGTAGCAGGGCAGCTGTGTCAGCCGACCCCAGTCCACTACGATCACGTTGTAGCCGCCTCGGAGCAGATAGGCTGCAACAAAGTAAGTATTGGTTGTGGTTGATGGCGTTGGTGATGGTGTTAACTCGAACAGAAGGTATACTTGCCGTACCTTGTCGAATCGAGGCGGTGAAATTGAAATCCACACTCCCCGCGAAGCCGTGTATTAACACTTTGGTTGGCAGGTTGGGCTCGAAATTTTCCGGTATTTGTGGGTCCTCGACGGACAACACGGATGGCCTTCCGTCCACAGCGCTATAACATGTCAATTTAAATTTGTATTTCCTTATCTGGGGTCAGGGTAGGCCAGGGCATATTATTTAGTATCATATAGTTGGAGACCTGAAATGGTAGAAGATGATGCTACCCGAATCGGTGCAGGGCTCGTACAGCTGAAGGATACAGGGACCCAAACTGAGCTCCAGTTTCTGGTCGCCGCCCCAGGGTCCCGGAAGGCCCGGACGGCCCGGAAGTATGTCCGAATCCGGAAGCAAGTTGAGCTCCGTGCCCGGATGTTCGGGAGGCTGGCCGATGGGAAGTCCCTGCTGCGTCTCCACGACGAACTCAGGGTAGGACTGGTACTGCTAACCATGAGCGGGGCAGATAGTTCGATGACTTCTCAAATATATCACTAAAATGAATAGCAATCCAAGAGTTTGCTTCGAAATTGCGTACCTGGAGGTCGTCCAGGTCCAGGAACTGCGCTGCGTCCATCTCCAGCTCTCTGTTCTGTCCTGGAAGGGGGACGGTCACCGGAGGTGGGAGCAGCAGTCTGAGTGAAGAAAGAAAGTAACTGGTTCAAAAGTGTGCCCGTTGTTGGCGACGTCCCTTCCACCGTGTCCGCGTCCCCAGTGCGACAGGCGACATCAAAACGACATCAGGAGGAGACCGCGTATGCAAAATTGACGTCGTTACGATGTCGTTTCGACACTTGTTTGACGTCGATTTCGCAGAGTGTGCTCACCCGTTCACGTCGGCCAGCCGCATCCTCGCCTCTCGGAGGCGGTGGTGACGGGACCTGGACTTCCCCCCCAGTCCCCCTGCGCCTCCGGGCGCCGCGGCGGCTGCCGTCACCGACGTCACTGCGCCTGGAACGAGAAATTGAACGGTGGGTCAGCAGCGCTATCTCCAGACCACGCCCGCCCCGCCCCACCCTTGGCACGCTGCTGCTGCCGCCATCACTGCGGCCCGGCGCGGTCTTGGGTTCAAGTTCAGCGCGGCGCGCTAATACATTTTCGAGGCGTTTCTCATCCGAGGCCGGGACCGCTTTGCAGCGATTGAAAAAGGCGACCTGCTCCTTCTTGCTCCGCCCTGGGCGACGGTTGCTGCTGCTGCGTGCTAGTTTGCCCGACGCAGCGCTGCCGCCGCAACGGCTCAATGGAACTTGTGAAGTTTTAGAATCTTTAAGAGCCGGTGTGGGGCCTCCTGCGCGGAGGTGGTGGCGGGGGGCGTGGTGCTGCTTCTGAATAGCGCAGCCTCTGTATAGGTTGGTCAGGCTTCGATCGGGGGTGCTGAACTGTGAACCGTGGCGGATAGACACGCCTCCGCCTCCTCCGCCTCCGAGGAACGGAAGCCCTTGAGCCGTAGCCGTCCTCGCACCCGCCCCCTCACCCTCCCCCCAGCACGGGCCCAGGCACCGCGTCGTGAATCCCTTGACCCCTGACCCGCGCAGGGGTCGGGCAGACTCGCACCCCGATGCTGAGACGGAGGAGCAGGGCCTAGCCTGGGCCTGATAGTGATCTAGTTTATCGCTCGCAACGCAGGTCAGGCCGGGACGAAATGATAAATTCCTCTCGCTCTACCCTAACCCCCGGCCCACCCGGTGTTCGAAGCCCAGTGACACGATCCTTTTCCTTTGAACAACCGACCCCCCACCCCCACCCCCACCACACACACACACACTGAAAAGAACACGGCACGAAAAAACCGCAGCAGCTTCGTGTTTTGTAAGAGGCCCTCGGTGGCACCCTTGGCCCACCCGCCCCAGTCCCAGGAACGCCGGACCAGCCGGACGGTCGCAGCTTTTTTCCTCCGGGGTTGGGTAATTTGTTTTGCCCTCGCTGACCCCTCCGCTCCGGCTCCCGTGGACGTCCATTACTCACAGGCCAGGAGCAGCAGCACCGGGGGCAGCGACGACGTCGGCCGCCTCATGTCGCACAGCCTGCGGACGACACGGCGAGTCCGCGGGGACCAGAGCTGTCGTCGACGGGGTCCTCAGGCCTCGTCGGAGACGCGCATCACATTTTGCCTCTGTCGCGGGCGCGCGCGGCGGAAGTGCGGCGTCGTCGAGTCGCGCGCGGGTTCGGGTCCTGCGGCCGCGGCGGCGTGCTGGTGACTGGCGGCGGGGAGCGCGCTGCCGCTGTCGCTGCCGGTGGTCATCGCGTCCGCTCAGCCCGCTCGCGTGCCGCCGCCCGGCCTTTTAGGCCCGGCGCCATGGGTAGGTATCGATGGCCGAACGGTAGCCGACCTGGGGCCGTGTGCGGACTGGACTCGACCAGGCGCGCCGCGCTACCGTTACCCGACCTGGCGCGACTCGTCTGCCTTGCTGGCCCTTGCCCTGCCGCCGCCGCGCCTCGGGTACTCGCGACACTGGCATGGCGGCCGCCCGGCCCGTCCGCCCGGCCCGGCCCGAGTGAAAAGTGCGAACGAGTGTGTGACGTCACGTCGCCTCGTCTGCTCGGGCCGCCCGGGCGGTGGGCGCCCGGCTTGTGAATGGGCCCGGCTACTCCGTCGAGTGATGAGGCCGCTCTCACTAAAACCATACTACTCTCGATTATTTTCCACGTCGTTGCCCTGCGCGGCAGGCCAGCGGAGCTGTTACACTGTGTGACGGTGGTCTTGATGTTGTTAGTCCGTTAGTCACTAGTGCATTCCCCCGCCTCCCCTCTTGGTCCGAGTCACTCTCTTTTCACTTTATTGCGAGAGAGAAAACTATATGCAACTCGACTCAATGACAATGAAATGGGGGCCCGGCCGGTGTGCCCCTGCGGCAGAGTTCGGCGCCCCTGTGCCTACTTGAGCAGCCCTGGCCCGCCGCCGGCCGCGCCCCCGCCCCCGCGGCGCTGGCGGAGGGGCGTGCGGGCTTGCCAGCATGGTGCCAGTCTCGCCTGGACCCCCGCGCCGGCAGCATGCTCCCTCCCCTCGCGCCACTCGCGCCGCGCTCACCGAGCTCCCCGAGCAGGCCGGCGTAGCCGCGATCGGCAGCTCGTCCGCCCGTGCCGACGCCCCGTGTGCCCCCGTTCCTTCGGCCCCCCGCCCGCACCCGCGCCCTCGGCCGCGCCAGCCTGGTGCTCTCGCTTGTTGGGCTCGCCCGCGTCGGCCCCGCGCCCCCCAACCCCGCGTCGACCGCGTCGACCGTCGACGGCCACCCTATCCTGGAGCCTACCCGCCGCCCTGGCTTGGGCTTCTCCCGGGCCCCTCTGGGGTCGGGCACCACCGGGATGGCGTGCTGGTGGTGTTTGTGGTGGCAGCAAGTGTGTCGAGTGCCTCAAGAGAGCTGTGTCAAAGTGGTGTCGTGCTAGTGCAGCAGCTGCACCAAGCGCCCCCAGGCCTGTGTCAGTGAAGTGCTTGTGAATGTTAGGGCCGCATCGGCGGCCTCCTCTCCGGCGGGACTCTCTCCCCGTGGACGTCGCCAACCGCCCCGCCCCTCGCGGGATCACCGCGTCGGACGGCTCCTGCTGAACTGTGAGTGTTCTCTTATCGGTTAGTGGGCTCCTGATGGTGGTGGTGATGGTGCACTTTGGGTGACGGCGAGTTTTAGTGGTCATCGGATAGAGTTTGTTGAATCGGAGCCCGGCGGCGCTGGTGACGTCCCCCCTCGAATGCTGCTGGCACCTCGGCTCCTCGGCTCGGCTCGGGCAGGCCCGTTGCTATTCCTAGCGCAGAGGCCTAGCCGCGGCCTAGAGGTGGCCTAGAGGCTCGTGGCTGCGGCCCCCTGCCCTGCCCCCTGCATGCACTGCCCGAGGCTCGGCCCGAGGCATGGGGGGTCCCCCTCGGTCTCGGGCCCTACTACAACGGCGAGGGGCGGGACGGTATGCCGACACTGTGGGGGTAAACTCCCCCGGTCCCCTCGCTATGTGCACACGGGGCGGAACACTCGAGAGGGTGGCTTCTGTGCCGCCTGATAACTTCCTCAGACGGACGAGCTCTGCTTTTCGAAAACCCGGGGGGTCATTTCAAGTTGGTCCTCGCGATGCAGAGCGGTCTGCGACCCCGTGACCTAAATTTACGACTCTGTCGCCGGCGCGGCCCGGCCGTGGCGGCCCACTTGGTGACCTAGGGTAACTTTGCCCACCACCTGACCCGCTGTGCGCTCAGCCGTCAGCGTCCTCCCTCTGGCCGTGCCGTGCCCACCTAGCCCCAGATTACGAAAGCCCTAAAGAAAATGCTTGTACAGTACGGCCGCGGTCTGTTTACCTTCGGGGGTGGCGACGGGTGGCGGGGTGCGCCGCGGCCCTGCACCCTCTCGCTTGGGACCCGTGCGTGACCAGCCGCACTGTACAGGTACGGCATGCGGCACGTCCTGGGTCCTGCTCTGCTTCGCTTCGACACGGCCTTCGCTGTATTTCTGTCTCTGTCGCCGTCCGCCAGGCTCCGCCAGAGGCTCCGCGCGCGGCGCGTCTCGCGGGCGCGACAGATATTTCTGCGGCGACTCACCAGACTCGCCCAGCCCAGCCTCAGCGCGCGACGCCGACGCAACGCGACGCGACGCGACCGGCGACCGCAGCAGTCGGGGGCGAAAGTGAAGGGAGATTACTCCTTCCTCTTTCTGTTTTTCGTTCCATCCGAACAATAACGTTTGTTGACGGCCCCCGCGGTCCCCACGGTCCCCCCCTCGAGCTCTCGGCTCGGCGCGCGGCGGCCTGGCCGCTGGCACACACTCTCGACCGTTCCTCACGCATCCGAGGGACCGTCGGGGACCCTGTGGGGGAGGTGGGGGGCAGACCGACCGGCGGCGGCAGCCCGGGGGCCGTCTTGTGGGACGCTCGCCGGCTCTAAGTCATTTTCAGTCACCAGAATTAGATTTGGACCGCGGTTCGAGCAGGCTACGCGCGCTACCTGGCGCCCACCCCCCTACCGCCCCTACCCCATCCCACCACCACCACTCACTGCACGCGCCCCTTCCTATCACCCTTCACTTTCCTCCATATCCTTTCCGTGTATTTATTTTTCGCGTGCACCGTTGGATTGTGTGGGGGCGGGTGGCGGGTCTTGATCCACGAAGGCCGTCGGATCACCTTCCCCCGTCTGTATGGCTTCGGCGGTGCTGTGCAGCAGGCATGCCTACTACTGGCGCCTGCTGGCCGCGCGGCCTGTGCTGCTGACACTGGGGCACGGCGTCAGGGGCCCTCAGCGCCGTGCGGTCTGTGGGGGCCCGTAGGGGCCGCAGGTGTTAGCACGGGGGTGGACGGTGTGTGTACGTAACAGCATGGGGTTCACTGGCCGTGGGCCGTGAGGCCCGTTGGTGCCCGCCAGTCGGGCTGACCCTGAGCAGGTCTTTGAAGGGCCCGAGCCCTGGCCCGCCAAGCCCGCCATCGGGAGCTCGCGAGGCTCAAGCGGAAAGCACACAAGCGCGACCGCTCACCGCGCGCCCCTTGCGACAGCGAGCGAGTGCCGGCGCCGCCAGGGTTCAAATACCACGACTGTTTTCTGCCTGCCCTCCCCTCTCTCTTTTTTGCCTCTTCACGCTCAGCAGGAGTTGGGTGGAAAGAGGGATTTTCCGCCCTTTCCCGCCTTCTTCCTTCTCTGTGGAACACATGGCCAACAGGAACGAACGGAGCGGGGTTTTCTTTCAAAGCCATTGAGGTCGGATCGGATCTACTTCCCCCCTTACCCCCTCGCCCTC
>NW_026267134.1:4357976-4361497 GCF_000697945.3 Frankliniella occidentalis
CCCTCTCCCCCGTCACGCCGGGTGGGCCTGGTTTAGTGACATTTCGCAAACAATGACTCTAGGCCGCTCGCGCTGCCCCCCGGCCGGGCCTGCGTTGATATGTGTCATTTCCGAACCACCTGAGGCGGACCGCGTTCATTTGGTCTGCGGCCAAAACCTCGCCGCATGCTCGCGCCCAATTCTGCGAGGCGGCGGAAAAGCAATTTGACGCAAAACCGTCGGCGTGCTTTCTCGGTCAGCTGACTTTCTGCGTTGAAAGCTTAACAGTTCTGTAAATCCGTGGGAACAGCGTTTTATTTCTATGCCACGTTTGTTGTGCGTATAAAAATAGCAATTAAATGCAAATTTAAAATTTCAAAATACGCTTCTCATTTGATGGTCCCTTTTTTTTACGACTTGCGTGTAATCGCTCGTTCAAAGCAGACGTGCGCCGCTGACGTCACGCCGTGATTCGTATCTCCGCCGCGACCCGCCAGGGGGCCGCCTCATCCCCCGGCCCGGGACCCGGCCGGATAGGGATGGACTTGTTTCTATATCCTGCGTGTGTCTATCCCCGGTCCATCCGCTCCCCGCCGCTATAGCAGCAGTGGCGTGTGGCAAGTATTGGCACTCAGGGAGTTTAGAGGCCGGAACTGCTCCCCTTCGGGCTCTCGTTCCCTTCTGGCGCACTGGCGCACGTACGGCTGGGGCGTGGCGTGGCGGGGCCTGGCTGGGCTCTCCGACGGCAAAGAGTTGTGGCGAGAGTAAACGCCTCAGGAGACCCTCGATTTTTCTTTCGGTCCCACTAACCCCTCAAAGCCGCCCGCCCACCCTTTGCCGTTATCGTTATCATCACCATCTCGACCATTATCAGAGATAATCTGTATTGACTGGTGTCGCGGAAAAAAAGAGGATAAGTCGGCATAATACGAAATCATGCACTAGTTATACCTGCTAGTGCACAACAGCAGAGTTGAACACTTTGCCAGTTCACAACGTTTGAGCTGCACACTTACAAGTTTTAATCAGTTAAAGACTTGATTGGTTTATCAAAGTAATAATATTTAAAATATGATGTACATATACCGGGTGTTTCATAAAAGACGTAGGTGCGAGCGGGTTTGCCTACCCGAGGGACAACACTATGTTGCACACTTTCAAGTGTTCAAGCACACTTAAAAGTATGCAACATAGTCTGCTCGCCAGTGGAACACTTCATTGATCAGTGTATTAATACATGTGCCAGCGTAGTGTAATATGTTAATGTTAAAATGTTAATACACTGCGCTGCGCTGCAGCCATGGCAAGTTGGCCTGCTATCCTCACGGATTTTGCTTTGGTTGGACCTCCGTCGCTTTGTCCTTATCCGTGCCCGTGCCTGCCGCCTACCAGCCCGGATGCGCTCCAGGCGCCAGGCTCCAGGAAAAGGTTTATCCACCGTATGACGGACACGCGTGGCCCCCTGAGACTCTCTCTGCATAGCTCGCTGCTCATACCAGCTCAGCTAGCTAGCAGCCAGCACCCATGTTCTACATGCACGGAAAAAAAAGGTTTTAAAAATGGTTGGCATATATGTAGATACATTTTTATAAAACATTGGGATGGTAAACAAGCAGGACGAGTTGCAATCAGTGTCGCGCCGCGAGGTGTGGACGGCGGGCGCGCTGGGACTAATTTATCACACGGCGAACAAGAGACAATCGAAGGGCCGGTCCGGTGGGCGTGGCGGGGCGTGGCGCGGCGTGGCGGGGCGTGGCGGGGCGTGGCGGGTGAAACAATGTGCTTGTCCGCGCGGGAGCAGAATAAAGCGAGAAGCGCGCCGTGTTCCACGGTGCGCGGCATTTTGATGAGACGGGGTATTATATACCACTTTTTTTTTCGCTCCCCAGTGTTTCTAGTGCTTCGCGTGGGGAGGAGGTGGCGGATGGCGGGGTGGTTGTTCTCAGCGGGAGCGGCGCGGCGTGCCGGCTCTGCCCCTCGGCGGCGCCCGCCCCCGCGCCAGCCCGCGCCAAGCTCAACAAACTTTTATTTAAGACTTCTTAAAATTCTGTCTAAAGCAGCAAGCAACGTGTCTCGGCTCCGGGAGCGCGTCGTTGGGCCGCGCGGCCGGGCTACGTCGTAGTGAGCGTACAGGGAAGTGAGGCGGGCGGGGGCGTTCTGTAATGAAGTAACGGCCGTTAGCCCCGCGCGCTGACGGGAGGGGTTGGCGGGGTGGGGCGGGGCGGCAGGAGTGTGGACGCGCTGCTGGTACGACACGGGATGTCGAAGCCTCCCCCGCCCCGCCCCGGACGACTGCTGAGGACTCTTGTCCCCCGCCCCGCCCCTTCCCCGCCGCGCCCCACTTCCACCCCACCACTCTCTTTCTCTCCTTGGCGTCGTCGCGGTGGTCTCGTCCTGATTTATGAACGCGTCCAGGCCATGCCTTAGCCATACAGCCGGGGGAGAGGCGATGTGAAGGGGCAGGATCGGATGGGGGGGAGGGGGAGGGGGAGAGAACGGTGCAGAGGAGGAGGGTGCAGAGGAGGGGGGTGCAAGAGGAGACAGCTGTGCGAACGGTAAGCATGAGCTCTGCGGTGGCGCCTCCCTGTCCCCCCCTTCCCCCCCGCGTCCACGCTCCCTCATTGTGCGACGCCCCCACTCCTCTCCTTCCCCTCTCAGTTCAGTTCAGCCTCTTCCCTTCTCATATCTTTGCCCCCTTCCCCCCTCTCTCTCTTCTACTCGCCCCACGCGTTTCTTACCCCATTCCCCTCCACCACCACCACCGCCGCCGCCCCCGTCGTGATCTGGCGTTGTTGTCGGCCGCGCGGCCGTGGCGTCGGCGCCGCTTGCCAAACCCCGGCGCCGCTGGCTCGGCTGGCTGGAGGAGCTGCAGAGATTCGGACTGCCCGCGGAATGTCAATGCCTCCTTCCCCTCCTACTTCACCCTTTCCCCCATTCCAACCCCGCCCACTACCACCCGCGCGCGTCCGAAAAGTCTGCTCCCCTTCTGCGCTCATTTTTCTCCCCTCGGTTCGTGTCCCCCCCCTCCTGTCCGTCCGTCCCATCGCCGGGCCCGGGCGGGCGGCGGGCAGGGCGCCCGGGAGGTAGGCACGACGCGCGCGCGGGTGTCTGCGGTGCGCTCGGCTGCCTACGCTCCGGGCGCTCCATAGCCGCTGCTCCAGCCGCTCCAGCCGCTCCAGCGAAGCGGCAGCAGAGCGGCGCGCTGCCAGAGAGAGAGAGAGAGAGAGAGAGAGAGAGAGAGAGAGAGAGAGAGAGAGAGAGAGAGAGAGACGGGGAGAACTCTCCAGACTTTACACTCAATCGGAATGATTATCACCCACCGCGCGCTGCTCGCGACTAAGACTCTCCCTCTTGTGCGCGCGTCTCGTCTCCCAAGGGGGGAGAGGGGGAAGAGAGAGAGAGAGCTGTGTGATGAGCGTCAAAGTAGATGAATCGAGTTGGTGAACGTGATGACGTATAAGTTGCCTCCTCCGTTAGCTATCAATTAATTAGAGCCCTTTGATCCGGCGGGGGGAAGCGCGGTTGAAACTTTGTGCCGCGGG
>NW_026267134.1:4361567-4366610 GCF_000697945.3 Frankliniella occidentalis
CCGGGGGTTGCGCCCGCGGCCCGGCCACCCCTGCCGCCCCTGCCGCTGCGGCCCCCGCTGCCCCCGCCGTTCCGCCGCCCACTAATGCCAGTACAACCCTGTCGGGCTCACCGGACTTACCCGCCCGCCCGCTCGCCCTCTGCTCGTCTCCACACGACGCCGCTGCTGTCTGCTCTCGAGAATTAAATTTGTAGTCAGTGACCTGTTGCACTCTGCGTATAAACGTAATACATTTTGTAGAAACATATTTTTCATCTTCAAATTTTACAGCAGTGTGCTTCGGGCTTGGCGGGCCGTGGGCTGCCTGCCCGAATTGTGACGTGCCTCTGACGCTCGTATTATCGCCGAGCTGTCGGAGGGTCCGGCGGCGTCCGTCCTGGCCTGGCGGGGCGGGGCGGGGCGGGGCGAGTCCATGAGGAGGGGGCTCTGATATACGCCAACCCGTCAAGCTATCAGCAGGCTGCCCGGCCCCGCCCCGCGCGCACGGGCTGGCAGCAGCGGGAGGGACATACTGCCTCTGTCCCCCCCACTCCCTCCCACTCGCTTGACAGCGGCGAGTGGAAGGATTGGCTGCTTACAAGACAAACCCAAAGTCCGAACGGCCGGCCCGCCTGCGCTCGGATATATTACTTTATTCATAGGCCGTTGTCCCCGCCCCGCCGCCCCCCGCCGCGCCCGCAAACCTCCCCTTCCCTATTGTGCGGGTGCGGGCCGCGTGGCCGTGCGTAAAAACGCCCCTTGCATCGCTGGGCTCCTGCCCACCACCGTCCTGACCGTATACGGTTGTTAATTTTATCCGGCCGGACACACTTTTCACTTTTTTCCGGCGCCACGGCGGCGGGTGGCGAGGCTCGGCGCCCCGGGCCCGTCAGGGCCCGGTCAGCGCTGCCGCTGCCAGCTGCCACTCAACACCCTCTGTCATTGTTTTTGAATGCGAACAAAAAACCGCCACGTTCCAGATAAAGCTTCTCTTACCTGAGAAGTGCAGTTTCTTCCTTATTCTTTATCATTATTAATTTTGTTGTTGTTTGTTGCTGCTGCCGTTGCGCTGGTCGGGAGAGCGTCTCCTCCCCACCACACCACACCCCTTGCGTTGCGGCGCTTGTTCCTCATCACAAAAGGGCCGGCGCGCGGCGTGATGCTCGTACGAGATGCCGCGGACCCCAGCCATTCAAGGCTAACTTGGCCGAGACCTATTCAAGTCCGAATGGCAGTTTTCATGGAGTTTCTTTTCCTCGAGAACATCGTCGTTAGGACGCACTCCCCTCCACGAGCCGTGGCGGCCGGCCAGACGAGTACTTATTATCAAGTTTTATGGTCGGAGCGGCGAAGCCCCGCGCGGAGCGGCGATACAAAGTTTAAATGGGCCGTAATAATCGGGTGATTGTTGTCGGAACGTCACTGGAAAACCGACGCAATTAATAAATTACGGGAGTCGAGGATTTCTTTTTTTTTTATTTTACTTTATCCCCGTTTATTATTATGTCACAGGTTTTTTCTTTTTGTTATTTTTTCACAATCCGCGCGCGCCGAATCGTATCCGTGCACCGGCGGAAGTCATTTGTAACTTTTATTATATTGGGTAAATTATATACGAACGGCGAAAAGTTGACGCACGCGTGAGTACGTGGCGTCGTGGTCGTGGTCCTTCTCAGCCTCAGCTGCCACCCCCCGCCCACCCCGCCCACGAACGCCCCCCCCCCTCTCTGCTCACACACCGCTTCTCCATTTCATTTATTCCGAGTCTGCTGGCGCGCGGCGTTCCGCTTGGCTTGAAGAGGGAGTGGGGAGGGAGGAAGGGGGCGGGGAGAGGTCTGGGGTCCCTCTTGTGCGTGTGTTCCTGTACTGCCGCCGCCGTCGAAGACCCCTTCGGCGAAAATAATAATAATAAAAGAAAAAAAAGCGGTTTGTGGTGGAGGTAGGAGGAGAAATGCGGACAGACATAGGCAGAGAATGTGGCATTGCTGGATAGCCCCCCAAAGCCAAAGCCAAGCCCCCGAGACCACCCCACTATGACACTGGAAATGACGATTACACAGCCGCCTCATCCTCCTGCCCCTCTTCCGACGCGTTAGCCGGATTTCTCGGATTTTTGTTCTATTTGAGCGAGAGTCAATGAGCCAAAAAAAAGAAAGAAGAAAGAGATTGCAATCAATATTTCGATAACTGCCGGTCTGGCCGAAGGGTCTCCTGTTCCTGCCCTGCCCCTCCCCGGCAGCCACCCCTGCCGGCTTCCTTCCTCCGCCCCAATTGACTGGCCCCCGCGGAACCACATTTGCCAATTGTTGCGGTCGGGTTCGGGTCGTCCCGTGCTGCTGCACCGCTCTCTCACGCCTTATGTAACGCCGTTACACGAAATTTGAGGAAATTGAAGTTAGCAGAAATGCGGCAGACTATTAACCTATGGGAATCCCCGGCGTTTCACTGCTTGTTTCCTACGGTCAAGACCCTTTATAACGTGCAAAATTCCCTTCACTTGAGAGAATTCCCACTTTATTTCAGAGTGCCCGCCAGGTGGCGGTGGCATAGCCCGCAAACCGCCGCAGGCGCAGCAGGGCTGCCGAGCTTTGTTAATATTCGTTTCTTTTCCTCGCGGCTCATCGGGCGCGCCTCCGGTAGCGTGTCGCCGGGCCGGCGGAAGTCCTTTCCAACCCGAAACAAAACCAACTCACTTCATAAAATTTTCAGCCCCGACCTTTCCTTGTAGCGCGCGCGAGACGCGAATCTTAATGGACCCTCCCGCTCATGCTGCTGTGCAGAATTCCTTGCTTCTCTCTCTCTCTTTCTGTCTCTCTCACTCTCTGTCTCTGTCTCTGTCTCTCTCTCTCTCTCTCTCTCTCTCTCTCTCTCTCTCTCTCTCTCTCTCTCTCTCTCTCTCTCCTCCCTCCCTCGCTCCCTCCCTCGCTCCCTCCCTCGCTCCCTCGCTCCCTCCCCGCTCTCCCCCTGTCTCACCCCTCCCCCCAAATCCTCGACCCCCGGCCCCTCTCTTTCGCGCGACAATTCTTTCTCGCTTTGCCTCACCATACACCACCATGGCCCGCGTGCGGCAAAGATGAATTTTAACGCGATATTCTGCGCAAGGCGCGGCGCGGCCGACGTTGTAGCAAACAATTTTAAGGGTGTGGCGCGGCTGCCGGGGGGAGGAGAGGCGCGGGAGGTAAGAGGGTTAGGGGCGTAACTCCATCCCCACTTGGTGGGATGGGGATGCATACTGCCGACTGCCGCCGACTCCTGCGCGTCTCCGCAAGACCTGCGCCGAGAGCGAGGCGTGCTTCGCGTCTAATTTGCGTCACGCGGGGATGATTATTTTAAAGCTGCGCGTGGCGGCTTTACTGTAGAGTGGCGAGAGAGAGACGTGGTTTAAAATAAAAGTGGCTGCGCGCAAATTACTTGAAAGTAAGCGTTTCATATTTCTTCTCTTTTTTATACATTTTACGGTAAAAATAGTTTCTTGTATTTCAAGACGTAGTCTTGGGTGCCAGAGGCGTTGCTGCATAAAATCCAAGACCGGGTCTTGCAATACAAGAAACTTTTTGTACCGTGTTGGGAACGGCTCGAAAGAAATTCCGGTGTGTGTCATCAATTAATAGAAAAAATGTGATCACACTGGAATTGAAGATAACGGGTAATTAGGCGTCCCCTATTCAGACATTCGTTATCTCGCGTTATCTTGAAAATCTACAAATCGATTTTCTCTCACCCTATTAGTGTAACTGCGACATGTGTAGGCACTTGGATTTCCAGTGCAATTAGACGTATCGCTCTTCCTGTACACTGGAAACGAATGTGTGTGAATGTCGGCGAATGTCGCACACTTATTAGGTGTGTGACTATCCATTCTTGCACTTAAGTAAACATGTGCAATTTTCTTAGAAAATTTACACGTTTAACCCATTAAGTGTATACGAAACCTAAAGTATGCGACATTCATAAACTTGCGTTTCCAGTGTAATGACCGCTGTGGCAGGCCTAGGGGTCGAGTGCAGGTGAAACGGCCACGAGATGAGCAGAGGCATCCGCGCACTCGACTCTCATGATTTGAATACGTCACATCTTGTTAGGCTGAAAAACTTTTTTAAGGATCTAGACCGCCTCCCCCTGCGTGGCTGTCATAAAATGGGACACTGTCCGCCTGGCACTATAGTATCTTCACTGAGCGCGAAAAAAGGAAAACCGCCTCTCCTCTTTTCGAATTATGAAAATGAAGAAAAAGTAAAAACGCAGAAAGCAAACACCAGTCCACACATTTCCTGTTTTACCTCGGGCGTCACGACCACTGACACCACTAAGCTTTTTTTTGTTTTTTTAAATAATAAAATAATGAGGGCCGAATTCCGGCAGGGTACTTCTCTGTGGGGTGGCATCGCAATATACCAGCGACAAGCAGCGGCCGAGAGGGGAGAGGGCCCGGGCGCGGGCGAGTGTCATGCCAGTGCTCCGCTGGCGTGGCGTGGCGTGGGGGACACGCCACCCCTCCCTCTTCCTCCTGGAAAGGGGGGGGGGGGGCTTACGTGCTGCACCCCTCTCGCGTCCTGCCCGCCCGACCGCTCGCTCAGTAAATAAGAGACCTAGAAATGAGGAATGGTTAGAACAGCAGCAGGGCTTTGCGGTCTGCCCAAAGTGCACTGTGCAGCTTTAAAGGGGTGCGGGAGCGGGGGACGGGCTTCGATCTTTGATTCCCTAGCGCCTTTACAAAGGCGATAAATTGTCTGAGAAATCGTCCAAAAGGCGCCAAATGTAGCACGTGTGGGGGTGTAGTCATAACTAAACTTTGTTTCCGTTTTCAAAAGTCTCTCACCGAACAGCACTGTAGAATTTTGTGTGATTTTGAAACCTCGGTGCGCAATTCTAAAGGTAAGTTCGCGAAAGCGCTGCATGAGCATGCATAGCCGCTCAGCAGCTCAGCCTCGAGCAGGATAGGAACAGAAAGAAGAAACGAGGCGGTCCAAAAAGATGTGTTGGCAGGCGAGACACGTCGCGGCCGGGCTGCATGATATCTCCAGTGTAGCGGCAACAACTGCGGGACCTAACCGGGCGGGGGTG
>NW_026267134.1:4372020-4374909 GCF_000697945.3 Frankliniella occidentalis
GGGCGGAGTCAGGGCCGCGGCCGCCTCCTAGAACCATCCCGCGCAGTAGACCGGCCCGGGCCGACCTCCTATCCAACTCGCCTAACTCGCACACTCAACTTGGGAGAAATTGCCAAATCTATTTATTTTGCTTCCCCGCCTTTCTGGCAGCGACCGGCGGCGCGGCGGAGGGCCGGGGTGCGTCTATTGCTTCGTGTGGCTCCGTGTGGCTCCATGTGGCTCCGTGTGGCTCCGACAGACTCTGCTACGCCACGAACGCGCCGAGCCCTCTTCTTCCTCCTCCCTCCTCTTCATACACTTTTGCGGGATCCTTCCGAAGCCGCCAAAGTTGGGTATGCGAGACGCAATGCCGCGGCGGGGGGCGGACGTGGGCAGAGGTGCGCGCGGGGCGGGCCGGGCGCGAGCACCTCGACAATACTGATGATAATTACGTGCAATTACCCTGCCTCACAAAGATGCTCTTCCCTCGCGCGCACGTGCTGCACGAAAAAGAGGAAGAGGGGGGGGGGATCTCTGTATTTTGTTTTGCGATACTTTTACTGAATTTTTGCGATTACTGCATATTGATTTGAGATTCCCATCATGCTGAATGACATTACTTTTTATTGCAAACTGAATTGCGGCAGTTTAGAAATTTGCATCCGGTTTAGATGTGCTGAACATCATATCCTCGCCCTGGCAAAGATTATGGTGAAAATGAGCCCTGGGTTTCTCTCCAGGTGAGTTGGATGACACCTAGTGGAAAATAGGCAACCATTCCCAGGGAATGGGAAGCTACTGGAAAATCCAGGACATCTAACCCCCCTGGAAAATGAAGGAAACTCTTGGGAATTCCAGGCCCAGGGCTCGTTTTTACCATTAGAAATGATTGCATATTACTGATTAAAAATCGTTAGTGGGATTGAAGGGTTCTCAAGTATACATGCCAGTGTACGTGTGTCGGGTGTCAGTGCCGTTTCCCAGAACACTGTCCCACTCGTAGCTGCAATCGCTCTCCTCCGGACGCTCCCCTGGTCTGCGAAGGTTGCACACTTCCAGGTCGGCGCACAAGAGAGCTTAACCACGTTCAGCGGCGTGCAGATGGTAGGTGTTCTGGTGCTCCTGTCCGCGGTGCAGCCCTCCTGCTTCTGCTCCTCTCCCTTCTCCGAAACTCTCGGCGGTCCGAGGAGCGGCGTGGCGTTACGTGAATCGGGAATGGAAATAGTGGTATATAGCACTACAATTCTATAGAATTGGAGATGGTTGTTGCTGGCCGGCGGCGGGAGCAGCTCGGACAATGATTCAATCAGGCGGAATACTGTGGGGCTGTCCCTCCTCTCTCTCAACCCGCCGTGCGTGCGAGCGTGCACGTGCAACCAATAGGGCCCCAACACCGTCGGACCCAAACTATCGCCGTCTCTCCTCCCCCCATCCTACCCCTTTTCTCGCTCTCTCCCTCTCTCGCTCTTGCTCGCTCCCTCGATGAAGTGGCAACAACAAGACCCTGCACGCTCGCTCGGCGCTGGGGAGTATATAAATCGACGGCCCCGTTCTGTGAGACACGCCACACATCTCCGGGGCTCGGGCCGCCGCCGCAGCAGACAACGCCCGGACCGGGCAACAATGGGCAATACCAAGCAATACGCTGGGCAATCCTCCTGGGCAATGCTGGGAAATGCTGGGCAATGCTGGGCAAGGCTGGAAAATGCCGGCTACTTCCGGCATATTGCTGGCAAATTTTGTGCAGTACTTATTGTGGTAATGCATTGGTAGGCAATTCCAAGCAATGCTGAGCAATGCCGAGCAATGCCGAGCAATGCCGAGCAATGCCGAGCAATGCCGAGGCAATGCCGAGCAATGCTGGGCAATACCGGGTAATACCGGGTAATGTCGGGCATTTCCCGACGATGCTGGGCAACGTCGGACAATGCCGGGCAACGTCGGACAATGCCGGGCAATGCCGAGCAATGCTGGGCAATGCTAGGCAATGGTGGGCAATGCTTGGCAATGTCGTGCAATGTCAAGCAATGTCGAGCAAGGCTGGGCAACGCGGCGAGGCCGAAGAGCATGGTGTCGTCTCCGCCGCCGCTCCGCGAAACTGGCTCGGCGCTCGGGAGAGCGTCTCTGAGGAGCAATCGGCTGGCATGCGCTGCTGTGTCGTGTTTCTCTGTTCTCTTCTTTTAGAAATAAATAAAAGAGAAGATAAAACCCAACAAACAACTCCATTGCGTTCGAGTGTATATTTTAGAAACACGCGCGTGAGCACACAAACGGCAGGCTGCCTCATATAAGACTGATGAAATTCCATGTAGGTAAACACCTCCTCTTCTTGCCTATCGCTTAATCCCTCAGGCCGCGGGGCGGGGCTGGCTGTAGCTCTTGACTGTTGACTTAAAGTTCGCACTGCTGGGGGGCGGAGCGTGGTTGGGTGCCTCGTGGTGTTCCGTCCTCCCCCCTCCCCCCTCCTGCTCCCCATGGAAAGTAGTTCTCCCACACTCCCACTCTCCACGCCCATCCCCAGGCAGCCCAGCCAACACCGCCCATACTCTGCGCGCTGCACTGAAAGCATGCCCCGTGAGCTTGTAGCCCAAGTGACGGATGTACAGAGTCCGGGACTCCAAGGGCGCGCGCGCGTGTGTGTGTGTATAGGTCGCGCGCGCGCTCGCGTGTGCGTGTGTATGTATGTACGCGCGCGCCTTGTACCCCCCGGGGACCGGCCCGGCGAGGCGCGTTTGGCAGAGCCCGTCCCGCGGCCCGCCCAGTCTCGCGATTCCCTGCGAAACCTTCCCACGGGGGTGTGGTGTCGCGACACCGAGACCTCATTGCTGTCTCTCCCTGTCTTATTCTTTTATATTCCTTACCCCGCTCTACCCCCTCTCTCCCTCCCCCCTTCCTCCCTCTCTCCCTCTC
>NW_026267134.1:4374959-4376928 GCF_000697945.3 Frankliniella occidentalis
AAACGGCTCGTTTCTTTATTTAACGCCGCGGGAAGAAGCTGGAAAACAAGTCGTTGTAAACGGGACGTGAGTGAGTGAGGGCCCCGGCGCAGCGGCCGGGGGCCGGGCGGTCGGTTCAGTTGAGATCCCGTTGTTGCCGGCAGCAGTTGCCCCCGCCGTCAGAAACGCTCCGGTTAAGTCCGAGCTGAAGTCGTCCACCCTTCTCTTTGTCATATTGAGTCGGGTAAACGGAAAGAAACAGAACATTCCCCTCCCTTTCCTCTCTCACTCTCTTACCCTGCCTTCCCTCAGCCTCCCACCTTTTCTCACCCCCCTTTCTCCCCCACTCCCCCTTCCTCGACTCTTTCTGCCTCTTCGACTCCCCTGCCGCCCCCGTGTGTCCCTGTGCCCTCTCTCCGTCTGTGGGTCATTGCTCTCTGTCTGGCGCGCCGGGGTCATCATTCAGGCGGCCTGCATCGACTGCCCCACTCGGCCCACGCGTCTGCCGCCGCCGCCCCCTCAGGTTTCACGTAAAACGATGAGTGTAAAACGCTTATAAACGTATGCGCTCGCGTTGACGGATCATGTACTTTTACCCTGTGGGGCCGTTACTGTAACGTTGTACGGTCCACACTGACAAAAAAAAAAAAAAAGTCTTTAAGTGTTGGACGGCACAATTGGACACTAAAATGTACTGCAACAGTAAAGTTAAACACTTGGAAGATTCAACTTCATTGAAGGCCATGAATAAGCTTTGCACACTTTGATGTGTTCAAATTTACACTCTTAAATCCTTACAAAAAAGATTATTGTGTTACAAAGAATCTGTGCAACCGTAATACAAAGCCAAATTTCCTTTTTAATACGAAGAAAAATCTTTGTAGTAAAGAGAACCTTTGTGTAATACAAGGAAATTTCCTGTTTTCAGTATTCAAATTTCCCATCGCCATAAATTTGAACACTACGAATGCCAGTTGCACACGTTTGTATTCAGTGTAGTTTCAGCGTACCCTCTTTATATAGATATAACAATAAATTTAACACACTTTCCCGAACTTGCCTATGCCAGCACTGTGGCTGGGGCCTGAGTCAGACTGCAGCGTGCGACCTGCATTTTATAGAGCTGTGGCTATCACTGGCATTGGTTTTCTTGCAAAACGTAAAAGAGGGGTATGGGTTTGGGAAGGATCGCGAATGCAGTACTATACCGCGAAGCAGCTACCCCACTCCGGCATCTACCCCCTCCCCTCTTGTTTTCTCCCCCCGCCCCTCTCTCTCTCTCTTTGTCGCACTTACGAGCTGGCAAGACCAACCGTCCCTATCGTCATGGCAAAGTTTTGCAGCCCGCAATCTGACATTATTTGACGTCCCAATCAGAAGTTGCTCTTTTTATTTGCCGACGACGGCCGCGGCCGGGGAGCCGATCTGCCCCCACGCTGAAAAAAAATGTATGCGAAAACGCTCAAAACAAACGGAAAAGCAGCTGGTCCGCAGAGGGAGGGTGGTGGTGAATTGAGGCACGGGGGTCATGGGCCAAGCCACGCCCTGTGCTGCCGCCTGCCGCACGGCTCTCAAATATTGACGCCTGGATCACTCGTCACACGTTTAAAAAGGCATGAGACCGGCAAGAGGCGTGGAGCGCGGCTGTGACGAACTCTGATCAGTCTGTGATTGTGTATCGACCTCCTTCATACTTAATAAATGAAGTGTTCAACTAGCAGAGGCACGCACCTGCAGATATTTAAAACCGTGTTCCAAAACTATATGGTGCTGGACCGGGAACACCTAAAGTTGCGCAAACTGTTGGCGCTCAATGCTCAACAGCGTAACACTACTTGCAAACCAGAAAAATTCCCATGTGACTGCAGGCAAATACACAAATGTCATCTGACACAGTGCTGAAGGTTGAACACAACACTTGTAGGTTTATTCACACCAGTTATTGAACATTTTAGATGTCTTTCTGTTCCTGTAGCAGCAGTGGGGAGCG
>NW_026267134.1:4377509-4383625 GCF_000697945.3 Frankliniella occidentalis
TTGCGGTGGATACCTGCGGTAAGTTTCCCCCGCTACGCCCCCTGCCGGACTGACCCACCCCAACCCCGGGCGAGCTCTCTCTCTCTGTCTCCCTCTCCGCTGTGCTAACTGGGCCCTTGTAGTGGCGCTGGCTGCCAGCCCCGGCTGTCCTGGCTGCCCCGGGGGCGCCGCCCCGCCGCTGCTGGCGGGCTCAGGGGCGTGTGCCGAGGCGTGGCGGGGCGCAGCCGCGGCGGCAGTGTGCCGAGTTAAGTGTGAGCTAATTTTATCGTAATAGAGCCAGGCTAGGCCGGCTGGCTGGTCCCCGGCGGCGCGGCGGGGACGGGTGCGGCCCAGCCGCTGCTTGCTGGCCGCTGCTTGCTGGCCGCGGGGCGCGCCTACACTGGAAAAGAAATGCGTACAAAACGCATGTACGTACAAGCATGACAGCTGACGCTGGCGAACAAGGCATACCAGCACCGGCAGTTTAGATGGTACCTGTCTCTATGGAAATGAAAAATGTCAGCCCTCACCTCCCTCGCTCTGTACTATTACTCTTGAAACAGAAATTGTGTGGAAGCTCGGGTGTCGCGATGTGGGCGGTGTTTCCCGCATGTGCAGCTGAAGACGATGTATGCTGGATGGCACGCGACATCATGTTCCCAGTTCTGTGGAAAGCGTTCATACCGTATTCATTCTTAAGATACATACGGTAAAATTTAGTCGTGCCACCGGTGAAACAAATCCTAGACGCACTTTTAGTCCTACTTAGTCGACTAAAATTGGTCGCGTGAACGTTTCCCGCCGTGGCGTGTGCCTGGCGTGTGCCCGGTGTGTGTGCCGGGTGGGTGCCTAGCGGGTGCTGAGCGCCCACCCTCGCCGCAATAAACACCGGCGGGCCTACACGCACGGCGGGCGTAAAACGGCTCGTTTCTTTATTTAACGCCGCGGGAAGAAGCTGGAAAACAAGTCGTTGTAAACGGGACGTGAGTGAGTGAGGGCCCCGGCGCAGCGGGCGGGGGCCGGGCGGTCGGTTCAGTTGAGATCCCGTTGTTGCCGGCAGCAGTTGCCCCCGCCGTCAGAAACGCTCCGGTTAAGTCCGAGCTGAAGTCGTCCACCCTTCTCTTTGTCATATTGAGTCGGGTAAACGGAAAGAAACAGAACATTCGCTGAAATCCGTGAGCTGGGGAGCAAATCCGAGTATTTCTGTGCATGTTTTTTCTTCTTTCTGTCCTGATGTATTTCCGTTCCGGGTACCAAATATTTTACTCAACCCTCTTTTCCATCCCCGTTTGTAGAATGAAAACAGATTGACCGGCCGGCGGAGGGGGGGGGGGGGTGCATGCAATGCCGCAGGACTAGGGTTGCCGCCAGCTCCGACCCGCAGAGCACACTGCTGCACTTTGATTGCATCCTGTGTGTGAGTGGCCACACGCTTGCCAAGTTCACTGGATACGACCCTCATTACTCTGCAAACACAAAACCGTTGGGGAATGTCAACGAGCCAGCCGGCCTTGGCCTTTCTCGGTGCAAAGCAAAGGGACGGAACGGAGGGAAGAGAGACAAACGGAAGCGGAGGGAGACGCGTCACCTGGGATACCTAATCAAGTATTCATGCCCTTCCCCCCATCAGCCCTCGTACTTCCGGTCACGACCTTTACTTCGACTCGTTCCTCCTCTCGTTACTTTTATTATTATGATTAAGTCTTTTTTTTCAAACTCGGGAAGCGACCCAATTTCCTGACGCCCCACTGCTGCTGCTGGCTTCTATTTCGGAATGAAAAATGGAGGCGGCCTGTCGGTAGTGCCGTGAGAAACGATTACTTGAACGGTGTCACGTCGCCATGGCAACACGGCCGTGGCGTGGCGGATCCAGAGGGCTGCGGGGGCGCGGGGGGAACGGGCCACCCCCTTGAGCAAACCTGCAGTGTGTGGCGAGGCCAGAGACAACAGGGCAAGCCCGAGTAAATCATGCCCTCATAGAGAGGAGCAGCCGGACGATCGCCGCACCCGCCCCGCCAATAAACGGGTCAGTACGTACGCGTTTTTCGAAGCTTATTTATGCCCGTTTTGTAATGGACGGCGCTTGGGGGCGCCGGTCATTTGTCAGGTCCTAAATCGCTAAAGGCTGGCTGTTAATTAGCGCGAGTCAGCGGGCTGCGGCCATATAATGAACGTGCGATAAATAATCGCGCGCTGACGGCCGCCCACTGCTGCTCAATTGTCAGTCCAACTCTCTCTTTATCGTGCACATTTTTTTATTTTTATTTATTTCGCTTTTTCCCCCCTCTTCCTCTCTTTCTCTCTCTCCGCAGGCCGCTTGCGCGCTTGGTTGGGCCTGGAGCGGCCAGTGCGGTCGTGGTGATGCGATCACACGCCGAGCTGGACCAGCGAATGAGGCCCCCGCCACACCCAACCCAACACCGCCGCACCCCACCACGCCCCGCCCCGCGCGCCACGCCCATCTATGCCTCATCTGGGGCTCGCTGAGCGCCTCATCCTTTGCCCGCGAACACTCGCGCGCGCCTTATCTTTCCCCTTTCGCTACGCCACGCCACGGCCTGATCTGATTTACTGCCGCCCCCCACCCCTCCTGATTACATCCCCACACACGAGTGCGAAAGAGAGAGAGAGAGGGAGAAAGGGAGAGGCGGAGAGAGAGGCTACCGCGTGTGCGAGAGGGACGGCGACATTACACACTCGGGTGGCCGTTCTGGCGTGTCATTCACTCGACACTGGCCCTGGCCGCTGTACTACACTCCCTGCCCCCGCCCCGGTCCCCCCTCGTGGCCGCTCCTCTCTGACGTGGTCGTACAGAGAGAGAGAGAGAGAGAGAGAGAGAGAGAGCGAGAGAGATCCGCGGATGCAGCCTGGCAGAGCCCGAGTTCTCCCTGCCCCTTCCCCCACTTCTACTCCCCTCCAATCCGTCAGGACCTCGCCCCCAACCCCTTCCCCCGTCCAACTGGCGTGTTTCAAAGACCTGTTAGTCAGACGCCAGCATCTGCTTGTGTGTCCCCTCCTCCTTCCCCTCCCTGCTGCTCCGCGCTGGGCGGAGCGCCAAGTTGGACAATGCCGCGCCGCTGGGTCGCGTGCGCTGGTCGGGCGCGGCGGCGACAGCAGGCGACAGTCGGAGTCGGGGCCCCTTCGATGATGATTCCGAGCGACAAATCCAAAGCGGCGGGGCAATTCGGGGTGAATCTGTCCTCATCACCGAGTAGCGGCAGTGTGTTTGTGTTTAGGGTCGTCTCCCCCAGCTCCCCCGGCCTACCGCACGATTGTGCACTCCACCCGCCCCCACCACGCTCCCTTTCACTTCGCAATGCGCTGTGGGGCACGAACTCGCCACGAACGCCACCCTGCCGCAGCCGCCGCCACCACCGCCCTGGCCCAGAATCAGAAACCACATCCTCTGACCTGAGGCTGCGGTGCCGGCGTTCCTCTGAACTGCTCTGAAGCGAGTTTGACGGAATCCTTGGCAATGATTTCACTTTCGAAGGGTTCAAAACTGCCGTGGTGCCCCCCCCCCCCAATATTCCTCGAAATACAAGCACTCCCACCCTAACTCTCTTCTACCACTGAATTCCCGTGTTACTCTGCGAAATTTAAATCACGTGGTTCTCGCGCTTCGTTTTACACAACTATTGTTTATTTGGAAAACTATTACGGTACTCTACCAGATATGTTGCCGGATATTAGGTTGCAACAGTCAGCGTTTATGTATTTCAAATTTCGACCCCTTATTTTGGCATGATGGAGTCTGGCTGTGGATCTGTAGATACGGTAGATTTTTTTACCAATTTGAACTTTTAGTGTGGCAAATGGAGGGCAAAACAGTAATTTTTAGCAAAGAACAGATAGTCAAACGGACTGATCCCCATTGAATGGTATGCGTTGAAAGTTGAAAAATCAACTCTGAATTAGTCGAGACAAAAATCGCTGCTCAACTACACCTGGTCAGCACACACTGAACTCTTGTGCCCACTATGCACGACGTTGTGTACACAACTATAGCTCCATAAAGTACTTCTTTAAGTATTTAAATAAAGGTTTATGCACAATGCAACGCAGGGTTTGTTCAGTGTGCACGGAATTGCCGTGAAAGATAGAAGTCTAGTTTTTTTTTAAAAAAAGTTAAGGAGTACCAGACTAGCAGCACTTGTTTACACTGGTCCGAAAAGTTTAGTATATTTTTGTCAACTTTGGTAGAGGTTGGTTTGAAACTTCAGCCACGTGCCCAGTGCACAGTGTTGTGCTCCCAGGTTGTCGCGCACTTGGAGACTTGTGGCAGTTCCTCTCCTCCGATGCGCTCCGCACTACACACTACCACCAAGCAAGTTGTTGGCATCGTCGGCGCCGCCGTTGTCCCAGGCGGTCGTTTGCCAAGTCATTCCAACGCACAATGTTTTTTCTACGCGCGCGCGCACACACACTTGCCTCTGTTCGCGCGTGCAGCTCCACGGCGGAGCGCCTGGCGCGTAGGCAATCCGGCTGCTGGCGCGCGCCCGCGTGCGGCCGGCTGGCCTACCCTGGCAGGCGGCCGCCGATGCTGCAAGGATTAGGGTCCTGGAAATTTTCGGAAATTTCTTATTCTCGATGCAGCGTCATTGCCTTCTGCCATATGAGCTGTTGAATGACCTGCCCCATTATGGTGATTTAATTTTTGTTCGGCCGCAATGCGGTCACCGTCAGCGCCGCCAGGCATAGAGTGCGACGTGGCGGTGGTGAGTCAGCCGTGATGCGCGTCGCCACGATGAGCCCATCATGAGCCCTGCGGTGAGCCGTAGTCGTCACCTCTTTTCTTTTTCCTGGAACCCACCCGGGTGACTGGCGGGTCGGCTGCGGCGGCTCACGACTCACTGCGGGGGAATGCCCCGTGCCTCGCCACCACTCATCCCCTTCGCTCTCTGTCTCTCTCGCTCTGCGGCGGATGAGCTTACTGTCACAGCCCACCTTCACGACTGTCAGGCTGACTGGCGCCTAGGGCCAGAGAGAGAGAGAGACAGGCGTGCGAGAGGGGGAGAGAGGGGGGGGAGTAGCCAGCCGAGGGGCCTGGCAATGGCATCGGTACACGGCCGTAGGCACGCCTGGCACACTGACAGCATACCATCGCTGCTGCCTCCCCAGTGGGGGGCCGGGAGGGGGGAAGGGGGGCCTGCTGTGCAGCCCCCCTCCCCCTCTCTCTCTGGGACTTGTAATGAGCCGTGCGGAAGGAGCGTGGGGCGGGAGCGGGGCGGGACCGAGGCGGGCGCTGCAATTTGGTTTCCGGATGCACGACGCTTTGCGCGTTTGTCTGTTGGCGCGTGTGGGGGTAGGGGGTATAACGCTGTTGCCAGATCACGCGCTTCATCCTCCCCTTCCCCCCCCCCCCCCGGTCCGTTGGTATGATTAGTGACCCAGTCATGGAATACCGCACTTCTGCGTCATAAATTTCTCCGCCGAGTTCCTGGCGCGGCGGTCCATGCCGCCACAGCAGCAGCAGCAGCCGCGCTGCTAGCGCCAGCGCCTGTCAAGCGGGCGTCACCCCTTCACACGGTCGGGGAAGCAGGGTGGGGCGCGGGATAATGTTTACCGATGGTCGGCCGCCCTCTGATGTGGGCAAACTAGTATCTGATTGGATCAATTTTTAGAATGACCGTGGCTATACGTTTTACCTGCTTTGATTAATTGTTTGTGGCCGAATATTCAGAACGTAATGGTGAGGAGGTGTTTGGAGACGACTGGGTGTTTAGCCTTACAGCATTTTGAGGTAGGGTTTGATATCGGTTTTTGCCTTAGCCGTGTTTCCAAATTGTACGCTGGCCACCCTCTGGTTTCCATTAGTTTAGTGCGCGCGCTGTTCGACACACTCGTATCTGTGTGTGGGAGTGTGTTACATTATTTCATTACCCCCGACCCTCTGCTCCTCCTGACCGCGGGGCAGCTGCTGCGGCCGGTCTAACGCGCAGCCCCGCCCGACCTAGTCGGCTTCTGCTGGGATGACTCAATTACCTGAAGCCCCGCTCCGCCACGCCACGCGCCGACACCACGCGCCGCAACACACACAAAGTGCACTTCTCATTTAAGATTGAAACGAACCAGGCCACCTTATTTACCACCACCGCCACTACCGCCTCCGCCATTCCCCCTACCCCGCTACCCCC
>NW_026267134.1:4383775-4385224 GCF_000697945.3 Frankliniella occidentalis
GGCCACCTCCTCGGGCCCTGAAAGATTAACCGAGTTACTCCCGGCCCTTTTTGCCCGCTCGGCCGCCGGCCTGGCCCGCCCCCCGAGCTGGTCGGTGCTGCTGGCCGCGGGCGGGGCGTGGCGGGCGCAGATGGTGTTCCGTTTGCTTCGCTTCACGCGGCCGGCCCCGCGGAGCTGCGGCTGCTGCTGCCACAACCTTTTCTTTCTCGATCGCCGTCTTGTATTTATTCTTCACTGCCTCCCCACCAGCACCCTGTGGGATGGGCCCGCCCCCCACCGCCGCAGTCTTAAACTCCCCCCAAACACCGTTCAATAAATGATGACTGCTGGCCAGCGCGGCTGCCGCTTTTCCTCTTGCTGAATTCTGATGCGGCGTTGGGATTTTCGGGGAACCAGCTCGGCTCTGAGCTCCCCGGTCCCTGTTCCCTTTTCACTCCCGCACGCCGTGTCCTTCCGTTTACATTCAAGTCTGCTTAGCGTTAATTGGCTCTTTTACCACCTAACGGCTTCCGGCACGGAGGGCACACTCTAAACTTTTCCCTATAGGGGCTCTGAGTTTTAGTATGCGAAAATTTTGTGCTAAATGGATGAAATGTTCGCCCTCAGAAGAGTTGCACTCGAGGTTGCACTCGTTGCGAAGAGTTTTTTTTATCTTTGTATTGCAAAAGAATTAGTTCGTATTGTAAATACATTAATTGCAAGCTGTCAGTTTATTGCAAAACTGTGTGTTACTATTGCAAAGAAATAGTTTGCAAGCCTGCAAAGAACTCATTCGTATTACAACGCCTTCAAAACTCCCTGCAAGCTGCAAAGAAAAATTTGAACCCATTCAATCTCCCGAACCTTTTCTTTGCTATCATTTTGCGGTGTATGGTTCTTCACCGACCTCATCTGCCCTCAGCTGTGCGGTGCGCCGCTCTGGACGAAATCAAAGACCATTAGTGACGGCTCAGTGCCGCCAATCGCAACGGGCCGCTGTGGTCAAGTTCAAACGGTACATTCTTGATTTAAACTTTTATTCGTCAAATTTGTACCGGGAAACGGAAATCAAACAATAATACAAAAGGAAAAAAAAAAAAAAAAACTACCCACACAAACACAAAAGTGTTTTTTCTCGTTCCGGCTAGAAGAAGTACTGCCTAAGAGCAGGCAGGAATACCGGATTTGTATTTCGGTCTGTGCAGCAGCAGGGCACTCGCAGCACAAAGGGCTGCACGATTTATACGCGTGTGTGTGTGTGTGTGTGTGTGTGGGGAGAGGGTGCCCGTTATCCACCCGGGCGATTGCCATGAGCCCGGCAGGAAGAGTGAAGTAGAGTCCGCGCTGATGGTGGATGGCGCTGGCGTCCTCATGCGAGTGGATATAATACGTTTAATTGAAATGGGCGGCGGCCGTGGCGTGGTGCGGCGTGGCGCGGTGGCGCCCCGAGATGAGCGACATATGGAACAC
>NW_026267134.1:4385939-4390129 GCF_000697945.3 Frankliniella occidentalis
CCCTCGCCCCAGCCCCCACCGCCCCCGTCGGGGCCGCGGCCGGCCCCATGCCGGGCTGCCCTACGCTGCTAGGTGAGTGCCTTCGCCGCCACTTCTCCTCGTAGTTCTCGCTTTGTTGTTGTTGTTGTTGTCCTTGTTGAAGCGCTGCGGGGCGCCTGTGGACCGCCGGGTAGGCAGCGTGCAGCACGCCGGTGCCCGCGCGCCCGGGAGGTTGCCTACACCGCCAGGGGCTTCGGGACGCGCCGCCCCTTGGCAGCCGCGCTTTAAAGCAGTCTCGCTCTCTCTTTTCCCCTCCGCCCCCCGACAATCTTTCCGATTTCCCCTCCCAAAGTTGAGACTTCTCACCCCTTTCACGACGGCGCTCGCTGGTCGCGGGGCCCGCCCGGCGGCCCAGGGTCCATTAATAAAACGCCGCCTTTTGAGACCGCTAATGGCGATGGATGACAGGGCGGCTTGTTCCGCGCGATCTGCCGCTCAGCCGTGGCGCCCTCCTCCCCACTCCCCCCTCCCCGGCTTAGTTCTGGGGGTGTTTTTACCCCCTGCTCCTTTTCTATCTCCCCGCCCCCGCTGCGCTCTCTTCCTCTCCATTTTTTCGAAGTCACTCCTATATACTTTTTAACGCTCTCTCTCTCTCTCTCTCTCTCTCCCCCACCCTCATTCCATTTCTCTGTTCCCTCTTCTCTCTGTATCTCTCACCTCTTCTCTCTCAGAGCCACCCGCAGAGACACCCCTGCCGCGCCGCGGGAGAGGTGTACTGTTAAGTGAATACACACATGCGCGCGCGCGCGTCACGTACGAGCAACTAGCGCGCTTTAATCTGTTGGCCGAGGCTTATTTAATGAACTGCCTGCGTTTGAAGCGCTTGGTATACTCGCCGTAAATATTTTTCTTCTCGCCATCACTAAAATTGAGACTATACCTCGTTTCTTTTCGCGTCGAAAAAAATACATTCCTTTTTTTTCTTTTCGCAGCTTACCCATTATTTCAAGGGAAACTTTTTAAGCGCGTTGGAGCCTTGGTTCGATAGCGCCCCTTGTGCACGCTGCTCCGACCCGGCTTGCTCTAGACAGTTGCTTGCCCAAGAATTCCACAAGTATCGGTTTACGTTGCGCACCGCGGTAGTTCCCACCGTGGAGGTAGTGAGACTCGATGCCCTCCCGCCCTCAGTTCCTCCACGATCAGTAACAGAGAGCAACCATTCAGCAGTCCTCCCCTTTATGCTTATTTCAATGTTTGTTAACCGAATCTCACAGAAGTTTTCGATCCAGATAGTGTGTCATGTAGGAGCTTCGTAGCTTCTCAACTCACAGTTTCATTGAGTGGTGTTGTTCTTACGACACTTCAACTTTTCTCAACGGGCATTTTCTTCCAACCACCCCTTGTCTGTTATTTGCAGTAGTGAATGGGCACTTCTCTGGAGGCGAGTCCTTGCGGGCGGTGCCTTGCAGCCAGGTCCTGGCTGAGGGAACTGGTGCTATTCGTCTCGCTTTGAGGTGCCTCATCGATCAGCCCAGCAGGCGCGATAGAGAGGCCGCTCCCGAAAGAGATGAGTAAACAACTCCTGCGGACTGTAAACCTCCCCTCCCCTTCCTCCTCGGTAAACAGTTTACCCGGCTGGGCTGGCTCGGCCGGCAGCCTGCACTGCTCCTCCTGCCGCACGACCCATTCTCCTCCCGGACTGACTTTACGAGCGGAGGAGTGTGATGAGATTCCCTGAGACACGCCAAAGGGCTGCTCGCTGCTCATTGTTTATTATCATCCCCTAATTCCTCGCCCTTCCCGTTGTTACTTGATTGTTTTTATTTTTTTCCTGCTCTGCGCCGAAAGTAGTAGACGGAAGGAAGTGGTGGGCCAAGGAGAGGGAGCAATGCCAAACAAAACAACAATATAGAACGGTGGCGTGGGTCGGCGTGATATATCTATCTTCCTACTTGCGGCTTTACCTGCTGGACTAAGTCTTCTCACGCGGCCGCCGCCCGGCGCCCGCTTTGTAGATAAACAACGATACACCTATCACAGGCTCAGCAGCCCGGTCTCGGGAGGATCCGCTCCGAGGAGAGAGAGAGAGAGATAAAGTGATAGGCAAAGGCAGCGGTGGAGCGAGCAGGACCGAGCAGGACGCACGAGGACACTCTCTTACTCTGTCCCTCTTTCCTCGTTCTATACCCTCTTCACGGTGGCCGTGCGAGGTAAGTTTGTTTCAGCTCCTCGGGAGTGCGAAATAAACTACCGGATGTAAGTTTCTCGACAGTCGTTTAGTCTGGCTGGAGCAAGGGGGCGGCTCCGCGCTCCGTATCCCGGCGTAATTGTTTCTAGGGAACGGCGACCGCAACGGCGGAGGGCGTTGGCCCACGAGCATTGTAATAATAATAATAATAATAATAATAATAATAATAATAATAATAATAATAATAATCGGAAATGCATCATTGTTTTCTTGCCCAGCATGATCTCTTGGGACGTATGGCTCCTCCAGTGGGCGGCGAAAAAGGAACGAGGTGCCAGGTGGGAAAAGCAGGGGGAGGCCAAAGCTGTTCGCTGTATCGGTACGGGGATCGAAGCACGAAATACTGCCGTCTAAAAGTGGCTGCTTGTCCCTGACGTCCTAGACAGGCAGAGGGCACCCTCCCTCGAAAAACCGTCCTTCCCGAGAGCCTCCTCCTCCTCCTCCTCCTCCTCCTCCTCCTCCTCTATATCCCCGAGGGACGAGGCTTCTCGCGATCGCTGTCGGGACGACGAAACCATGCTACCTTTTTCGTCTCCCCAGGAGATTCGCTCGCTTCCGTGGAGAAATGATCAGAAGGCCATGATTATTATCGAGATCGTCAGCCTAGCCGGCGTTGCTGCGGGAGACACGCGAGATGCCAGTGCCAGTCGTTTTATTGGGAGGTGGAAAACAAAATGGGGCGCGGCGGAAATTTGTTGGAAAGCTTATTAGAGCGGCTTGTGGTTCCGCAGTATGTCATTGTCCCCGCGACATCGCCTCTCTATAGAGCGTCCTGCGCACTCTCATTTATTCCGCATAGTGGGAGAGGCAAGCGCGAGGGGGAAAATATCGAGCCCCCTCCCATTTTCTCCACATTTCCCGTCTCCTCGCCGTGAGTAAAATATATCGAGCCTCCTTCATAATTTTTTCCCGTCTCGGGAGAGCGGCGCTGCTGCTGCTTGTGCTGTGGTGGTGGTGTCCATGACGCCTCAATCACTAGGCTAGGCTCGAAGCCTTCGACGGCAGCGCAGCGGCTGCCTGGGGAAGGGCGGCGGGGTGGGCCAGGGAGAGAGGAGTCTGTGCCGTTCCAAAATTGGCAGCTCAACAAACTTGGCGAAGTTGAAGCGCGTCGCTGCTCGTCTCGCGTCCCGCCAGCGCCGACCTTCATTTATCACGACGTCGTCGCGCCACGCACCGCTAACTATGGGCGCTGGGCACCCCTCTATTTAGATAACAAAAAAACCTAGGAAAAAAAATAATAACTACACGTGTCTAAGAGGAAGATTTATAGGTTACAGTATTAAATTGTTTTACTCTGGCGGTAAATATCAAAGTGTTTAATGTGATTGATACCACCGGATATCTTGGTGTGATTCTAAGCGTTCTACATCAACTTTTTATTAAAATCTTCGAATTCATCATTAAATTTCATCATTTTCAGGTTTTTGAGGTTTCGGGAGTTCTTACTTCCTCCCTAGTGCCTGTATAGTCGCGCACACCACGACTGCTCCTTTTACATCAGTAAGAGTTTCGTCCGCTCTATATCTCCACAGCTCAGCAGCTCTCCACACGTCCATCTCTTGGTGCCGACGTGGCCTTGCTCAATCGCACTGACCCCACCCGTCCTCACCCCTACCCAGTCCCGCACCGCAACCCTTTTCTCCTCTTTATTTTCCCACTTCCTTTTCGCCGCCGCCGCGGCCAAGATTTTTTCCGGTTCCTAGTCCGGCATTCCCCGAGGGCCGTTTCCCGCGGTGCCGCCTCGCACCAGAGCTGCGCCGCTGGCCGCACCCCGCGGACCTTTTCCTTCCCCGTCCATTCACGCCCCTCTGGGGACGCGTGCACAGCAAAAGAAAAGATTTAGTCACCACAGCCGGAAAAGTACTGTAGTTCTGAGGAGGGCCGCTGTAACACTGGTAAAACTAGCCAGGACCTTCGGTCCTTATGCTGATCTCGCCTCTCTCTCTCCCTATATATATATATA
>NW_026267134.1:4390259-4394493 GCF_000697945.3 Frankliniella occidentalis
TTTTAGTCTATTGCTATAAGCTATTCCGTAGCGGTGACCGGAATTGGCCCAGAAAAGTCTGCTCTAGAGCTTCGCTCGCTTCGCGAGCTCAGCAACAAGTGTGCAATATTTGCACACCAACGTGTGCAAGTTGTGATTTTGCACATTACATGGTGTTTAACTCAAGTTGCACACTTGCGTGGTGTGCAAATTTTAGACGTTTTGTAAACGTTTAAATTCTGCACACTTGGACACACACAGTTCTATGCTGTCAATAGGGAAACATATGGTGTGCAGCTGCTATACGTTTCGGAAGTGTCGAAAGTTAAACACCAATTGACGTATAACATAGTTAGACACCACAAAGTGTCGAGAAAATGCACACTTGAACTTAGACGTCAATTGACGTGCAAAATTAAACACTTGTTTTACCAGTGAAGACCCTCAACAGAATTCTGCTCTTGGATCGGCCCCAATAACAGAGTGTGTTGCTAAGTAAGTCGTGCAGCACGCCCTTGTTTGGTCCAACGACATTGCTGGCTCAAGAACATTTTGTCGTTATAAGGCACTGTGTCGCATGTTGGGTGCGCATCTAAACGTTCTTGACCCAGCAACATGTCACTGTGACCGTGACCGATGTTTCATAATTTCATGAGCATTTCTGAATTGTTTTTTTTCTTCTTTTTTTTGCATTTTCTTTCTTCCCCGCTGAATAATGTACTTGTCGTCGGCCCGGTGATACTAACGGGGATCAAGAGGAGGTGGATCAGCAGCAGCAGCAGCCGCTGGCATTACTGATCGGTGCGGACAACTATAGTCGGGTGTTTTGATGAGTTTCGGAGAGCAGAGCGCGAGGCGGCGCGAGGCTCACCCTAAGTACTTGCCGAGCGGCGAGCAGTGGAGCGTGGTGTGGCGGGGCGTGGCGGGCTGCTCGGCAAATCGAGGCTGCTGTTCCCACACTGCGGGAGCACACCATGTCATTCGGCATGTTGTCGGCCACGCAGTGGTACCACCTTCCCCATTTCCTCGCACTTCACCCCCTCGTTTCCTCCTGGAAACAAGCTTATATTTTAGCTGCATTTTTATAAATTAAAGTGAAAATATATGATAGCCATGGTCCATCCCATCCCACCATCTGGGCGTAGCTTTGTTTGTACCACCCGGTATTTATTAAGTCCTCTCGAGACGGCAGGCCAGAACTTTTCTTCGAAGGACGTCCTCTCTCTCCGCCGGCGTGACGGGGACGGGGAAAAGAGGCTCCAGGACGATAGAACGGGTAGCAGCGGGTACGGTGCCGCTACACACACACACGCGCGCGGGCGCGTTCACTCAAGCCTGCGCACGCAGACTCTCGTGTTTTCGTTATATGCCGCAGTACGCAATGCCCTGTTGTTGTGTCCGCAATTCCCGAATAAATTTTTAAAGCGGCTGAGCGCGGCATTCGGCTCTCGGGAAACCCAACCCCCCTTTTCATCTAAAACCCTTTCTCTCCTCTTCCTGCCCCACGCATCTCCGCATAAACCTTTCTCTCTCCCACTTGCTCCCCAAACCACACATACGAGCCCACGCTCACTCAACCGCCTGCGGTCTGTCTCTTTCCCACCAACCGAAATAAACGTTAATTTTTAATGCTGACCCGCTGCTCCGTAATTACAGATAGGCTTTCCAAGGTCACACAGCAAGTGGCATTGTTGTTTTCCCTCGCGTGTGCGAGGGTGTGCGTGTGTGCTATGACTGTGGAGCGGGGATGCTTTGTCGGTAAGAAGAATGGAAAGGGCGGGAGGCACACGAATGGGAAACCTCGGCGACTTGGAGCAAAGAGGACACCCTCTAGAAGTGTCGGGGAGAAAAGGCGACCGGCCCGACCCACTATTTCCCGCTGCGCCTCGCGATAGCGAGCCCCCCGACCCGACCGCGAGACCGCCCGCGCCGCTGAGAACTTTGTATCGAGAGGACTGCTCTCGAAAAAGAGTAACGAAAAAGACACGCAATTTTTGATGATTTCTGTCTGTTGGGAAACACGTTATGGTTTTCTGGGTGTCAAAACTTTTGCACTGTTCAGGTGGGTGTAGAGATGTGATGTAAGTCAGGATTATATTACTTATACAATTAATCTTCATGTTTCTTTGTGTAATGAATAACCACGCGTAGGACAGTGTGAAATATGTTGCCACCCACCCCTTTTTTGGCCGGAGTGCTTATCTCTCTCTCTCGCTCTCTCTCTGGATCTCTCGCGCGGGTACTCGCGGTGCGGTAATGGCCCGCTGGACTGAAGGAAATTCCGGCGAGGGCCACCCGCAGTTTTACATTACACCGCGACCGGCAACGGTCACTGAATGAGGTGGCTGTGATCATCACGGCGTCGCGGTGTGCGGAAAAAGTGTGCGAGGCAGGTGTCGGCGCCGTAGCAAAAAGGCTCTGGCGTTGGCATCGAAAATTACAAAATTGGGAGCTTGTTTTGTTTATACCCGATTCAGTACTCTGCCGTCTTTATGTCAATTTTTGAATTTAAAAACAGTCTGAATTTTGATTCGGTTTTTTAAAATAAAAAAAATTATATGTTACAGTACAAAGTGTGCAGTTTTTCCCAGAGAAGAAAATGCAGTCTGTTTTTTTGTTTTTGTTTTTTACCGTGGTTAGGCCCGCCCTCCACCTCTTCCTCATTGTTTTCTTGAGGTGTTCCCCCCTCCTCTTCTTTCCCAATCCCTGCTCTCGGATGGCCTCTCACCTTACCGGGCGTGTTTGTTTTGAACACTGTCAGGCGAGACGCGCGGGATACTTTACAGTAGTTATTAATCGCAATTGATCACGATGACGCCGAGCCCCGCTTACTCATTAATGTCAAAATCTGAAATGTTGAGGGGAGCCTTGCCCTTCACGATCCCCCTCTCTATTCCCCCCCCCTCTCTCTCTCTCTCTCTCACTGAGAGAGTGAGAGTGAGAGAGAAAGAGAAAGCGAGGGAGAACGAGCGAGAACCCCCCCTTTAAAACCGTCCCTAATTATTTACACGGGAGCTTATTGGGAACACTGCCTCCTGCCCGGCCGGCTCGGCTCGCCGCTTCCCTCGGTCTCATGGAGGCCCGGTGGAGCCTTTCTAGGCTCGGCTCAAACTCGGCTGCCCGGGCGGACGCGCGGAGAGAGAGAGTGATATATCTCGATAGAATGTTGACAAGATATTCCCAGTGCGCCTGTAACATATCGCCCATTTGTCCCCCCTCCCTCCCTTCTGCCCCCGTGGCCTTGCCTGCTGCTGCAGCCTCAGTATAATGACTGGACATGGGCCAAGCCAAGCTCGACGTGGCAACGCTGCGGTGGTGGGGGTGGAGGGGGGAGGCCCTAATCGGGGTAAGACAATGCGTATAACACACCCCAGCCAGACTGACCGGGGGGTGGCGGCGCGCTGGTAGTACTACATGATGGGGGGACACGGGACGGGATGCAACGGGATACGATTCAATTATCGGGGGGACATTGTAGGGAGCCTCTGGGGAAACCCAAAAAGGACATCGCTTATTTCTGGAATGTGCCAAGTGTAGCGGCAGGTACGCCATAGTCCCCTGCATAATCGTTTAGGTTGGTGACAATTTGGAAGCATTCGTAGAAAATGGGGGAACACGCATCTGCCGTGTTCTTGCTGATGTGTATAACTGTCAGAATGTCGTATATTTTTTCCTTCAAATGTTTCCCCTGCGCCGTATTTCATCCTTCCTCTTCCTGGGCCCATCATGTCGGCCATCTCTCGGACCGGGGGGGCTTGCGCGCGGCCAAAGGCAGCCAAGGCGGCGGCAAACGCGATGCAATAGTCCGTTTACGACTCCATTTCCCGAATTTCATCCCTGGCGATTTGCCGAGTGTGCCAGGCAAGTGTATTTTTATCGACTGACACGTTTGGGCGCGCTACACGGGCCAGCGGGGCCCGCCGCCGCCGCCTCAGCCTTGGGGGCCTTAGGGCGGCGGCGGGGCGGGGCTCCGCTGCAGCAGCAGCGGGGGCCAGTTCAGTGAGCTCGCCCAGCCAAACCGCCCGCCAGTCTATCTGTCCATCCCGCCATCATCTCCACGGCCCTTGCGACAGTGTACTGCCCTCCCTCTCTCTCTGCTCTCAGGCGGGGCCCCGCCGCCGCGCCACCTCCGGGCCACAATGGCGAGATAACTCAATCATGTGCCGTTCAGGAGCCGCGTGTCCCTCCGCCTCCTACCTCCCAAAGGCCCTCCTGCCGCTGCCTCTCTCTTCTTCCCCATCTCTTTCTCTCCCTC
>NW_026267134.1:4395148-4396279 GCF_000697945.3 Frankliniella occidentalis
ACACCGCAGCAGCTCCGAGAGAGAGAGAGAGAGAGAGAGAGAGAGAGAGAGATCGCGCCCCGCCGCGCCCCGCCCTGCTCACGGTCCTATTCTTTTATTCATAATGCCCCCCTCAATGCCGCCGTCAAATGTCGTCCTCCCCATTTAGGAGAGTAGTTGGCGGGGATGGGCGGGGCGGGCCAACCGCACCGGAGGGAATTCGACCCAATTTTCTTCGGACCTCCTCCGCCGCCACCGCGCGCGCGCGCGCAATGCCTTGTCTTTGTGCGGCCAGGCCAGGCAGAGCGAGAGGGCAAGCCAGCGCAGTGAATCTCCCCCCGCTTGCCGCCGCTTTCTTTATTTCGACTCGACCCGCGGGCCCCGCGCGCGCGCGGCGTTGGGGTAAGGCGGGGACCTCCATGTTTCTTAAAGGGGGTGTGTTTCCCTGCTCGGGCTCGCTTTTCGCTTGCCGCGCGCAAAGAGAAGGGGCTGCTGCTGCTGTGCGAGGCGAGGCGGGGCCAAACGCGAGGTAAATGAGACGATCGTGTCCATTCCGGCCAATTACACTGGCGGCAGCAGGCGCGGCGGGCGGCCCGGGTCCCTCCAATCACGACGGCAAGCGTGTAGCCGCGTAGCCGAGCGCGCCCTGCTTGTGTGTGTGTGTGTGTGAGGGGGAGGGGACGCAAAAAGACGCCTGGACCATGAATACGGAGTGCCGCCCGTCGGCCTAGAGCTTGCCTGCCTGCTCTGCCTGCGCTGGTCCCTCCCATCGCCTTTGCTGATACGGCTGGCGGAAAGGGGTTCACGGCCAGCCAGCAAGCCAGAGCAGCCAGCCAGCCAGCCAGCCCTGGGCCGGGGCCATGCATCTTACTAAAGAGTGCGGGTTAGACAATCATTTTTCTTTCTCCCTGGCCACTCCCATTTGTTTTGGGCGCGTCCTTTGAACCGCGTATAGCCAGCTCCCCTTCCCCGCTCTCCCACTCCCCACCGCTATGAGCGTGCTCGTTTATTTTCGTCGCTGTTTGTCAATTTATTGGCTATCTGCATTTTTTTCTGTCTTATCTCAAAGTGATATTGAGACTTTGTCCACACTGTCACACGATCTTCTTCTTCTTCTTCTTCTTCTTCTTCTTCTTCTTCTTCTTATTATTA
>NW_026267134.1:4396384-4433519 GCF_000697945.3 Frankliniella occidentalis
ATCATTATTATTATCATGATCATCTCACGCGAGCCTAGCACAACACACACAATAGCATTGTCCGCGTACGTCCAGATGTACAAAAGGCCCCGTTTTCGGGGATGGCCCATCATTCAGAAAGGGTTTCACTGAATGCCGCGGCGCCACGCCACACACGGCCAGCTCAGCCTGTTTGTTTTAGCGGCGCGATCCTAATGGTCTTGTAACATTTAATGACCCCGGGCCGGGCCGGGCCGGGCCAGGGCCCCCGCGGCGTGGTCCAGCAGCCAGCCCGCACCAACAGGGTCCACCGCACAATAGGACCCCCAACCCCCGCCCCTCACACAGGTGCGCTGTCTACCGGCACAACATAATGCTCTGTCTGTAGAGCGAGTCGGTAAAGCTAATCACAATAACGCCGGCTGCATGTGTGCCAGGGCGCGAATCCTTGTGTCGTGTCGCCTTGAGTCCTGCTAAGCCTAAATTCTCTCTGAAAGCGAGATGTTTTCTTTTTGCCATTTAAAACCGCGATTTTACAACACTTCTCACGGGAACTTTAGCTGTAAATCTTTTACAGACATTTTTATAGTGAATTGATTGCACTATAGTGAAAAGACGAGAAAAAAATCCCCAATTTCTGTTGGTAAAATTTAATTTAATCAGGAATTTAGAAGGGCTTGTGGGTTATCGGTGAGAATCCTGGCTACAGGACGCCGGTGGTCGAATGCGGAGATCTGGCGGAGGTTGCTGCGCGGCGCGCGCACAGGTGTGGATTTAAGTGCGATGCCAGTTGAGTAAACTCCTTCGTGTTCAGGGCGGGACGTTCGTCTGTCTACCTAGGGCTAGGGGCGGCGGCGGCGAGTGGCCGTTCGGGCACAAAGGCCCGCGCGTCTATCTGGGTATCCAGCTGCGCGCAGAGCGCACCACTGCTCCACCGGAAGGATGGGATACCGGGCCCCGCCGGTTCTCCCTGGCTGCTGGGCCTGGGCACACAGCCGAGGAGTGGCGGCAGCGAACGGGAGCGAGAGTGTGAGAGAGAAAGAGAGAGAGAGAGAGAGAGCAAACCGTATCCATGTCAACTCTGCCCCCGGGCCAGGCGCCGGCCCACTCGTCTGTCCACTGGCGGCTCGTTCGGACCGATCCGATGGGCCTTTCTGTCTACCCTCTCGGAGATTGTGTTCAACGAGCACTTTCTCAACCGCGCGCAGTGGCAAAAGGAACAAACAAAAGGTCTCTTCGTTCGCAGTACAACTCGCATTTCGAAATCGCACGTCAAAAGTATTCATTGCTTTGAGGTGTGGAAATATTTGTTCTCCGTAATTATTCTCGCCTGGGATGAAGGACACCCCCCTTTGTGTATTATTCCCAGTTTGTTATTTTCCCGCCATCCGCCACAAAAGCCTGCGTTTGTCTTTCCCCTTTTCCATACTTTTGACGATTGCAGAGCTAATTATATTTTTTCTCGTTTTTCGTCTCTCTTTGCCAGATCTCCCTTCAGTCCCCCTTTTCCTTTATTTTTTTTTTCAGTGTCCAGCTCGGAATCGCCATGGCGTCGCGCTTGGACCAAGCCCCCCCCCCCTCCCCCTCCACCTCTTGTTGGAGCTGCGAACTCGGGTGCTGCAACACCGCTCCGAAATTTTGTTTTCTCTTTTAATCCGCTCGAGACCTTCCGGATCATGCCGCCCCGGGCCGGCAGCAGCCGCCCTCTGGTTAATTCAGAAACTGATTAAAAGGAATCTGGGTGTCTAGGCGGATCGGCCCGCGCGGGTGGGACCCACTCATATATAACTCAGCCCGGAGTTTGTCCCGAGCTGCGCGGGCGCCCTGCGACCTGACGAGGCCGCTGTGCCCCTAGAGGTACTGTTCCGGTGAGAGGCGCCCCGCCCCGTCCCCCGCGCTGTCCTCAGGGGACGTGGGGGCCCTGCGCTCCTCCCGCGGTACTGTCGCCCCAGCACGTCCTCTCATCACTCGTAACAGAATTAGCCGAACTGCCATCAGCGCCAGGCGTGGCGGGGCTCGGGGTGGGCCTCGGGCGGGCCTGGCCGGGGGGCGGGGCGGCGTCGTGTGGCGCCAACTCGCAGCCTGACAGCTCCTGACGGCTGCGGTGTCACCGGGTGACGCGACCCCCAGTCATCTCACCGCCGCGCGCGACTAATTTTAGGCGCGAACTCCTTTTGATTTTTTTTCTCTTCCTCGTCTAAACGGCACGGTGTCATTGGGCAATCAACCGCGGGGTTGGCGGCTGTCAACAAAGTCAAATTGTGAACGTTTTTGTACGCTGCTATTGTATTTCTGCGCACCTACTCTATTAAAAAACGATTCATTCATACTGCCAAAAATACATTAATGTACGAGTTAAAAATTACGCGCAAAATACACAGGCTGCGTGTATATAAAAAGAAAGTTCAGAACAGTTTTGTGTGACAGAGAATGGTGTGAAAAGAGGCTGCCGCTCCTTATCTGACTAAGCCCCGCAGACATCGGGGGAGGGCCGGGGCAAGCAGAGTGGGGAGGGGGGTGGGTGGCGCTGCAGTCTCAGAGATGAAGCGCGACTCGCCGCAGGGCCTAATGTCGCCTCTGCCCCTTTTGACGTGGCCAGCTATATTTCAATGTCCTCCCGGCCCTGCCCGGCCCTCGGCGGCATGGCGCCGCACCACGCTCCGCGGCCACGACCTCGCGGCCACGATATTTCTATGTTAATATCAAGTGATTTTCTCAGGGTCATTTGGGGAGGTGAGGCGCAGCGGCGGCGGGGTCGCGGCGGTGACGGAAGAGGAGGGGTGCGGTGAGGGGGGTTTGTTTTCGCGTTTTTGCCTGCGTATTTAAATATTTACTACCTGTTTTAATTATTGTAAGGACGTTTGTTACTATCGCCAAAAAGACGTCAACAAACGTTTTTGATTATTTGCCCCAGAAAAATAATAATGTCGTGGTGTCTGAGAGGGCGTAGTGCGCGTGGTGTCCCCAGTCACTCCACCCCTAAGTGGACCGAGTGGACGCGCACGCGCCGCCGCGTCGTCGCCACCCCGGCAGCGCTGTAATCGGGGATGAATGGACAAGAAATGATACAGTCGATTTATCAGCTGCTCGGCGGGGCGGGGCGGGGTGTTTGGCGGGGGGTTTCGTGTTGAATGGGACGTGTGACGCAGTGCAGCGACGGGGAGGGACTCTTGTCACCAACCACCCTCTAGAGGAGAGTCGTTACTTGTATAGAATTCCGAACTTTTTTCTTTCTTTTGTGTTTTCCACGCCGATGGTGGATCTTATGCCTCGCGGACGTCGGATGTATGTATGCACACGTGACGTCTTCCTACGACACCACATGCCCCCACACCCCTGCGGCTCCCCACTAATATGCCGCTTTACGGACGCCCCCTCCCCGGGCACTAATGACCCTTTCAGCCGCCCTTGAAGGAGCCCGGGGGAAGTGGCGCGTGGTCGGGCCGGGCTTGGCCGTGGCGTGGCGGGAGCGTCTCGGAGTGGCCCTGCAGGCCTGCCCGCCAGCCACGGTCACTCGCAAACCTCTCCTACTCACTGAAAAAACTAATGTGACATGTGTCACATCAACTAGTGTGACCAGTTTTGGTCACACCATGTAATGTGACATGAGTTTAGGTCACACCAATTGATGCAACATCAGTTAAGAAGTCATGGGCAGAACGCATAGGAAATCACACCACAAGCGTGACCAGAAATACGGTCACACCGCACCAAGGATGTCACACTTGTAAATGTCACACATGTCACATTAGTTTTTCCAGTCGCTGCTCTGCGCGTGCGAATGTTATTCGCCCTTTCCCGTCGTTCTTCTTCTTCGCCTGCCCGACCGAAGCCCCCGGCGTGCCTCGCGTTACCTCACACCTGTTTATTTCGTGTCCCGCGGCGGCGAAGACATTCTCTCTGATCTATAAGGTCGCTCCGACACGCTACGCCGTGCCTCGCCACGCGCCCGACCAAAGCTCTCGCCTGGAGCAATTGTTTGCACGCGCTTCCCGTGTCGTCGGCGCGCCGCTTCCATCCGTGTTATTCGTTTCATTTTTCTTTCCCGCCTTCCCTTTTTTTTGTTCACTCCCAACCCCCCGCTCCCTCACCATCCCTTCCGGTCCCTCCTCCACCCGTCCCCTTTACCCCCCCTCTACGAATAAGGCGCTCATGTGTGCGTGTGATGGCCGTAAACTCTGCGATACGCAAGGGGTCCTTTTGTGTGCAACCGCGACCGCGGGTAAGGCTGGCGGGCCATGCAAGCCCGGCAGACACCATTTTAGTGTCGATTGCGTTCTTTTTTTCTTTCATTGCCTCTCTCCCTTTTTTTTCTCGGTAAAAGAGAAATGTAATAAAGGACATGGTATGCGTGTGGCGGGGAGCAGAGACTGATGATGCCTCCAGACAGAAAAGCAAACCGAAGAATTTTGTGTTTCTTTCTACTTTGTTTCGGCCACTTCTACTTAAGGGATTAACACCACTTAAAAACGGCGCGCGGTTTAAACGGCTTTGGTGGATCGCACCCAGCTCTTGCTCCTCTTTCGTCTTTTCTTTCCCCGCGCTCGGCTCAGCTTTCACTTCTCTGTTTTCCCCTTTCCTTCTCTTTTCCTATCCCATCGTCTCCACGCTTCTCCTTTCCTCTCCGTTCTTGTCACTCCCCCCCCCCGCGCAGTCACACTCATGATTGAGCATCGACAAATCTGATGAGTTGAACGCGCAGGTGGCTTTGTGACGAGAGGGGATCCTCGCATCGCCAGACAATCTCTCTCCCTCTCTCTCTGTCCCCTCCCACATCCACCTCGTCTCTCCCTCTCGGCTCTCACTTCCTTTTCCACTTCGCCACACTTTCTGTACGGTACAGGGCCCTTCCCCCGCCTCCGCCCGATTCCCCCCGCGCTCCCTGTTTCCGGTTCCGTGTGAAGATGCACGCCTCTCTGTGGTATACACTCTAAATGTCTACGGACAATTTTTGTAACTAGCACCGGACTTCTGTGTGCATAACTAGCTCAGATACAATATTGTAACTACCAACACACATTTAGTGACTAGCAAGTCACAATATTGTATCTGATTCCAGTTATGCACGCAGAAGTCCGGTGCTAGTTACAAAAATTGTCCGTAGACATTTAGAGTGTACAAGGCAGTTGCGCGCGAGGATCCGTGTTGCAGAGTGCAATGCCCTGCTCGAGTTTGTTTGGCCGGGCCACCGGCGTGTGCTGCCGGAGAGAGCCCTCGGGAGAGCCCCTGTGAGGTAGGCCGTCCCGCCGAGCACACGAGGCTGGCGCGCTGCCTATTTGCCGAACTGCAGGCGCGCTGATAGCGCAAGCAAGGCAGCACGCACGGCGTCATTGTTTGCCTCTCCTCCTTCCCCACTTCTCCCTCGTCATTCTCCGTCCTTCCCACGCCCTCTTACCTGTCTATCTGCTCACTCCGTCTTCCATCTCTGAAACCATAATCAAATTCTTATTGCCTCTTGCTGCTTAACCCGGTGGTTGAAACATGGCCAATGGCACGGTTCCTTACATTTCTAGATTACGTATTACATTAATATTACTCGCATACAGCAGTGCGCCCGTCCCCGGCTTGCTTTGGTTCCCTAAGCCGACCGGTACCCGGGCAGACTCTCTCTGCGGTGAAGGACTTAGGGATCATTATCCATAAAGTACGTCTGCTGTTTTCCGTCCCCAATACATCCCCCTACCCCTACCCCCTGTCAACCTGTGAACCTGTTACCCTTTGCCTCCCTCTCGTCCATCGCACCGTCCGTTTTTGGCCGACCCCCTCCCCCCCTTCGACGCCGGACGACTCTATGAATGGTCCCTTGGTCAAGCTTTCTGTACCTGGGGATTCGATGCTGATGCACTCTACTCTATTACTGTTGAATCGGAATGCCCATAGCAAGCTCAGCACAGGCATTGAATGGGCAATGGGCAAACTCCGAATCCGTTGCGTGTGTGTCTGTGCGTGCGTGCGTGTGTGTGTGTGTGTGTGTGCGTGTGTGTGTGAACGTGCGTCTGAATCTGAATGAATGTCTGATTCGAGTTTTACTGAAAGCCTGATTTAGACGTGCCTCCGTTGTCCTCTGACCGCGATTGCAATGTGTCTCTCGATGCCCGTTTTCATTCGCATTGCCTTAGCGTCCCTCGCCCCGCCAAAAGCAAGTTTATTGTGAGTGTGTGTGTGTGTGTGTGTGTGTGTGTGTAGGAGGGGGAAGGGGAGCAAGAGAGAGTCGGGTGGCAGGGAACGGGGCGGCGGCTTTATCCTCGACTTTCCTAGCCCGACTGTTTCCATACCCCTGCGCGCCGCCGCGGCTAAGCTGCTTCGGCTCTGAGCCACCAACCGCTGCCCCCTTCTCTTTCGTGTCCAGCACAGTTTGTCGTAGCGCCTCGTGCGGTGGTCCCCCGTACAGGCTGGACTGCCCACTACGGCGCCTCCTGACTCCACCGTTGGGCCACGGCTCAGTCTGCAGGGGAAGGTGAAGGAAGGCAAACTGGCCCACTTTTTTTTAGGCCCCCCCAAGGGGGCCTTTCTGCTCGCGTGCGAGTGCTTCTTATTCTTCCTCCGAATTCATTAAGGTAGCGCGACTTCTGTTGTAAAGATTCTAATAAAATTTTACCAAAAAATCAATCCAAAAATTAGATTTCATTTGACTATAGCCTCATTACAATCCTTCTGGCCAATTTTGAGAAAATTAAAGTTAAACATCGAAATTTTCACGAAAATCGGCAAAATCCTGCCAAGCCAACAATGGTTCGCACTTCTAGCATTCTTTCTGTTGATCCCTGCGGCTTACATTTTCACTTAACAGTAAAACGTGTGAGACAAAAATTCAAGACCGAAAATTAAGCTTCCGAACGATATGTTCAAAATTTTCGTGCGCTGTTCCAGTCAAGAACGACAGCAAGCTGAATAATATGCGACATTTACGCTTATTCTGCGTGTCTTGTTTTAAATTTTTAATGCAGTTAGTGTTGATTGAAACATGGTAATGTAAGCGAGCCGATTGTGCACCGTTCCTTAAGCTACCGAATAAGCTTTTAATCAATGCCATAAGATACTCCAATCACAACTTCTACCGATTTAAAATCAAAGCTGCACAGTTTGTTTAGAAATGGGCGTGGCTACGACAATCCTGGGTAGAAAGGAGGCGTGGCTTCTAACAATGGTACCAACCTTTGCAAACGAACTCGCTTCATGTTTTTGGATAAATTGAGTGACGTACTCTCCTCACTTTTATGTTCAACCCACGTCTAATAACCCCTTCTTTAGCGATTTCGCGTGCACCTCAGAGGTGGTTAAACGACATGTGTTTAAATAATTGTAACTATAAGTAAAAGTTGTCATTGCCGGGGAATGCCCACTAAGTAGTTTCTATAAGGCGCTTGCCACGCTGTTGGTTTTATTATTGTGGTGACTTCAGAATTAAGAGCCACAACACTTTCAACGCTGAATCTATTGAAGTGATTAATTAAATGATTATTTCTTCGTGTGCATACGATTGTTCGTTAAAACTTCAGGGGCCGATTAACGCGTTAGCGTTAGAATTTTTTTTGTCTGGGAGCGGGAAGAAGTGATCCTTAACGCGGCGCGCGGTGTTGTCTGAGCGGCCCCCCGCCCCTTCCCCGCCTGCAGACGACGACACCAGCCCGCTTGAATAGACCTACGGCAAGGTCGGCCGGTCGGGGGGAGCCGAGCCGTGTCGTTACCCTCGTTCTCGGCTGCTGATCTTTGGGCCACCGTCGCTTTACCCCCCCCCCCTTCCCTCTCTCCCTCTCTGCTGCGAGTCTGTCTTTCCCGCCTTACTTTTCCTTCCCACTCTTTTCCTTCCCTCCCATCCCACTCATTCTCTCCGAGTTGCAGCTGGCTGGTGCGGGTGTGACACTGAGCCCGGGCGGGCGGGTGAATGGCGTGTAAAATGGCTGCGAATGGGGGTGGCCTGAGCCGTGTGAATAACCTTCTCAGGGTGTTAGAGCTTATATGTGGATTTCCATTTGGCTAATCTATTGTCTCCACCTCTTTTATTTAAGTATTTGAATAAGTATTTAATACCCGCTCAGTCCGACGTTGCCATACTTTGCTGGAAAACGCGCCACCCCTCGAATTTGCTCTGGCACTCGACGTGTTTACACAAATTACAGTTTGGCATGCTCTATCTTTCATTTCTTCCGATCTCATCTTTTAGCAATACGGAAACTGAGAAGCAAATCGCAGGCGCGCCTTTGATGATGCGATCTGTTTTGTGTGGCTCGTGCGCTCGGGTGCACTGTCGGCACTTTTTATTTACAGATATTGGACGCGAATGTAGCCTTTCGGAAACGAAGGGAAAAGAGGGGGGGGTCTTTTCTGCGGTAAGCTGTCTTGGCGGGAAAATAATAAAAATGAGGAAAAGTTTGGATGTAAGCCTCAGTAGGGTACGTGAACTTTTCTCTCGCGCTCTAGCCCTCTCCGTTCGCCCGCCGATTCCTCTTTTTCCCTCTCTACCAATTGTTGTTTGTCGGTGACCGCGCGTTGGTGCTGCCAAACGAGGCAACTTTAATCGGTTTCGGTTACCCAATCAGTCGCAACAACTGAATCAATATTCACGAACGCGCCGCCGCACCGCACGCCCGCCCCTGTTTGTGTTCGCGTCCGTCTGGGGAATCCCCCCAACACCCTTCCACCACCCTGCCACTGCAGCAGCGACAGCAGCCAGTGTATCTCAAAGTAAGAGCTAAAAAAAAATGTGCATTGGTGTCGCCGAACGTCAAAGAGAGGTTTTAATTTCCAAAAAGGTTCCATAAACATTATGAAAGATATTTGTGTATTTAATAAGTTTTTAGTGTTTCAAGCTTGTCCAATTTTGTGTAAGAGAGTAAAAACAAAAGTTCATCCGTAAAGTTTTGGTATTTCTTCAACACTGAAAAGCACACACAAAAAAGTGATCAGTGTTAAGGATTTGTGCGGTGGGCGGGTGAATCGCTACATTTTTTATCCCTCCGTGTAAATGACCCTCTCCCTCCCCCGCCCCACTCCCTCACAAGCATCCCGTGATGGGCCTCACTCTCACTGCTGGCTGTAGTGGTAGTGTTGCCACCCTCCACAAGTTTTTTTTCTTCGCAGTGCCAGAGGCCGTCCTCTTCAGAGAGAACGGCGGGTTAGAAAGGGAGGAGAGAGAGAGAGAGAGAGAGAGAGAGAGAGAGAGAGAGAGAGAGAAGGAGTTGTGTGGGGGAGCACAATTGCCCGTCATAATGTTTTGGCGGGGTAGGAAGCCCCATCCGCTACCCTCCCCCCACCCCTTCCTTCCCGCGCTCCTCTGGGCCGTCGGCCGTCGGCCCTGGGGGCACTTGAGCGGGACGTGTGTCGCCAAGAAAATCGGTCGAACGGACGACCGACGACCCTGTGATCGAAGGCGGGTGGCTGTGGCGGGCGCAAAGGGGTAGGAATGGGAGGCAGGGGGAGGGGGGTGCGGGATAGGGGAGGAAGTCTGCAGTTAGAGCCGCACAGCTGAGAGGAGAGGGTCCCTAGCCATTAACGGGCTGGCCGGCGAGGCCAAGAGAAGGGAAGGCCTCAGGCCCCGCGGCAACTATACGCATCCCCCCTCACCCCTCGGGCTCACCCATCTCCTCCCCTCAACCTCGCCCCCTCTCTACCCCCTCCTGCAACCGTCCCCTGTCCTCCCCTTTCCCGTCCCACGCACATCCAGGTCCACGGTCCACATATTGGTCTTAAAAGCCGGCTTTTGAGTGCTCTCCTGCCCCTGTCCTCGCTTCAAAAGTAAAGCACTTTCGAAAACCGGTGTCTTTTGGGCAGTGGGGCGGTGTTTGGGGCGTGGTATACAGTATACACTCAGCTCGTTGCTGAAACCAGCTGCCCCTGCCCTGTGACGACGTCAACGACGGGGTTTTGGCTCTTTGGCTCCCAGGGGGGGGGGACCGCAACGGCAACGCGTGGAAGGCTGCTGGGCTCGGGATGGATGGCAAAAGGGTGACTGAAGCAGGCGAGAGAGGATAGAAAACGACAAGGCTGCTGAGCTGGTTATGTAACAGAGAGAGAGAGAGAGAGAGAGAGAGAGAGAGGCAAAAGAGAATGGAAAGCCTCCCCTTCCTGTTATATGGTCCGACGCTGCTGCTGGGCCGGGAGAAAAAATCTTTAGAAAATTACATCAGACGCCATTTCCCGTCCGGGATGGCGGGCCTAACGCGCTCCGTGCCGCCCAGCCCGAGCTGCGCCTTTATGTGATGGTTTTAGAATTTCAGGGGCGGGGCGGGGCGCGGCGGTCGGCAGCAGAGGTACCAAGGAAACCCTTGTAGCCCCGCTAGTAGAGACCTGCATATGTCACGTTTTAACTAAATGTGACAAGGTATTCCAACCTAACCAATGTAACACGAGTCACAGTCTTGTAAATGCGACGTCACCAGTGTTTGAATAGCAGTGCACTCAACTGATTTCGGCCCTATCAGGCTCGCCGACCGGAGAACTCGACTCTGCGTTTGCCGAGTGGGTGGGCGGCTGGCGTCAAGCCGTTCTCACCCATTGTGCAGCCGGCCCGATGCAGGTCTCTACCCGCTGGCATCGTCTGGTCCCTGTAGACGATCCTTATAGGCTATACAGTAAAAATTCTGCAATATTAGTGCTTGTAGTGCTCCAGAGGGAACGGCGCGTTAGTTGGTCGTCCTAACTTCTCCCCGGCTAACAAGCACTACTGTGCGCTAGGCTACGCCCTCTCCATGCGCACCTCTACTCCCACATGTCCCACATACAATAAACACTCAACACTGCCTCAAGCCTGGCCTGCAGGTGTCCCAGGGACCTGTGGACGCCCGTCCTCGCGTCCTCGTGCCCAGTACCGTAAAACAAGGGAATATGGACCATGCGTGGTAAAGTGGACCACCCTCTTTTTCGATATTCCGCTTCTCAGTGGTTAGGTCAGTCAGGCAGAAGCGGAATATAGGTCCACATTACCCAGCATGGTCCAAATTAGCCTGTTTTACGTTAACGCCGCGCCGAGGCCACTGCAGAGGCCCCTGAGGCCGCTAGGTCCAGGGCCAGCACCACGTCGCCACTCACTTGCCCAACAACTGCCTGGTCTCAGTTGGAGACTGACAACGGCAACACCGATGGCAACACACTAGGGCGTGAATCTCTGAACAAAGAAGAGTTACTGTAGTTCTAAAAAGCAATAACATAGATGATTATTAACAATTAATTTGAACCAGATTTTTAAAAATTTGGATCGTCTATTTGTTAACATGAAGTGTTAACGTTTTTATACCCTCGCACAATAATCGAGACTCAAAGAGAAACGTCCGCGTTTTTCTTGACCGTTCCCACACGTGAGAGAAGTTCTATATTTTTTCTCTAAAATCATTGTTGTTTCTGTGCTTGTGTGTGGTTAACTGCGTACACGCTTGCTACAGCGCGGGCCATGATGGGGCGTGCAGTAGCATATGTATTAGCAGTGTGGCAGAGTTGAGTGTGGCGGGGGCGGCGTGGCGTGGCGGCCCGCTAACCGACGACTACCACGGCCACTACTACCCCCACCACTACCACCACCACCACTACCATACTACTATACTGTCGTGCTCGAGACGGAACTGTCGCGGGGCCTGACGGCTGGCGGCGGTCCGGGGGCGGGCCGGGGGGTGTACACATGTGCGCCGCGCCGCGCTACACCGCCAGTTTACTTAGCATATGCTAATGCGCGGCGGAGCGTGGCGTGAATTACCACCAGCAATCACATAACAAAACGCGCGGGTGTGCGGGGGAGGGGGCGGGGCAGCTCTAGCCCTCGCGCCCCCGGGCCACAGCGCGCAGCCCCTTGTCTCTCTGCTGAGGGCCGCGGGGCTGAGGGAGGGGGGCAGGTGGTGTCTCTTACCCATCAGAGCCAGCCGCCCCCCCTGCCCTTGCCCGCAGACCATGGTATCTCGCAGCGTCACAACTTCGCGCCCGGCCCGGCGGCCGCGGGCAGTGGTGCGACTATGTTGACTGCTCCGCACACGTCCGCCACCGCCACCCGGCGCCATAGGCGGTTGACAGTTGACGCGGTGACGAGAACGCGCCGGGACGCGCTGTGACGACGCCTCCTGTGAGCACCGCCCGTCTCCCGTCACCCCCTCCCTAATGCTAATGACATCCACCATAGGCGATCCATGAGGCGCGGCGCAAGGCGGTTCATGTCCTGCGTGAGCTGTTCGAATGGATGCGAATCGGCCGGAGCAGCGCGGGCAGGCGCGGGTGCTATAGCCGCCATACCACAGGCGTGTGACATTTGTCGGACTTCACGTTGTTCACGGCACGGCCACCAGCCCCCCCGGCATTGCCCCTTCCCCCCGTCCCACCCACAAACCCCTGCTCGCTCCCCCTCCTCTGATCTCTGCATCCCCCTTGGATGGCGTGGGTGGCTTCGTCCAGCTGTGATTGTTTATGTTTGTGTCGTAGGGCTTCCCTTTGACCTGACTCAGGGCCGGAAGTCGGACGCTACGACGCTGCAGAAATGTGCAGTATATTGCCTTGAATGTTTTCGCTATTATCAACAATTTTATGTTGTTGTTTTTTTTGTTAGGTTGTGCGCTTTTGATGGTTGAGCTGTTCTTTTTATATGTGAGTGCGCGTGTAGCGGAGGGCAGTGGTGCTACCTGGCCACGTATGACATTGGGTGCATTCTGCGGTCACGTTGGGCTACTGTGCCGACACGTGTTGCAGACGACATGAGAGAGAGAGAGAGAGAGAGAGAGAGAGAAACGACTTTGTTGCCACAACCCTCATATAATTTGTTTTCCTCCTCCACGTTGCGGTCCAGGTGTGGCCCCCACCCCCGCATCCAGGGGTGGGCATGGTCGGCAGCCTGACCACAGCCTGCGGAGACGCACGGCATCTCTCTCTCTCCCTCTCTGCCGCACACACACGCGACCACACCCACAACCTGCTGCCTGTAGGCGGCGGCAAACACCCGGACACGTCGCTAAAAGTTTTATTTTTTTCCTTTTCTCGCTCGTCTCGTCATGAATGCGGATGAGAGCCGCGAGGTGCCGTGGGGGCCGAAGAGGGGAGTGCGGTGTGTGTGTGTGTGTGTGTGTGTGTGTGAGAGAGAGAGAGAAAGAGGGGGAGGGAGTGAGAAGTACGGGCGGTGCGCACACTTGTTCCACTCATTAGGGGCGGGGATGAGTCAAAGGGACGAGGCGCGCCTACCGAGGCCCGAGTCGTAATGTCATCAAGGGCCTCCAGCACGGCCCCTAGCAAAGTCTCCGGTACAGCCTCCAGCGCGTTCTCTAGCGGTTTCTGCAGCGCTATCGAGCTCCAGTGAATTCCAGCCGGGCCTCCAGCCGGGCCTCCAGACGGGCCTCCAGCCGGGCCTCCAGCTCGGCCTCCAGCTGGGCCTCCAGCTGAGCCTCCAGCCGAGCCTCCAGCCAAGCCTCCAGCCCCGCCTTCCACACGGTCTCCATCATGGTCTCCACCACGGTCTCCTACACGGTCTCCATTTCGCCCTCCATTACGGCCTCCCTCACGGCCTCCAGCACGCCTCCATCGCGGCCTTCGGCATGGCCTTCAGAATGGCCTCCAGCATGGACTCCAGCACGTCCTCCATCATGGCCTCCACCACGTCCTCCAGCACGGCCTCCATCAGAGCCTCCAGCAGAGCCTCCAGCAGAGCCTCCAGCCGAGCCTCCAGCAGAGCTTCCAGTACGGCCCCTAGTACGGCCTCCAGTACGGCCTCCCGCTAAGCATCCTCGCGTAGCGCTGTAATGACACACCGTGAGTCGGAGAACGGGGCCGATGTCGCCCGCTGCGATGATCCTCCACATCCGTGCCTGCAGGCGATGCCGGTGGGCGCTCTCCTCTCTGGTACAGTCCTCGACAAAAACTAGGAGAAAATAGTCGCACCACGACTCACCACGAGAAAGTCATCTCTTACCTCAGTCTCAACATGACGTTTGTTTTTACACTGGTGCGGCAGGGAGCGGAGACAAAACCACACAGATGCGCACTAAAAATCATACGAGGCCGCCGACGGAGGGAGTCTGGGGGGTGGACTGCGCGGGCGGAGAGTTGCGCTGTCCCCCAAGCCGCGCCCCACAACCGCTGCTGCATCCAGAATGAAATATCGCTCAAAGAGAAAAGATACAGTGCAAAGGAATTCGGGCATAAAACTCAGACGTCGTCCGAGCAGGCATCCACACACCACATACACATACCGACACACACGCACACCCTCATGCCAACACACATGCTTGCGGGCGCGGGGGCTATAAAAACAACAACAATGTGCAGCTAGAGGGCGGGGTCGGGGGAAGCGACACTGCTGTGCCCCGTGGCCCCCACCGCCGTAAAGGAATAACCAATATCCCGTTTGGTTCGGCTCTGGAGGACGAGGACCGTTCTGCTTCGTTCGGACACGGCGACATGGCTGGCTGACGGGCTGGCTGGCTGTTCCCTGCCACCCGCCACCTCCTGCTGCTCCTCCTGTTCCGGCTGTCGTGATGGGCCGGTCCTGCCTGGACGGCCAGCAGCTGTTCCGGGGTCGCCACCGGCCCCGCCTCGGATTGCCTCATCCCCCTTTAAAGTTGCCTTGGAACTCCTCCCCTGCCGCCGCCCGCTTGCAGCGCCAGGGCCGTGCATTGATTCCAGGTGGCGCGCGTCCCCCAGGCGGCGGCCGCCCCGCCCCGCGCCCCTGTTGCCTGTCAAGCAGATTGGCCACTACTCCTGGGGAGGGTGTGCAGGGCAACACACAGACAATGTGGGCCACCATGAGGAGGGGAGGGAGCTGGAGCAGCAGAGGTTGAGGGAGAGGGGGAGACCGAGGGGAGTTGGAGCGAGCAGGGACAATTTTTGTTTGTGCAGGCGTGAGTAAGCGGGCGAGCCCGCGAGTGGGGGGGATCCCCGCGCCTGCCACATGCTCGGCAAATTGCCCCCCTCTTCCCCTCCCACCCCCCTATTCTCTCCCGTCCCCAACCTCTCTCCGGTCGGCGCCCCGTCAGCCGTCACCGCACCATGCGTTAATAAAGGACCGCGGGATTCCCAACTTTTGGCTGACGACGTCTCTGGAGGAGAATGGCTGCGAGCGGCGGCGGCGGCGCTGCTTGTCAAGCTGGAGAGCAGGAAGAGAAGAGCGAGCGAAGCCTACGGCACGGCCTATTGGCTTTGAATTTTGAAGCAGACGCCGTCGCGCCAGGCGGAAGTTGGGGAGGCAAGGACCGCGCAGTGCGCACGGCGTGGCGTGGCGTCCGAGCGTTGCATTGCCATGCCGTTTGAGAATCTACGGAAGCAATATCGTTTTTCTTCATCAATTTCACATCGCTTTACATATACCGACATATACACGTGCTGGCAAGTACACTCTTCCTTCTGTGTATATTAAATAATAATACGCTGTTGGGTATGCAGTGCACTTAGCGAAGGAATGTGCATTATCAAGCTGACGGATATTCGATAGTTTTGTCAGTAAGTGGGTCATGTTTGCTCTACCCGCTGCCCATGAAGTAGATGGCAGTAGCCTTTCCAGCTAGTGTGTTATTGCATTTTCTCGAGCTTGCTTGCGTGCACACATGCGGTTGCGTCCTCTCATCGGCGACGGGCGTGGGTTGCCTGTGCCAGACGAGCGCCTGATGTGCGAAGCCTAATTTGCCGCGCCGTTTTGTCCTGAGGGTGGTGGGTGTGGGGGATAGCTTTATCCATCTACACCCTCCTGCCCTATGACCGCAGCCTCCACAGTGGTAGTTGTGCCGCGTACAGAGAGTGAATGACTGAATAATATTAGTTATGGTGCCACAAAGCTTTGTGGTGATCTTCGGAACACGGAAAAAAAAGATTCGCTGAGTCAGCTAATATAATTGACTAGTATATAGACAGAAGCACATAAACTTCTGTAACCACCATATTGTCTACTCTTTGGCTGTGCCAGTAAAAGATTAGTTGTATGAAATAATGATTTGCCTGTATTAGTAAGGTAGACCTCGACTGATTTAGGGAAGGGATAAGCTCTTACAGCTAATTTTTGACTGGCACAGCAGCCAATGATTGATTAGAGTAGACAATATAGTGGTTACAGTAGTGTATGTGCTTGTCTGTCCATATACCAGTCAATGTATTAGCTGACTCAGCGAATCTTTTTTTTTTTTTCGTGAAATTTGATGCAATACACAAAAAATGCAAGCCCACCATCAACAAAACGTTCGTGTGATCACTTTCTTTCCCAAAACACTGGGTCCGTTTCGCTGTTAACAAGAATTGTTCATATGACGCTATCTTGTTGTAAGACCATCGGGTAAGTGACACGAAATCAAAGTCTTAAACTATTTTGATTGCGGCGTCGATCTGTAAAATAATGAATGTGGGTATTTTTTTACGGTGTCGCATTGTTATTTGAGCACTGACGTTACAATTAATTTCACTTTACTTGTGAACGTGACGCAGTCCCTTGCCACGCTCTGTGCCATTTCGTGGGCTAAGTGCATGACATTGGCGTCGCCATGTCACACAACGAATGTGACACGAGTTAGTTGTTTAAATGTGACGTCGCAGCGTTTGAGTAGCAGTGGATCGTTTCACTCAGGTTGTGTTGCGTGGGAGTGCCGAAAGCTCGTTACGAGCCATGAGCCTCTCTCGCAGGCCCCCTTTGCCTTGGGCCTGTGCCTGCTGACGACGCCCACCTTCTTTGCCAACTCACCAAAAGTCCTCTTCAACAAAAATATACAAATCGCGTACGTGTAGCCATCCCACACGTGTGCTGTGGGGGAGGGGAGGGTGGCGATGACTTTGCTCGCACGCATCATTTGCGAGATCGGGAGGCAAGGCGTTCGCGGTCTCTAGTTTGACAAGAGAGGTGTGTCCCTGCCTCAGCCTGCCTACCTGGCGGCGCAGGCGGGAGGTGGGCGAGGGAGTTGGGGGTTGTGGATATGGTCTCTGCCGCACCCCCGCTCTGCGGCGGAGGGGAAGGGGAGTGGGGGTCGATGATACGCTAAGTGTGATAGATGGTTTCCAAGGCCTCCCGGAGCAGAGTCGGCTCGACCTGGCCCCTGAGCCTCTTCTTCTTCTTCTTCTTCTTCTTCTTCTTCTTCTTCTTCTTCTCTTTTCCCTCCGCGCTTCCTCCCTCACCTGTTGGGCATTACGTGGATCGTCGCCGCCCAAAGTGTCATATCTAACGGCCCGGCGTGCCTGCTCCCGCTGCTCCCCCTGCCCCACCTGGTCCCCCTGATCTCCCCGCTCCCCCTGCCTCCCTGCTCTCCCTGCTCCTGTTCCCGCTGCTCCCGCTGCTCCCCCTGCTCCCCCTGCTCCCGCTGCTCCCGCTGCTCCCGCTGCTCCCCCTGCTCCCCCTGCTCCCGCTGCTCCCCTCCCCCCTCCCCCTGCTCCCCGCGGCTGCGCTCGCTGCTCATGGCGCCCGACGATCGCGGGGTGGGCCACCCGCCGAGCACGCGCGCGTTGGGTTGCCTACCTGCCGGGCGGCCGCCCCAGCGCGCCCCAGCGGCCAGCGTGCTCGGTTTTCAAGTCAGTTGTTTCGCGCCCACAGCCACTGGAGAGGTATTCCGGAGCTCCCGGGAAACGTTCTTCCACCACCCCCTCACCCTCTGTAGACTGGTTGCAGAAGGCGCTTCCGGGGAGCTCCGTAATACCCCTCCTGTTCAAACTTTGCCGAGCATTTGTATGTATTACAGACTATATAGCACGTTGAGTCCAAGGGGGAGGGGGGGATAGCAAACACGTGTCATTGTGAGGACTCAACGTGATAGTTCGAAACCTAAAACCAGCTGGCTATTTTCTGTAAATCATTTTTTTAAATTTCAACTCTGTTGACTGAATCTTTCCTTTTTGCAGGTAAGTGGAGCTTGAAGCGGGTGCGCCATCGGTAGCGGTCCTCGCCTGCGGAGGGACACCCTGCCTCCGCAGCCGTTTTGCATCATCGATGCCTTCTGGTAGGGTATATGTACACATTTTGTTCATCAACTGTTTAAAGTTACTAATCATCCTATTTTTAAATGTGTTGAGATACATTTCCAAATACCAAGGATACTCTTAGATAACCAGTGACTAGGTTTTAACTACTGGTCACCCTTTTAATGTGGTTTGAGACAATGGTATGGTGCTAGGTAGCCGTACAACGCTCTACTCGGAAATTTCTATATATAAAAAATTTCTATATATAAATAATAGGTACGCAAAAGCTGAATGTTCGTGAATACATCCACTTTAGCAAGTCAATTAATTGACGAAGCAAAAGCAAGTAATATCCCCTGTAAAAAGAATTAAATCATTGCTTGCCGTGAATATCCAAAGTTGCAGACAGATCTTTGCCGTGTCCCGTGTCTCCGCTCCAGGATATTCATGTTTCTGTTCGGTTCTGTTCCATACTCCACTCGTATATGGCATGCCGGTGTCTTTCCCGTGTTCGACGCGGGTACAGTTTCCACAAAGTTAGCGCGCGCGCAGCGTGCGGGCGGTTGTCTGCAGCTCGAGGAATGTTGCGTTGCGCCGTTGTCGAATCCAACAGGGGAAGGAGGGAATTCCGGTCGAGGGAGAGAGAGAGAGAGAGAGAGAGAGCGAGCGAGGGGGGGGGGAGGGGCTGCAAGTCGGGCGCTGTTTCCATGTCAACCTGTCAACTTGTCCCTTGTGCAAAGTTGGGCGCGCCCGTCGCGCCCCGTCCTGTCCCGTCCCGGAGCCGGCTACTGGCGTGACGACTGCGACGGCGGGGGAGAGGGGCCCGTGACGGCCAGGTGTGGAGTGCTGCATTAACAGAAGGGCATTGTAACGAGCCGCGTCAAACTGGCCTCTGGAGGAGGAGGGGGCAGTTGGACTGAGCACGCAATAATCCTCTGCAATTTTTTTGATACAAAAACGACAAAACAGCTTGGCTCATCGTGTGACACATAGATAATCGAATTTATATACATGCGTCCATAGTTTTGTCAATTAGTAAAGTCCAATACGCAGAGCTTGCAGAGCTTGCGGCTGGCGGACAACCATTCCTCCAGTCCTCGGTGGTCGTTTGTTAGCTGTCCTTTACTCTTCCTTCTCTCTCTTTTCTCTCTCTCTCTCTCCCTCCCTCCTTCCCGCCTTCATTTCCTCCCTCCCGTCCCTCCCCCTGTCCGAACGTCAAACACGCCATAACGAGGGACAAGGCCTCGAGCGGCGCGTGGATTATCGCACCACTTTCCTAAATTTGCAGCCTCCCCCTCTCCCCCTGACCCTCCCGTTACGAAGCAGCGCGTCTCCTGCACCCCTTCCCCGCGGCTGCCACTCCCTTACTCACCCACCCCCCTCCCTTTTCCCCCCTGTGGCCTGTGTGTACGTTTCTATCTTGATTTCCTCTTATGGCATAAACTCTTCCGCCACCAGAGCCGGTGAGTCTAGTACTCTCTCCTTGTCCCTGTGCCCCGAGTCGCCAAAGAGCTCAGCAAATCTATTTGAGCCTTTAAACCTCTTTGTCCGGTGTCGTTGTCAGTGCGGTCTGTGATTCCTCTCTGCGCTCTCTGCGCTGTCTGCGCTGTCTGCGCTGTCTGCGCTGTCTGCGCGGTGTGGTCACGGAAGGAGGAAGTCCGGCGAGACGGTCCCGCGGACGGTCCACTCCACGGCCATTAGCGGGACGGTTCGAGGAACTTTTCGTGGTATCGGTCCCGCCGGGGTCCCCACGGCGAGCTGGCCCGGGCGGGCCCGACCCGCGTAAAGCGCGCTTGCTATTAGCAGATTGCACATCTTGCTCACCGGCGCCACCAAGTTATACCGCGTGCCGTGTGATCCTCAGCTCCCCCCCCCTCTCTCTCTCTCTCTCTCTCTCTCTCTCTGCCTACGGTCCTCTTTATGCGAGGGAATGCTGCCCAGATCCCCTTCCTTAAGGGGCGGCGTGTGATGTGAGTGACAAAGCGAAAGGGCCCAGCAATATCGTCCGGGGAAGACAGACACCCCCCTCCCCAGTGCTAAACCCAGCAGCCTGCTGCACTAGGGGTGGCCAAGGGCCTGGTTGGGACCTTGCAGACGGAGAGATGAAGGCAAATGCATACACGCTAATATGTATGTTTTTTTTGCAAACATTCGTATAAAATTTAACTCACGTTTCGTTTTTGTTGAAAGTGTGTGCAAAAAGTTCACAAGTTCGTACAAACGAATGCACTGTTGCACTGTTGCACAACAGTTTAAAATTAAACGCCAAAGAGTGTGAAAATAATTTGACTGCTTACATTAGTAGAAGAAAAAATACGCATCCGGTTAGTGTGCATGGGCCCCCGGTTGACGACTCTTTATGCCCTCTCCCCTTCCGTATCCCGCCTGCAGCTAGTCCGGCCCTGGCTTGCTCATCGGACTATGATCGGAATCTGCTGAAAAAAAAGGGATTCACAACACATTTGACCTGCTGACTTTTATCACGTGAGTCTGGCTGTGTAGCACGCATTATGCATTATATTGAGGGCTACGTTATGAGGACACTCACAGTCGGACACTTTATTTGCCCGCGGGCGAAGATATGACTTTGTGGCAAGGACAGTGAGTGGAAGAGCGTAGGAGTAAACCTGACCAACTACGGCGGAGTATATTCTGGAAAGCAACGTCCTGCCGGCCGAGTATGTCGTCTGTCCGGTATGTTGGTCGTGTCTGTTTGTCGTCTCGTCGACGAGCCGCCATAGGGCCATAGCAGTATCCGCGGTGGATCCGCGCGACCCTTGACGGGGGTGTGTGTTTGCGCTGAAGGAATATTTGTTTGATAAGAAAATCAGATGCGCCGGCCCCGTCCTCTTGGCCCACGCACGGCACGGCTCCGTCTCTCTCTCCCTCTCTCCCGCTCACTCGCACAAAAGAAGGGTGGGGGGGAGGCTGGTAAGTTCTACAGCGCCCCCCTTCCTCCCTTTCCCGCTTCCCGGCACGAGGGGCTATATTGTTGTGTGTTTACGCAACGTATGCAAAGCGGACACGGTCGGGGTGGACACTCGCCCTGCTTTGTGGGGCCAAAGTGATGCATGTCAAGCCGACCCTGAAAAAAAAAGAACAACTAAAATGTGACATTTTCCTCACTTTCTTCTTCGATGCACTTTCACCGAGGAACTGTTTTGTGATGCACTTTCGATTGGCAGAATGCGTTTGTAAACGCACAGTTCCTTTTAACAGTCCTTTAGGGCTTCCTAGAAAGCGAGTGCTACACACACGCACACACGCTCACTCTGGCAGGAGAGGAGAGTGCAGCAGACGAGTAGGCAACATCTCCCTTTTGATGTGTACACATGATTCCCGAAATGCCTGATTCCCAGTGATTCCCGTCCGCTTCTATTCATTCCATAGGTATCATAGTTGTCGAAAACTCTCATTTCGATGATTTGTATCAGTTCCACTAGTTTTCCGCTTAGTCTAAGCGATTTCTGTTGATTTCGATAAATTTTTATCCTGATGATTCCCAGCAGGCAGGTGTACACATGATTCCCGGAGTTATTGCGCCCCCTCTTCAGCAGATTACGTGACACTTGTCACATTTGTTTTTCCAGAGTGGAGCGGCGCGGGTGAAACTGAAAGTATATGACGTTGGGCTGAGTCTGACGCTTTATACTGCGGAGGGTTTGTCAGCGCGGTTTAAAAATTGAGTATGGGAGCAACGTCCTGCGATGTGCTGCTGTGGGACGCTGCTGCTTTTGGCCGCCTTGGGGGAGTATGGCGCGCGGGAGCCGCCGCCGCCGCCGCCGCCGCCTTCTGGCCGATGGTTTGGCGGAATGCTTCTTCCCGACGACGTCGGCCAATATCCGCGTTAAGATTAGCTTCCCCTCCCTCCGACTAGACAACCCAGTGTGGCGGCTCGTCGTCCGGCGCGTCGTGTTTTATTTTTAGACTAGATTCCGCGCTCCTCTATTTTGCTGTATTAAAGAAGGATCGTCGCGCGGATCATCTGGAAAATCCCCCCCCCCCCCCCCTGCGCTTCAATACTGTCGCCACCACCGCCCTGTCGTCGTCGTGCCCCCCTCCGGTCCGGGCCGGGGGCGTTTGTTGGTGTCGGGAGAATTTCACGCTTCCTCTGCTGCATCGGCAGGCCTTTGGCGGCCCTGCTCCGCCTGGTAGCTGCTGCAGGGCGATGTTGTCGTGCAGGGGCATGCCCCCCTTCTCCTTCTCCCGGTGCGGCGGCCTCCTGCTGCGTACGCAGGGCACATTAATCACTAGAGGCAGTCGATGTGACGTGACTTGAGGAGGCGCCTGCTCGGCCTGCTCGGCCTGCTCGGCCTGCTCGGCCTGCTCCGGGCTGACGCGCGCCGTACCGCGGCTGTCGGCCGGGCCAGGTGCCATATACTGCGCAGGCTTGTTAACGACTTGCACATTATGTTTAATCGCGCATGTCGCCAGGATAGGCCTGGAGGGACACTTCCCCAGCTGTTCGCGATTTCCATATTTTGAAAAGTTTGTTGTTTTTCATGGTATATGTGTGCCTGGCAGGTAAAACGTAATTCGGGGCACTGCTCGTACCTTAATTATTGACCTATTTTGTTGCTTACGGTGAATATTCACAGCAACTTTCAGTTCGCGAATTTCAGTTCGTTAAATTCACCTAAAGGTTTTCAACAGCTGTCCGAAGGTGAATGCGTCTATGACACATTTTCAAAGCAAACCGCAAAGCAAGTGGTGCGAGTGTGGTAAGACGCAGACCATGTGTGCGTGCTCTACGTGTTTTGCGCGGTTTTGCGTGCGGCAGTCCCACTCTGCGGGCGCTTGCTGACATGCCCTTGCCCTGTGGTGACAGATGAAGTACCGACGCGAATTAGTGCGTCATCCCGTGCCAGAGGCCTGGCGCGCGAGCGTTCGTGTATATCAGATGAGCTGCCGCCGTCATGTTCTGGAGCAGCGGCATGGCATGCCGCAGTGGTTCAGCGGCTCGCATGTGTCTGGCGCATCTCCGCTTCACCGGCTCTGGGAACAACAACAGTAGCAGCCAAGAGCCACTGGGGGTACCTCCGGGAGTGGGAGCGAGCAGAGGGCCGTGACTAGCAAGTGAAAAGCGATGGCCGATCAACGAGATTGGGAGCAGAAAGGAAGGATTGGACGGCCTCCGCCCGCGCGCCCGGGTCACCGGCGCCGCTCAATGCGCCCGCCCGAGTGGAGCGAAAGGAGCAGGAGGGTGTTTGGCTTGACGAGGGAAGTGAGCTTCATTCATCTCTTGGGGGGAGAGCGTCTCAATCAATATCTGTCGGAGTTGGCCATCATAAAGGAAAACAATCTCTGCGGAAACGGGTTTCTGAACAACAAGCAGCGCGGCGGGTGGGCGGGCGGGCGGACGCATACTCTCGTCTTTTGCCTCCCCTCCCTTCCCTCCTTCTCTTTCATACCGTGCTCCCCCTCCGCCTCCGTGTGCGCACTCGAGGGTGGAACAACTTGGCGTCGGTTGCGGCCGAGTTGGCCGGACTTTCATCCACTCGCAACACCCTTGGAAATATTTAGTGAGGGAATTTATCCTCGCGGCGCGGCCAAAACGTATGCAAAGTTTTGGCGTCGTCGAAAAGGGCAAAAGGGAACGCGGAAGGGTTAACACAAGAAGCGGCGGCGGGATAGCTTCGGAGAGGGAAATAAAAAAGGGGGGGAGGGGGCATCGTGGGGGGCGTCCGGGCGGCGACAGGGAAAAGGCGGAATGGCGGGGCGGCGGTTAGGAGGCAGAGGGGTGGTAAAAAATGCGCCGTGAAAGTGAAGCGCTGTGATGCAAATGTTACAATGGGGCTGCTGCTGCTGCGGGGAAACACCTTCGTGTGCGCGGGGGTGGGGGTGGGGGGTGGCGCATTAGCGAAGAGGCGGAGGATGCTCTCTTTCGTTTGCCAAATTAAAACAAAAAAGTAAAATAATGAAACAAAGAGATGTAGCGCGCGTCATCCAGTAGGTGGATACGTGATTCTTTCACCCGCTACTCACCTGTTCTGTACGAGACGAGCTAGAAGGGTGTCGACCGGTGTCGACTCAGGTAACTTACCCGTTCTCTGATTCGCTCTTCCCGTCTCCCTCTCTCTTTCCCTCTCCTTTCTCTTTCCTTGTTTCTCTCACAACCTCGCTGTAAATTCCTTGGTGTTTTGGTTTCCTTCCCCCTGCCGACTATGGACTGACAATCCTTGCGTAGCAGGGGAAAAGTAAGGGGGGGGGGCATCCCCCCGCCTACGCCGTGTCCTGTTTGAACAGAGCGGCCCCCAATGATATCGTGGCGCTGAGGAGGTAGCTGTGGATCGCCTCTTGCACCCCCCCCTCCCTCTCTCTCGCTCACTCCCGCCTCCGCCGCGCCCAGGCATTCGAGATTGTATCGCCGACAGCAGAGCGTGCCTCTGAAACAGCTTACTTTCGTACTTGTTGTCCAGGGGATGGGGCGGTGGCGGCGCGCGCATATACACACTCTGGAGAGAGAGAGAGAGAGAGAAAGAAAGAGAAAGAGAGTCGAATCAACGCTTGCCGCTGCCTTTTCTCTATCAATTTGTGAGTGTGCGCGGGGAATGAAATCGTGATGGCGCCGCACGACCCGGCACTACCAAGCCCTCTGCTGGTCCCTGCGAGAGCCGGGCCGCGTATAAACATTCCCTGCGCGATTCAGCGCCGTATGGCGGATTCAGCGGTACGCGGCGCGCGCTGCCGCCGGCAGCGGCCGGCACGCGCCGCTTGGCCACAAGGGCGGCAGATCACTTCGCGCTCACGCGTAGTACGCGATTTTAAAGTCTGTGACAATCGTCAAGCCATAATGCGGATTCTTAAAAGCGCAATAGTTACATAGTAATAGTTCCATTCTGGTCTGCGAATGTACTCGCTCTCCTGTCACATTAGCGCGCCAAAACGTTTCTCAGCAGACGCCTTTTACACAACACTTTGCTTCCCTATTCGACGCCCCTCCCCCTTCCCTTCCCACCGAACACACGCGCATCAGCTGAGAGCTCATTCCCTCTAAAATCGCCACCTGCTACCTGTCGCATGTCGAGTGTGTGTGAATCTGACGAAAGCAATGGATAGTCAGGATGTTCTTGAGTCCCTTTCTAAAGATGGTTATTGTTGTGAATTTGAAATTAAGAATGAAGACGAGTTAGTTGTACGGAGTGATTTTAAATGCGAAGATGATGTTGAAAAGTGGCTCAGAGCATTCAAAGATACCACAAACACTGACTACATAATTAAAGATAAAATGGCTACAACTCCAGTCAGGTAAGGTTTTGATAGAAATTATACAACATTACTGTCAGAAGGGAAGTGACAAGTTGACACGATATGCATGAGCATTCATGGGAGAGCGAAAGCAATAAGGGGCGCTAAAATAGCATAAATGACTTTTATTTTTATTTTTCTCAAGGTACATTTTTCATCGGAAATGGGCTTGTCAACTTAGTGATAGAAACAAAAAAGAAGACAGCAAAAGAAATAGGAAATGTCCTGTTGTTATTGACGTGTTAATTAAAAAAGTAACTAAAAATACCAAGAAAAATGACCCGTTTTTGAAGAGAGATGTACCACTGCCAGCTAAAATCTGTATCACAGGAATACATAATCACCAAATTGATAACTTCCGCTCCATGGGTTATCTGAGAATTCACCCTGATGTTGAGGAACAGTATTTGGATTACTTTAACAATGGTCATGGAGCTGCAGACGCACGCCAGATTCATGAAGACAAGATTATGTTGGAGGATGATGGGGAAAAAAACTTGAGCAATGGTGCTCTAAATCCTCCTCTAAGAACTGTTCAATACTTGCACAGACGCTGGCTTCTTTCTACTTTTGGTATTGCATGGTCATCCACAGAACCACTCGATAAACTTAAAGAAAAAGTGGAGACTTACGATGCTGAAGGTAATAAAAATAATAGTGAATACAACATGCGTACAAACATCAAATACTTTTCAAACAATTACTTTTACTTATCTTGAGTGTTTTATTCTATTACAGGTGTCGAAGTGCACATTGACAATGTTGATAAATCCAGGTGGTGCATCCTAATTGTTACTCCATTAATGAAGCGTGCCCAGTCACTCCCAGAGGCAAGTGAAATTATTTTCACTGATTCTACGGGAAGTGTTGATGCCCAACAAAGCATCCTCACATTGGTATTGACTGCGACAAAAGGGGGAGCAGTGCCTTTGTGTGCATTAATTCACAATAGAGGAGATACTGAAGGTTACATCCAAGCGTATGGTATGCTTGCTTCAAAGTACCCAAACTGCTTTGGAAATAAAAAGGTATGATTATGCACAAACTCATTTATTTTTCTTATTATGTAAAAAAAAAACAACTCACTGCTTACCTCTTTATTTTTTTAGAACCCTGAAGTTTTCATGACAGACGACAGCAACATGGAGAAAAGTGCATTGCAAGCAATCTGGCCAGATGCTTTGCAATATCTATGTCACTTCCATGTTGGCCAAGCGGAATGGAGATGACTGTGAGACTCAAAAGGGGGCGTTCATCAAGATGAGAGGCAGAGTCTGCTACGGTTATTTCAAAGTGTGAGTAAATACCAGAGTATTTTTGAAAAAAAATAGCAGATACCTCTAATTTACTTCTTTTTTTTTTAAATGTCAGATAATGTATGCAGTACATGCTGATGAATATGAGGAAGCAAAGGATACATTCAAAGAGTCATGCTCTCATGAGAAGTATAGGAAGAGAGTTGATGGTTTTCTTCAAAGAGAAAAAGAGTGGGCGAAAATTTTTCGGTCACAAACATTAAATAGGGGGCATAACACAGACAATTTTGCTGAGGCTTCTATTCGAGTTATAAAAGATATAGTGCTTGGTCGCACAAAGGCCTATAACTGCTGTGCCTTGGTGGATTTTATTTGTCGTGTTTGGAATAAGCACCTCACAAAAAATTTGATGCACTATGCCTATGATAGAGAGAATAAGCCCAGGTACCAGTACAATCGACTGTGCCAAAAAATGCAACCAGGTATTGTACTATATGTTTAATTGATTTGAAGTTAATGTAGTTTCAATATGGAAAGACAAGCTCAGATGGCGTTGGAATCTTTCACTCTTATAGAAATGGCAGAGAAAATCAAAGTAAAAGACAGAGACTTGTATGAGGTACCAAGTGAAAAGACTGGAGAGCTGGCCTATGAAGTGAATTCATTAGTTGGTTGGTGCAGTTGCCCGGTTGGAAAATGTGGCGCATTCTGCAAACACCAGGCACTTGTCTACTCCAAATTTCAATGTGGCTTCCCAAACAAACCTGCAATTACATACATAGAGCGCTACAAATTGGCCTTGCTTGCTTTGGGAGAAGAAAAATGCCCTCCTCTCCGATTCTTCTTGGACTTTGATGAGAAGATTAACGCTGAGGAAGTAAGATAAATATCATTTTATTAAGTAATATAGCTATTTATCTATCTATTTTTATGGCCCCTGTGTTTTTTCCTTCCCTTATATCAGGAGCTCTATATTTACAATTCACTGGACTCGATGATGGGAACTTATGTTTTGAATGAAAACAATGAGCTGTTACCAGTTAGTGAGGTAACAAACGACTCCAATGGATCTGCTGACAATTTGACCCAAGTTAAGGTAAATTATGAAGGTGCTATAACAAAACTGAAACTTAAATTAAAAACACAACTGACATTAATTTGTTTTGCTTAGGTTGATGAAATGGACACAGAGGTAGACAATGAGATAGAACTTTTAGAGAAGAAGTTTAGAGACATACAAGATAACTTGCAAAAGATTGCGAGGGAGGGACCGAGTAAAGACACATACCGAAGAGCTTTGAAGTCCATGGTGCAGCGGTTGAGTCGACCAACAACACCAGAACAAGCCATTGAAACCTTCTTGCGCTGGAAGGCAGCATCACTATCACTGGCAAGAAGAAGGTCAAATATGGGAGTGCAGCCCACAGCGATTCAAAGAAGAAAGGAGGGAAAAACTAGGGGAGCAAAGAGAATAAGAGCTGGTAGGCCTTACAAAAAAGAATCAATTGCTCGTAAGGCTAGTGGCAAAGAAGCACTACCTCGCAAACTTTCAGCAAGTGTAAATGCAAACAAAACTCACATCAAGTCTCACCAAAAAAAAATGAAGTAATAGATGTAAATATGTTTATTTTACAATTTCAGTTTGAAATTTTTATCATAGTTTATTTATATTGAGATGTATTTTAGCAACTATGTATTTTAGCAACTAAAATTTTCTTATTACTGTAAGAAACATGTTATTAGTTAGTTATAAAATTTTGGTATTTTATTGCAAAATGTGTGTAAGAATAACTTACTTTCTGACTCAAAGCCGTTGCTTTTTCTTAACCCTGTTTCCTTTCTCACCTTAACGTACGTTGAGTATAAACGTACGTTGAGCAAAGCCAGGCGTGTTGTGCGCTAATATCACAGGAGAGCGAGTTCATTCGCAGACCAGTATGCAACCATCATACACCTAATTTCGCTTTAAGGAATCCAAATTAAGGCTTGACGCGAGACGCGTACTTTGAAATCACGTAGTACGTAGTGCGCTAAGTGCGAGTGCGAGTGCGAAGCGCGCGGCGGCGGCGCCAAGCGGGCGTGCGTCGCGCGCCGCGCGTACCGCTGAATCCGCCATACGGCGCTGAATCGCGCAGGGAATGTTTATACGCAGCCGGGCCGAGAGCTCTGCGAGGGCAGCGTCTTTTGGTGTACTCTGTGTGGGGGTGTGCGCGCTGGCCTCAACAAAAACAAGGGGGTGTGCGTAAATAACTTTCAAGGGTTTTTGGAGAAGTTTCAAAGCGGTCGGATGTTTATTAATACTCGGAGGGAACACCATTCAATAATAAAGAAAAGAAACCAATGTACTAGTTTTGACAGATTTTGCAAATCTGTAGTGTTCTTCTTAGATAAATTTGCAAGCACTTGGCAGTGCACTTGTAAATATGACATGATTTGGTGTTCTTGACTTGACATACACGACTCCCCGAACAACTACAGAGCTACTTCAACAAAACGCTCCTTCTGCGCACTGCAGTCTTGACTATTTAGCTGAACTGTCGGGAATGCCTTTCACCACCACCACACGCCGTGGTGGCGACGCCCCCCCCCTCCCCCTCATCCAGGAGTAGTCCGCCTTCTTCACGCCGACGCCGCGCTTTGCTTGCTCTGCCGTTTGCTCACACAACCACCACCGGCCGAGATTGGATAACTTTCGCTCGGCACCGTCGAGCAACAGCTGACTACACCATCTACTTGTTACGGTATAGGGTTGGCGTTGGCGGCGCGCGGGACAGAGGAGAGCGGGAATGGATTGAAAATGGTGCAAAAGTTTTTTGTGTCTGGACTGTCGATGATTCAGCAGCCGCTAGCGCTGTGCGGCGGCGCCATAGCGCGGCGCCAGAGGCCCCCCCGATAACTTGATTACACCCGGAGCCTTGGGAGGGATGACAGAAATTAAAAGATGAATTGTTGGACTGTTAGTTGGGCGTGGAGCGGCGGGGCGCGCGGGGCTGGACGGGGTAGGGGGGGCAGCACAGATAGGACGGAGACAAAGACCAGGGATATTGGGCCGCGATATCTCCCTCGCTATACCATTTTGCTGCTGGCGGCCCTTTAAATGCTCCGTTGTTCCGCTTTAATTTTTTTTTGTCTCCCTCTTTCTCTCTCTCTCTTCTATCTTTCTGTTCGTCCCCATGTCTTCCTCTTTTCACTCGCCCGCCTCTATTTTCAGAGCGATTTGACCGTGCTGCTAAATACTGCTGCTGGGTGAAATGGTCATCATTCCCATCGCTGTGATCCCAAAGCAGCGTCTGCTGCGCAAATATATTTTTTTTGTTCTTTTATTTTCGACGACGCGGGGCGGTTTTCCCGCAGCGCGGGCGAGAGTATATGAAATAGAGTGAAACCTCCTCGTAACCATACCCATCTCTACATCACTTAATTAGTGAACCACTGTAACCACCGCAACCGTCAAATACTGCGCCAGAGAATAGACTTTCACAACAAGACAAGAGTGTGTGAAATAGAGTGAAACCTCGTCCTCATAAATTCGCCCCTCTTATCAATTACCGCGCGCGAGCCCTGACGTGTGCTGCGGGGCTCTCGGCTCGTGACGCGCCACGCACCACCCCGGCTCTGCTCTGGAGCGGCGGCTGGAGCGGCCCGGACAGGCAGGCGGGGGGCCTCTGCTGGAGTCTGGCGTCCCACTACCCCGCTGCTCCTCCTTTTATTCGATAATATCGCTCCTTATTTGGGTGAGCGCTCCAACCCCTGCTCCTCACGCTGTCCCGTCTCTCCCCTCTCTCTCTCTCTCTCTCTCTCTCTCTCTCTCTCTCTCTCTCTCTCTCTCTCAACACCCTCTTTCTGTCTCCCTCGCTCTCTTTCAACTTTTCCTTATTACACGCGGGGGGTGCGACATGCCCGGAGCCACGCCGGAGCGAGGCGATAGTGGTGCCAGTGTAACACTTTGTAGCTCTGGAGAAGGGGAGGGAGGGGAAAGGCGAGGGACTTTCGCTCTCCCCCCACACATATCAGTAGGTGACACCTTGTCGGCGTCATTTCTCCCCCCGGGCGCAACGACCAATATTTCTCTCCTACCTCAATTTTATCTCTATCTCCCGCCGCTCTGAACGCAATGGAAGACAACGCAAAGAGGAAACACTCTGTGGCGGAACTCATTTCTAAAGAAATCTTTCATTGCTTGTTTTTCTCTGTTGCGCGGCGACGGCAATGTTTGTTTCGGACGAAGTGGCTGGTTCCGGGGGAAAGGGGGTGGGGGTGGGGAGATGGGAACCTCTCCCTACTTCGGCCGAGGAGTTTGTGAGATTCCTGTAGTGTCGCGCTCAGAAGTGGAATCAGTATCCGGAAAAAAAATTCATAATGGAAGCTCATGGAACGAAAAAGTTCTGAGCCTATCTCCCCCCTCCCCCCAGCCCGTCCACCGAACCCCACTTACTTGCGTTTGTTTCTGCTAGAGACACTAACACATTGCATTCCGTCTCCGCGGACTGCCGTCGTTTTGGATCCACTTCGGCCCCACTTTTATTATTTTAGGTATTCGCCCTCTGTTTGCTCCCCCCTCCCTTTCCTCCCTCGCTCTGTCAACTGCAGGCGCACGCATATCATTGCTGGTGATTCCGTTTGCAAATATACTACCCGCGTCCGGACTCTGCTAGGCTAGGCCCTGTCAGCTTTATACACGGGATCATAGGAATTGTTTTTCACCACGGTCGGTCGTAAAACGGAAACGAGTAAATCAATAAATTCGGTGTCGGGGTCACTGTGTTGCAGCGGCGTCATTTGCTCCTCGTTAAGGGTGAGGTGGGTTATTGCCGCTCAGGCGACGTAGCAGAGAGAGAGAGAGCTTGTCCGGCGCTCAGAGCATTTGATTTCAGCGGCCCAAGCAACGGAGCGTACTACTCACTCGCCATTCCCCCCTCGTTCCGCAATCCCGCATCAGAGGGAACCGCCGCTGGGCTGGGGAGCATGCGGCCCTGGCGCGTCAGTGGCAAAGCGCTCTCGGAGTGCGCTGGCGGAGCACGCGCGCTGTATCGAGGGGGTGTGATGGGAGAGAATTCGTTCGCCGGTGACGAGTGGCAACTCGGGCCCCCTGAGGTGTGCACTCTTGATCGGAAGTGCGATTTAAGGGGGCAGCGGGTTTCCTCCTAAAATTTGATGAGATTCCAAGCTGCGAAATTCGGTATGGGAGAGGCTCGTTCCACGCCCCCTTTCCCCCGGGGTTGCCGCCCCCTGTTGCACGCTACCGCGCGCTAAGGTAATCCTCGATAGTGCGTCCGTTATTCCCTGCCACGTGCAGTGGTGCAGCCACTGCGAGCGCTCTGAGCGCGTAATAGGCAGGCAACATACCGCATGCAGCGTATGCCTGTGTTGCGGGCTAGCCTACTCTGGATCTCACAGGCGCTGAGCCAGTTAGCCGAAAAAAAAAATATGTGGGAGGAAAACCAACTCTGGGGCAGCACTATGTCAATTCAGAAGTGTACATTGTATACTTAAACTAATGCGTACATTGCAGTATACTAAATGCAGTATTATGCCCATGTACGCAGAAGCATGTACGCATTTATAAATGCGTACATGGACATGTATAAATTAATTAAATTATACATGGCATGCACGCTTTATTTAAAGTAGACAATTTGAATTGACATAGCACGCACGAGTGAAAGGTCGTTTTCAATGTTCACTAGCGGCACCAGCAGCTCTTTTTGAATGCGTTTGCCGGGCCGGGGGGTTTAATCCGCTTGTCTGCGCTGGGCAGGAGGCCCCCGCTGCTGCTGCTGCTGCTGCTGGTCGATGGCCGATAGCAGTGTGGACTGTGGGTGCAACTCTCCTCTTTCTCCCTTGCTCTAGCTCTGCTGCCCCTTTCTCTCCCACCATCCTTTTTCCCCCTCGCCCTTACGCTCTCACTCCCACACATAGCTGTGACGGATTTATGTGGGGTCGTTTTGGTTTTAATGCGCTGCTTTATTAGCTGGCTCGTCAAATGTTTGCGAATCATCGGCCCCGGCGGATCAGTCAATGTGTTTGACGACTGCGAACCGGGCCGAGCGTTCGGGGGAAGATAAAAAGAAGAGTGTCGTGTTTGTGCAGAAAGGGGGCGAGGTATATATCTGCTTTAACTTAACGCGCGGGTGAGCCCGGCCTGGTCAAAGGTAGGTTTTTTTCCCTCGACCTTTCGATAACAGGCTGAAATGTTTCGCGCCAGGGGATTTTAATGCATTTGGTAAATACTGTGCGCACGGGTTCGGAGGGCTCGGGTCTGTCAGATAATGTAGAATGCTTCTAGGCAGACGTTTGTGCACGCCGTTTTCCTGCATCTGGCATCTGTGCCATCATATCAGTTTTTCCTGCTCGATGCGTCTGCTGTCTTTATGCTCGAGTCCGAGGGGGCAATAACTCCGAATTCAAGTATGATTCCTGGAATCCATGATTCCCGTCGATTCCCGTCGATTCCCGTCGTGATTCCCATTGATATCCGTTGGTTTCCGTCGTGATTCTCATTGATTCCCGCTGATACCCGGTGACTCCTGGGCCTTTGTGTACACAAACAAGTGCGGGACGGACTTTTCCTCCCGTATTTCGTGATATTGGTAGTGCGGTCTCCGATGCTTACTCGCTTGGCCGGTATGGACGACAGATTTTCCCGGAAAAGAATAAACGATCCACCAAGGCTTTGCGAAGCTATTTATACCTTTGTGCGCACCATACTGCTGATTTCAAACGATTGGGTGGCAGGTAAATGGCTGAAAACTTTAGCCCGACCACATCTCAAACTGAATAGGGCTAGGAGGGCTTAAATTAGAGGCCATATACCCGCCCGATCGGAAACACTGGCACCACGACCTGTCGAGGCACTGAATATCGATATAACATCTGCGAATCTTAAACATACTACTACAGGCACAAGAAAAATCGTTGTACCTGAGAATCAGAATAAAATGTGCGTCGCGTGCGCTTGATTTATACGGATTGCAGACCGCTCGGCGTGGACGAGAAATTGAATGTGAATAAGGCATGGGCCGCTTTGCCCGGAGCAGGTTAGTGCCGGGTAGGTGTGTGGCCGGCCGGGCTCACCCCCGGGGGGAGCGGTGACGCGAGGGGTGCTCACGCGGCACATGCATATGCAGGGTGAGTAGGCGTGTTGGAGCATAGTTAGCATCATTCATGGCCTTTGGACGCGCTTCGGATGCGGGTGGGGACACGCGATGCGGTACGGTCCGGCCTCCCCCTCTTCCCCTCCGCATCTGTCTGCCACCCCGTTGCTACCCGCCCCACCCTTGTTACACGCCATCGCACCCCATAAAGAGAAGGCGGTGGAGCGGCGCTCCGTCGCCACGTATTTTAAAAAATATGAGACAATTGCACAATTTATCGCGTGATTTGGGGACGTTTTTACGACTGACGCGGTATTTTTTTTATAAGCGCGAGCGCTGCTCGCGCGCCCTCGCGCTTATTTTGCGAGTGCAGCCCACCCCACCGCCATATAGCGGGGCGCGCCGATGGCCAGTTTTCCCGTTAGTTGTTTTTGTTGGTTAGGTCTCTGTTTTGTTTGGTCGAGAAATTACTTCTTCCGAGCCGTGTCGACAGCTGTTACGTCCCTACTCACTTCTGTTGTGCGCACGCGCGCTCGTGTGGTCCGGCTGTTTGGCACCGCGCGGCGGGTGGCGGGTCCTGTCCGGGTCCTGCACAGCCTTCCCCGAGCAGGTGACCGACCGCCTGTGCCACCCTAAGGGAGCCCCCCCCCCCCTCAGGGGAGCGCGGTAGTTGATACATAGCTGGTCGTGGAGCCCCCTAGGCTCGCCTCTTCGTTCGCCCCCGTGGCACACCCCTGGGCCAACCGCTCTCCTCTATTATGATTGCGCCTCACACATGCCGCGCGTTACTTTGATAAGAGCAACAGTCGGGGCCGGAGTTCGTCCTAGAGGCTGTTCTGCTGGAGCCTGTGCTAGAGGGTGTTCAAGGTCCACGGTCTAGGAGGCTGCAGGCTACTGGAGCCTGTAATGGAGCCTGAGCTATTGCTGGAGCCTGTGCCCGAGATGTTGCTGGAGCCCGTGCTGGAGTCTGTACCTGATCCTGTGCTGGAGCCTGTGCCTGAGCCTGTACTGGGGCCTGTGCCTGAGCCTGTACTGGGGCTTGTGCCTTAGCCTGTACTGGAGCCTGTGCCTGAGCCGTCGCTGAAGCATGTGCTGGAGCCTGTACCTCCTGAGCCTGTGCTGGAGCCTGTGCCTGATGAGCTACTGGATGCTCTGTGATGAAGTCTATCTGTACCGGAGCCTGTGTTGTGCTGCGGAGACTGAGGTTGCGCCTGCCTGCCCGCCGTCCGGTGGCCGGAGCACTCGCCAGTGTGTGCGTGCGATGCTGAGGAGCAGATATCGAGGGCGATTGCCCGACAGGCTCTCTCCGTCGCACGGCGCGGGCCCCGCCTCGCTTCGTCTCTGTCGCACAGCCGCTTCCTCATTGTGTGCTCCGCGGCGCTGCTCGGCTCGACCGCTCGCCGGCTACATCAATCAGCTATCAATCATATTCGCTCGAGGGCCACTCACATCATTACGTGCCAGCTCCAGCCCCGAGGGCGCGCCGGCGGCGGAGGGGGAGGGGAGCTGGGCCGCTGCGTGGGGAGGGGATCGGGGGACCTAGTGCGAGCCTGGGGTTGAATTTAGGCGCAAGTCAGGGACCATGTGACGGACCTGGGAAAAGACCGTGGTAAGGACCTGCAGAAGACCTACGGAAGGACCTATGCAAAGAAGCAGGATCTCGGGACGGTCGTTGTTTGAATCTTCACCCAGAAAATGGTACCCTTGAAACAAGGCGAAATACGTCGATTTACCTTTAAAAATTCCATGCGAAAAATTTTCTTTAGCTTGGAGCAAATGTCATCAAGAAAACTAAAAAAATCCTAAATCACACATTGTTTTTACCGTGGGGATAGGCTGCACGGAGGGGTTGTTCGTAGAGGTGAGCCAAGGGTTGGACTGACGTGAGGGGGTGGCCTGAGCCTAGGGATTGACTGAGGGGCCGGCCCAGAGGAACCAAGAACATCTGGTGCTGGAGCGGGACAGCGCTCAGCTGCTAGCCGGTCGGACGAATGTCGCGTCTGCTGCTCCAGAGACTCCCCAGCGGAACGGATCGGCTCGAGGGGGGGGGGGGGAGTGGGTAGGCTGACGTCGGGGATGAGCGTGAAATTTGATAAAAACGGAAACGAGGCGATCCGATTTGGCGGGGCAGGGCCGAGCACGTGTCCCGACCTTGGCCTGCGAGCTCCGCGCGGTGTAGGCCGGCCTCCCGCCGCCCGGGCGCCCTCCATCCCCTAGAGGTGGGACCCGCACCATCCCTTTTAATTCTCGCGCTTTAGTCCTGGCAGCCGGCGGGTCTTTGAGCAGCCAACAAGCTCGGCGGCATTAGGTTCTTGCTCCGGCGGAACCCGCGAGTCAGCACGCCCCGTGTGGGGTGTGCCGGGTGCCCCGCCCCGCCCCGGGCCACACCCGGCCACACCCCGCCACGCTCTGTGGACACGCTGGCGCTCCCTCTAAGCGACTCCTGCACGCCTCCGATGGGTCCCTATTCCCATCCCCCCCCCCCTCTCTCTCTCTCTCGTCTGCCGCTGTTCCGGGGCCGCAGCAATCTGTCTTCCCAACTCCTTGCGCGCTGTTGGCTTGCGTGGCCTGCTTGGCTTGCTTCCCGACATGGTCAAGTTGTGGAACCGGTCGGCTGGTCCGGTCCGGGCCGTCGTGTGCCCCGGCTCCCTCTTGCACTGCCAGGGCCTCAGCCAGGGCGGGCCGGGGCTCTCCTCTCCGGTCCACTCTACTCGGGGAGGAAATGGCCGTGACACGACAGGTGGCCCGCTCCGCTTTGCCTCTGCAAACGACAGAGTCGTGTTTCTCGAACGAGTTGGGTGGCATTTCTATTGCGCATATCTGCGTGCCCTCTAACTCGACCCCGCAAAAAAAAAATGTCTCTCTCCTATCTCTAAGACAGTCTCTAAAGGCTGGTGGACCTGGCCTCGGCAATCTGGTGTACACCCACCCTGGCAAAATATTCGTCTAGCTATCTGGCAAACTTGACAATCTGGTGCACCACTCTACAAAAGGAGTTGAGGCTCCCTCGATAAAAACACCCTTAAAATCGACATTCCTTAATATTGCTCTCCCTAAATTCAGACCCAGTCACACTCGTGCTGAGATTTGGGTCCACACCAACTATCTTACTATCTTGACTTTTTTTTCTTCATTTCAAATGACACATTTAAGTTTCCTGTCCGGCTCTTTATATGAAAGAAAAGTAAATTTTTTTAAAGGGGTAAAATAAGAGATATTTATTGTTGACGCGCGAGGGCGTTTCGTTCGCCGAGAGGCCCGGCTCCACCCAGCCGCGGGCAGGAGGACACGGCCCACTTGTTCCCTCAACGTGAGACCTGTAATGGAAATTTATTGCGCTGGTGCACGGGAGTGTGGGGGTAGGGGTAAGAGGGGGTGGGGGTGCACAGCGCACGGCCGCGCGTGGTCGAGCCTGACCACTGACCAGTCCAATGTGTTTACGATCTGCGATTAATTTCCCCCTCTCCCCCTCGATCGGTCGGTCGGTCGGTCGGTCGCGCCCCCCTGTACACTACTTAGGCCGCCCGGGGGAGGTGAGGTGTGTGGAGGGTGGAGACGGTGGGATTCGCTCACGCCTATTTGTCGGGAAGGGAAAGGGCAGAAAAGTGAAAGGGAGAGACCCCTGCGTGTTTGTTGTGTTGTGCGGCCTGGCGGGGTGTGGGGCCAGGTAGCGCAAAGGGCCAGCAGATGAATGGGCGCTATTCGCGCAGTCCTGCTGCGTGCCTCCCT
>NW_026267134.1:4438597-4440170 GCF_000697945.3 Frankliniella occidentalis
CCCCCCCTCTTTCTCTCTCTCTCTCTCTCTCTCTCCCCCTCTCTTTCTCTCTCTCTCTGCATCGCATCTCCGTCCATGGTCTTCGACGCTCCCCTCCATTTCCTTGGCCGCTTTCATACACTACCCGCCTCCTCTCCCGCGCTTTCATCATCCTCCCCTCCTCCTTCCTCCCTTATTTCTTCCACGTCCCCCTCCGGCTGGCCTAATTTCTCGGAAGGGGCGCTGCTGGACGCGGTCATGTTGCCCGCCCCGCTCTTTTCCCCCCGCTGCTTTGCCTTTTCAACGCTTCGGTGACTCAATTTCATCCCCGGCTAATTAGAACAGGGCCCTTATTGTTTGAGTTGAAAGGGTTGCAGTAGTGCCTCCCTGGGGAAGGGGCAGTAAACTCCCCCTCGCCCGTACCCCCTGTATACATTCTTGCAGCAGCACCGCGTCGAACTGAAACTGATTTCGCCCACCACGCGACACGCACGCGCACAGAAAATAACAAAACAACAAAGTTGATGTAGTTTTGTTTAACTTGTTTTGCGATTTCGTTTGTACGGTACCGGGAATAATATCGTTTACGGCGGTCGTGTGTATGTATGTCGCCTGCTTTCATCCCGCTGCTAGTTCGGGACGCCCCCTTCCCCCTCCCTCCTCTGCGTTACGCCCCTCTGATCTATTTGCGGCCCGCTGACGTCTGCCACCGGCTGCATGAGCGGCTGCCTCCGAGTGCACCCCGCCGCCGCACCCTCCGCGCGGCCCGGCCCAGCGCGCCGCCCTGCAACGCCGATTCGAACGCGCTGCCGGCGGCTTGGATCTTTGCTTGGTCGGCAACAGAGTGGTCGGCCTTCCTGGTCCTAGTGGTGGGTCGGGCTAGCGTGTGCGGCCGGGGCGCGGGCGGCGCGTCGCAGGGCGTGTTAAATATTCATCACTCTGCAGCGAGAGGTGCTTAGGCCGGCCGCCCCGCCCCGCACCCGCCCCGCCGCTGCGGAGGCGTGGCGCCGCCGCTGCGGAGGCGTGGCGCCGCACGCTCGCGCGGGCCGCCCGACCGCCTTTCCGCCCGACTTGTTTAGGGGGGCTGAGCCGTTGTTTGGACGGGCTGGTTGCGCCGCCCTCTCTTCCTGCTCAATCTAAGATGACACATTATTTGACTCGTCCGGCCCACTGTGATGGCGCTGTGTGTGAGTGTGCGTTAGAGAGAGTAGTTTGTAAACAATGTGTATTTTTTTTTTGGGGGGGGGTACTTTTAATTTTGGGCCTGGTCAGCTGGTCGCGTGAGTTTTTGTTGTTATTAATGTGTGATAAGTTGGTTTGGCAGCTTACATTTTTGTTCCGTTCGATTTGTTGTTGTATTATAAAAGGGATAGTTTTCATGCAGAATGTTTTAGTTTTAAAAACTTCAAGTTTGAATGAAGAGGCAAAGAGGTTTGAACAAAAATTTAGGTCATTGAGAGCGCCTGAGGGTTAGGCAAACACAATGCACGCCGTTTGAGCGGGTGGCCTACCCTCTGGTCGTCAGGCGTCAGGTGGGGAGGCCGGAGAGAGAGAGAGAGAGAGAGAGAGAGAGAGAGAGAGAGAGAGAGAGAGA
>NW_026267134.1:4441555-4443858 GCF_000697945.3 Frankliniella occidentalis
TCCCCCCTTCTTCCCAGCCCGCACACTATCAGCACCCCCTCCCCCCTTCCCCTAGCCTTCATTACCATCAGCATGCTCCCCCGTATGCTCCCCGGGCTGCACGGTCGCGCGCGCACCGACGCGGGCTCGAGTGGTGTTTTACACTTGTGGGGCGGTGCCAGTAAATACCGGCACTACTCCACCCCGCTCCGCGTTCTTCGCACTACTACTACTGAAACTGTACTACCGCGCCGGCTCCCACGAGTCTGTGCTGCTGGAGCCTTTAAACAACAACGGCTTGATATTATTTCATATTTACCAAAAGTTCATCGAGTGCACCGCCCCCCCTCCAGCTCAAAATAATTCATGGGCTTCTTGTGCCACACTCCTGCACACGTCCTGGTCCGGTGATGAATTTCAAATATCAATATTATGAATCATTTTGCTGGATGTAATTTGTGTGTGTGGTGCGTGGGTAGCGGCCCGTGTCGGCCCCGAGCCAGCCGAGGCAAGGGCGTTCCCCTCCTTCTTTCTCGGTCACTTTCCCCAGAGAAGCACCCTCCTGCTCTTAGTCAAACCCCCGGTCCCCCGTTTGCCGTGGGAGGGAGGGTGGGTGGCCCTAGCCGAGTTGGCCCGTAAATAACGTGAAGGTCACACGGTACAGCACAATGACACGGCATCTCTGTTGAAAATAATTGTAGGTTTGAGGGAGAATTGAAAATTTTTCACGGAAAATGAAATATGAGTCACAAAATCGGATTGTGGAGTTGCGGGAAAACGACGGAGAAATTACAATTTGTACCGACTTAGTTTTCTTTGCTGAGCAAAAGTTAACAACTATAATTTACAACTGCGATAGAGACTGAAAGGCGTTCGCTATCTCTGAGCCTCTTCCATACAATGGAGTTAAGTAAAGCACGCCTCAGTCCCAGTTTTGAAGAACCAGGTGGTACGGCTACTTTGGCCTCGTTGAAGTATTTCAAAATTGTTCGCAAACAATTGATATGTAAACTACTTTTTCTCTGAGAAAATTTTTAATGTTTTAACAATAATGAGTTGTTGACAAACTTAATTCTTGGCGAGCTTTGCAAACAAATTCATTTGCAGTATGGATGAGCTGGAGCGAAAAACGGGGTTCATCTTGGCTTTGGTTCTCCTATTGGATACCATAGAAATTACGAGAAATTCCCAGCGCGCGGCGGGTCCCGGCCGGAGTCTCCCCTTGCCGTCCGTAATTGCGGCAATCATCATTAGGATCGCACACTGGAGCCAGTCGACTTGCTGGCCGGCCGCCGCGCGCGCCCAGACGAAAGAAAAAAAAAATAAATGAAAAAAAAACCACGGGGGACGACGGACGACGTGTGTCCGCGGGGAGTTGTATGTCGAGTTTTGTCTTCTTTGGGACCGCCGCCTCCGCCGCCGCCGCCAACCAGTCTCGTCTCGTCTCCGCCCCCTCGGCGCCTGCGCCGCTGTCGGTCCTTTGCCCGCCGGGCGCTAACTCTTTCTCTTTTTCTCCCTACTCGCCCTTCTTTCACCCTCTCTGTGTCGTCACCGCCGCCACCGTCCGAGTTCGGACCAAAAGCATGGGCTTTCCCAGCCTCCATAATGGACCCGGGCGGAGGAGGGGTGTGTGTGGCGGAAAAGTCGAATCTCGGTGAGCGGCGCGCGGCTGGTGGAGGGTGGTGGGAGAAAGTGCCGACCTGGTCTTGAACTGGGCGCGGGAATGCCAACTTTACGACTTTATTGTCATTTTTATTGGCGACGTATCCGGCTCTTCTGTTTACGGGAAGATTCCTTCCCAACAGAGCAAGGAGATGGCGTGCGGGAGTGTGCGAGAGAGAGAGAGAGAGAGAGAGAGAGAGAGAGAGAGAGAGAATGTGAGGGGTGTTTGTGAACTGAGGGGAGATGTTGAGAGTGAGGGCGCACGCCTGATCGCTCGGCGCTCCCTGCGCCACCGGCGTCGTGCCCCGTGGGCCCCGAGAGTCGCCGCCTGGAGGCCCTGGAGAGGTCGAACTGTTGATGTAGCTTCACTTCCTCCCTCCTTCCGTCCTCCCCCCACACACACACTATACGGCGTGCTCTCTTACAGCAAGAGTTGTGTGTGTGTGTGTGTGTGTGTGATTCACCAACTCGAGCAAACGTATTCATAAATTCATTCCTCGCGCTTCGCTCGGGGACGCTGGCTGTGGTAGGATAGATGTGAGGGCGAAGGTGCGGGGGCGGGGGCTCTGGGGACACCGGGGGGCACCCCCGAGGGGCCGTCGCACAGAGGAGAGGGAGGCTCACATACACGCGTGCACACTTACACTTTGTCCCTGTTTTGC
>NW_026267134.1:4443958-4450566 GCF_000697945.3 Frankliniella occidentalis
CTCTCTCTCTCTCAGCCCGCCATGTACTGTCACGGCCAGTCCAGTCCAGAGTTCCCTTCTCTTGCCGGGGCCGCGCGAGTAGAACTAGCAGTAGTGTAGTGCTATATAAGTGCCTCAGCTCTACCTGCGAGTCGGCTTCTGGCATTATGAAGTACTTGGCGATCGTCTGGAGAGAAAGAGAATATCCACGTCTCTACAGTGTGGGGTAGCAGCGTGGTTCTGCAGCTGTGTCTGCGGCGTAGTCTTGCAGGAACAAGAACTCCGCATTATTGTGATTTCAGAGGGGGGCTGACATTTCTCCTTACCGTCCGAAACATATCCCCCTCCACTCCCACCTCCCGACCCCTCAAGTTTGTACCGTCGTGCTTACCGCGGCACACCACCTGCAGAGACAACACGCCGCTACATTGTGTTAATGCCAAGAGTTGTGCGCGGGGCACGGATCGCGTCTCTATGAAATGCAATGCGCTCTTGAAAACGAATCCGAAATGTGGCACCGCTGGACTCGCTCCGCATTGAGGCCCGGTCCAAAGGTGCGCCCAAGCGGGCGCCTGTTCGTTTTATTATGTTTTCTCTCTTTTAATGACGGGCGCATTGCTGTGGATTATTGAAATCAAATCAAAACAAACTAGAATAATTACTTTCATCTCTCTAAAGCCGGAGGCCATTTATAGCACAGAAACACAAAACGACTCAGTACCACATAATTTAACATTGTTAATGAGCTTTTATAACCTGAGAAGAACTACATTCACAATGTTGACTTTTCAGCAAATCAAATAAATATTAACATTTAACTCTAAATTCCGTATACTTTATTTAAGACGGTGTAGTGACCACTACGTTTTCACTCGGTAATCTTTGTGCTTTATGAAGAGTGAATGTAAAAACCGAGGTTTTAAAATTATTCATTATTGCACGAAATATTTAAAAAAAAAATTGCTCTGTAAGTTCAAATGCACATACGTTATCGACGCGTAAAAGAAAAGACTTTTGCTTTTTAGTAAAAGTCTACTCACATATTTGACGGGACTATTGTTAGGCCTGGTGCGAAATATTTTGGCTCTCTTTCGCTGACGGCGGAAGCATTGGACGCATATTCGAGCGGGAAAAAGAAGCTGCGTCAGGACTGTGGGTCTGTGAGAGTGTCGTGGGGGAGGCGGGAAGGGGAAGCAGGAGCGGCCCTTGCTTGGAAGAAAGTGGCCATAGCGTGTCTGGCCGAGTTATGGAGAGAGCTCGACCGACTACTAGGGAAAAAAATATGTTTCCCGAGTGACACAAAACGTGCCAACGATACAATACGGGGGCAATGATTTACCGGGAGGCCAAGGCCTTTTTTTTTTTTTTGTTCTGCAGAATATAGTCATAGACATAAACCTAACGATTATTTACTTTTTTTGCGTGCGCGTGTGCCAAAGCAACAGTACGTGCGCAAAGGATGAGATGCAAAAATTATTATAGGAAACTTTAAATCACATTGGCTCACACAACACCAACATCGTATTTCAGAAGACGCGTGTCGTCGCAACATTTCTAATTCGCCACACGTGGCCGTGCGCACGCACGTGACGTGGCGTGGCGTGGCCCGGGGGAGGCCCGGGGGATGTATCGCGGGCCCTGATATATTGGCGCAGACACGGTGTATTTATGCCTGGCGGGGCCGCGGTGGTGGGGGCGGGCCAGGTGTTGGTGTTGGATGCCCCCCCATTCTACCCCTCCCAAAACCTCCTCCTCCTCCTGCTCCTACTTCCTCCGACGACTCGGCTTTCGACAAAATATCTATTACACTCCTGAGGCTTTGTTTAGTGATCCACCGCTCCCTCTCCGCAGCCCTCGCCACCACCACCACCGGGCTGGGAGTCCAACCATGCCCACCGCCACACCAGCGGCACCGCGGAGTGCAAAAAATATATATATCTGCGCAATCCGGGTCTAAAGCCACGAGCATAAATTGTGTTGCCAGAAGAAAAGGGGATGAGGTGGGGAGGTGGGGCGGGGGCTGAGGACCCGCGCCGCCGAGGAGTCGCGCGGCCCGGCGTGTGGCGTGCGAAGCCTGTGTCGACATTAAATTTTCTCTTACCCCCAAGAAAACGCGTTTCGCCCCACCTACTTGCGGAATCATCTTTACCCCCTTCGAGATCCGGAAGGGGGGGGGGGGGCGGCTGCCGCGACTGGGCCCGGGGGGGGCCCCCCCCCCCCCCCCCCTCCCTTGCAGCCTGGCCTTGCACGCCCCGGCCAGGCACTCATCCTCTGTCTGCTGTTGCTGCTGCTGTTGAGGCTTTGTTTGCTATGCAAAACAATATCCTCTTTTGCGCTGCCTTTTGCTCTCCCTCCTTTTTCCTCTTTTCATCCCCGCCCCCTGCTCACGCTGCTTTGCGCGCTGTCCCTGCAGGAGGGGCGATGGCGCCTTGCGGGGCCCTACCGGGCAGGGTGAGGGGCGCGGCGGGCCCGGCGGAGGAGCCGGCTGCAAATCCGTAAATCCGGACCGCTGATGCAGGCTATGCTGCCTTATTGAATTGGGGCCGTGACATACAGCACGTCACGCTCTTGTGGAGAGTGACCTCGTCTCCCCCTCTCCATCCACTCTCACATTACGGTCATGTGGAGTGGAGAGTGACCTGCTCGTCTCCCTCTCCATCTACTCTCACATTACGCTCATGTGGAGAGTGACCTCATCGTCTCCCCCTCTCCATCCACTCTCACATTACGGTCATGTGGAGTGGAGAGTGACCTGCTCGTCTCCCTCTCCATCTACTCTCACATTACGCTCATGTTGAGAGTGACCTCATCTCCCCCTCTCCATCCACTCTCACATTACGGCCATGTGGAGAGTGACCTCGTCTCCCTCTCCATCCGCTCTCACATTACCGTCATGCGGAGAGTGACCTCGTCTGTTCTCCACGCACTCGTGCATTACGCTCATGTGTATGGCGAGTGACCATGTCTCCCACCCATCAACGCTCACATTATCAAACTCATGAGGAGCGTGACCTAGTCTCCACACTACCTCCCTCTCACGTCACGTTCACGCTCTGACGTCGGGACTCTCACACTCGCTCGAATATACGACAAGGCTCGCCGGAGGAGGGGGGGGGGAGGGGGCGCAAGGGCGCGTGTATACAGCGAGCGGACATGCACTGAGGTGACGAACCGCTTGTGTGCCTGTGTGACGACGGCGCGACGAACGAATCGACACCTTTGCTGCTCGCAAGGCTCAAGTAAGAGCGCAGCTCTTGTTCGGGACAAACAGCAGCAGCACCCTTTTGTTGTGTGTGTTTTTTCGTCTGCCGCCGTGCACCGGTCTCACAATGGCCGCCGCGGCGCTGAAAAGGGCGCTATGGCAGCGAGACCCGCAGCGTCACCCGGCGCGGCGGCAGCCGGCCCCTGCTGCAGGTACAAGCTCGGGCCCTGCCGCTCAGTGGTGTCCTCATCCATATTTAACGCTTATGTTAAGCGGGAAAAAGGCGGTGTGACAAGACGCGACGATGGCGAAGGCGACGGCGGACGACTACGTCTCGCTCTGGGGGTGGGCCAGGCGTTTAACAGGGTGGAAAGGGAAGGACAGTCGGCGCTGCGCAACCCGGCGCCGACAGACATCAACTACTGCCTCTGAGAGGTCGGACAAGGACACAGATTACGTCACTTTTAAGGGTGCGGGGCACTTTTTCCTCGTGGCCCTTTAGAAACTAAGTTGAGGGCGGACATTTAATACATTCAAAATGCCATGATTAACTCAAGTCCGGACAAATAATATAGATTCAAACATTCAACAAGAAATGTATTCACGCTCTAATAACCCCTCTCCCCCCGAAGAAGATGCATAGCCGCACTAAATGCGATAACAAACTTTTTAAAAAAAGGATTTTTTTTTTGTTTGCAGCCACTAACATTTTTATGCTGGATCGAACAATGTTTGATAGTAGTAATTGATGGTCAGGCGGAGTATGTCAAAGGTTTAACGGAGTGCAACCCGACAAATATTCTGAGTGCAACCTGTACGTACACTCAGAAACTTTAATACACGTGAGTTCAAACAAACAAACATGCCATCGAGTGAAAGGTATCCCCGAGGTGCCCGAGGCCACCCCCCAAAAATGATGTCAGCGGATCCGCCTAATCCAAGCCAGCAAGGTTCAGCCGCAAGAGCTCCAAACTCCAAACTTGTTTTGCCCGTCATTTCCCCGCCTTCCTGGCGGCCCCGCTGCGGTGCTCTTTGGCGATGAATCACCGCCCCGTGGATGGAGTTGGTCGGCGACGACTCCGCGCTGCTCCGCGGCCAGGGCGCGCCGCTGCCGCTAAAAGGCGTCGTCTGTTCTAATTGAGTAATGGGGCCAGACAAGAAGTCGCTGTGTGTCACGCAAACGTGGGGATGGGGCTCGAGTTGGCGTGTTTATAAATACGAAATATTTTTTTTTAAATTAAATTATTGTTATCGTGCACGTTGCGCTCCGCGCCACTCTCACGCTGCTGCCGCGGCCCTACTCCCTCCTTTCTTCCCCCCATTCTTCACCTCTCTCGTCCCCCGCACTTGAAATGAAAAATAACTCTCTTTTTTTTTCGAGTTGCTGCTGCCGCTGCACTTGGCTTACCTCTTCCGTACCTATGCGCGGCTCAAAGCGCACTCTCCGACTCGCTCTTCTTTTCTCTCCCCCGTCCCAGTTCTTCCTTTTTTTTATTTTACTTTTCGCTCTCCCTCGATATGGCAGCGGTGCAGAGTTACAAGACAAACGGCCTCGTGCAGCAGCACTCCTCACCCTCCACATTCACATTGCTCTTCTCTCGCTCCCTCTTCCTCTCCCCGTCTCTCTCGTCCCCGCCTTGCTGACATTCTGTCACCTTAAAGCGATGACGCCGCGAGCCCTGTGACAAATATCCTTATCGTCCACGCGCTTTGAGGAGTGGCGGAGTGAGGCGGCGACGATGTTACACGCTGATGCCTCCCGGAGAACGAGGTGGAGTGACGCGTTGGCGTCACGACCCAGCCCGACGCCGTCTCTCTTTTTTTGGTGTTCCTCCCTCGTTTATCTCCTCTCATTGAGATGTACCCGAGGAAATACCCATGTATTTTAAAAATTAATTGAAACGATCAAAATAAATTTGTGTTGTGAAAATGAAAGGCAACAGTAAAGGCCAGACCGTACCTGACCTAAACTCACCGAAGTTTTAAACAATCTCGGAGACTTCACGAAAAAGTTGGTACGGAATTGGATTAAATTCCAAAGTCCTCTTGCGAATTCCCCCAAAAAACTTGAGGTCGAATCATCGGCAAACAACCCCAACAGATAGTTTTTCAACAGAGTGTGATGACGTCATCTCAAAATACGCCAAGCGGTCCAAGCAAGGCAGAGGGGAATCGTCTATGCTGCGGCGGGGTCGCTTTGAGCTTGAGACGAGACGCGCGCCCCGTTGCCACTGCCAGTGCCACTGCCCAGTGGGCAGCCAGCCTATCCCTGTGGGCTCGGGTCACGGTGATCAACCGGCCATGAGCGGGCTTTGTGTGGTCAGGGCGCTCTCGCGTTCTCTCTCGCTTCCCGCTCTCTCCAAACAAGGACTCCCTCTCCTCGTCTGTGCCCCCGCCCGCGGGCCCCAGTGGAGACCGCATCCACCCTCGTCCTGGTCTGTTGACCTCCAACGGGCCGTTCTCTGTCGTCGGCCCCTTTCTATGAGAATGGGCACTTGCTCGTTTAGAATGCAGTAGCTCAAGACCGCGCGGCTGATGGTATTTGTGTTTCTATTGGTTGGTATCGAGTAAACATTGTGGCTTGTGTTTCTGTTTGCAGCGCCGCTGTTGCTGTTGATGCTGCTGCTGCTCCCCACCTGCAGGCCGCTGGGTAAGTCTCCTAGTTCTCGCATTCTCTCCCCCCCCCTCCCTTTCTCCCCCTCGCCGCTTAACCCTGTGCGATTGAGTGGCGCTGCCAAGGAGCCGCCCGCCGCCGTTAAGCGGCCCAATTACTGGCCGTTATGTAAATACATTTTGACGCTTCTGTGATTGCGGTTTGATATGCAGATTGAAAATTACGAGCAATTTCCATGCGATTTGCCGCCGCTCGCGTGAATTGTGTGGCGTCCCCCCCGGAAGCGTCGCGCGTGGCTTGCGGAGTGCGCTTCGGGCTGGAGAGGGAGGGAGGGAGCGGGAGGGGGCCGCTCCCTCCTCGCCCCAATCTACCTCTCGCTTTGATTGGCTGCAGTCTACTAATTCATTATCCCCCGACGTTCTCCGGGGAGCGAATCGTTTCTATATATGACGCGCTGTGAGCGCCGCCGCGCAAACTTTCGTATTGCGAAATAAGTTTCCAATGATAAATAATTAGAGGCGCTTGCTGGAGCAGGAATCCGTCGACACTTTCTTGAAGCGAAGTCGTCTTGCTGCGTTTGAAACAACTCCCACCCCTCGCGTCCCCCTCCTCCAATCTCCTGCTCCATGAACGCCTCGGCGCTGCACCGCCCTACACGGACCATGCCTCTTCCTCCCCTCCCTCAGCAGTCCCCGGACCCGCCACATAAAGTTTGAAATCACTGTGGACCGTGGGCTGGGCACGCGTCAAGTTATGGCTGTCTGGGTGGGCGTAAAACTCTCCCCCTCTGTTCCTACCGACCTCACCTCCACC
>NW_026267134.1:4450676-4459205 GCF_000697945.3 Frankliniella occidentalis
GCAGGCCAGGCATGCAGCCGTGGCGACCTGCACAGTATTCTGCTCGCACTTTTACTGTTGGCCCCCCTCCCCCCACCACCAACACCCTTACCCCCACGACTTTTACCCCCCACACTCTCCCCCGCAACACACAACAGCTATCATCCCGGACGCACCTTCCTCATCTCACGCGTCACGCTGTGTTGTGTGTCTGTCTGTGTGAGCGAGGCCAAAGTTGTGCACCTTGTCCAACCCTTAGCTGTTGGGGCAGGACCACCCCGGCTGAGGGGAAAGGGGGTGGGGGGGGCGGGGCAGCACATCCGTATGGTCCTGTCGCAAGCAGTTTGGTGTGTCGTGTACGAGCTGGACGTGTATACTCCGCTCCCTGTTTCCGTCTCTCTCGTGTCCACTGTTTAGCCCTTGCGATTGTTTTTATTTTTCGTATCAAATCAAAGGTTGTTTCTTTTTCGCAGTTGAAAATGTTGATCCACTGCAAAAATACACGAACTAGTATCGTCACCTGTTCTGTGTAAAGACTAACTCTGTTACTGTCGTAGTAACGCGCGCTACTGTCGTAAGCAAGAGAGTGTTGAAACTGTGGGGATGTCCTAGTAATGTTGCTTATTCCTACAGATGCACCTGTTAGTATACAGGACTCAGGACTCCTACTGTTGCTGCACCGTCCTAATATTTTTATTGCTGAAAGGAAAGAGCATATTTCCTGCACGTTGTTTTTCTATACCTTAACGAACAGTTTAGTTGTAGTCTATTGGGCGACTAGACCAGATGAGACCAGCGGTGGACCACCACCACCACCGCCGCCGGCGCCGCCGCTATCCCCGCCACAAAACTCCCTTTTTTTATTACGTTATTTACCCAGTTCCGCTTGGTTTCTTTTCCTCTCCCCTCCGCCGCTCCAGATCGATCATATTTAATGACGGCGGGATGCGGTGTCGCGCGCCGCGGCGCTCCGTCCGCTCTGTGCTCGCGATGGATGGGCGGCCAGGGAGGCGGACACCTAATCACGAATGCGCGGCGGGCGGGGCCGAGCGGAGCCGAGCGGAGCCGAGCGCGGCCGAACGCAGCCGAGAGCGGAGCACATTTACATGGCGGAGACTTTCTAATGACTCTCTGTCACACTGCGGCGGCGGGCCCCCTCCTGGAGCGTGAGTGAGTGCGAGCGAGAGGGAGACGCGAGTAGAGGCGCGCGGCCGGCGTGTCTCTGGCGGCGGCGCGCGCGCGGCGCTTTTCACGCGGCCCGCTTTCTGCTGGCTCAGTTTGGCTTGGAAATGAACGCCTCTGCCTCTCTCTGCTGCTCGCTCTGCTCGGGTGTCGCGGTGACTAGGAGAAGGGGTGGTTTCTGGTATAGAAGGAGCACGCCCAGAAGTCTGCCTCGGAGCAAGCAAATAGCTCCTCTAACTCGCTCACTTTTCTCTCCGCGGACCTCGGAGCTGCTCTCGCGCGCTCTCCCGTCCCAGTATCGCGAGAGAGGGGCCTGCTTCATTGGCAGAGACATTGACTGTTCGTGCTCCCATTGGACGCTGTCACTCGCCTCCGGTTCAGGTGCTTTCAGTTCCTTGCAGCCTGCGCGTGAAGCCACTCTGGAAAGTAAGTGCCGCATAGTCTTTATAGTCCACTGCCAAATGTTCAGTTGCGGCAGACATCAATCATACTCAGGAGGAACGCCCGGGTGTGGTAGGTGGGCCTGGCGGTGCTGCAGGGGTTCGGTGGCAGCCTGAAGTGTAGGCAAGCCCGCAGAACACCCGGGTGTGGCGGGCCTGCCGGCGCTGCAGGGGCTCGGTGGCAGCCTGGAGTGTAGGCAAGCCCGCAGAACACCCAAGTGTGGCGGGCCTGCTCTTGCTGGCGCTGCAGGGGCTCGGTGGCAGCCTGGAGTGTAGGCAAGCCCGCAGAACACCCAAGTGTGGCGGGCCTGCTCCTGCTGGCGCTGCAGGGGCTCGGTGGCAGCCTGGAGTTAGGCGAGCCCGCACAACACCCGGGTGTGCCGGGCCTGCCGGTGCTGCAGGCGCTCATGCCAGTGTCACCTCTGCTGGGCGTTCTAAAGTATGTAGTTGTAGAGCGTCGCAAAAGACGCTTACTATTTTAGCTCGTTCGGCGCTGTAATGGGGCTTTTGGTGGCGCCCCGCCCGGACCTGCCTCAAGCCATGGGCGGGCACAATGGTCGGGCGCAGCCCAGGGTCAAGCCGCGCGGCGACCTCGGCCGGTTAAGCCCCCCTCGCGGCCGTCCGCGCCCCTCCCTCCGCCAGCCACCCCCTGCGCCTGCCCTTTCTTAACAAGCCTGTTCGTTAGGGGTGGAGGAGCGCCGCTGCTGGAGGCCTCTTTGCCGCCGCGCGGCACCGCCACTGCCGTCGCAAAGCCTGGTGGTGTGCTATCCTAAGTGCGGTTCGCGGTGAGGTTCGCGGTGAGCTCGGCGGTGAGCTCCACGGTGAGCTTCACGGCGAGCTTCACGGTGAGCTTCACGGTGAGCTTCACGGTGAGCTTCACGGTGAGCTCCTCGGTGAGCTCCTCAGTGAGCTTCACGGTGAGCTTCACGGTGAGCTCAGCGGTGAGCTCTGCGGTGAGCTCGGCGGTGAGCTCGGGGGTGGCGGTGAGCTCGGCGGTGAGCTCGGCGGTGAGAGCTCGGCGGTGAGCTCGGCGGTGAGCTCGGCGGTGAGCCCGGCGGTCGGCGGTGAGCTCGGCGGTGAGCTCGGCGGTGAGCTCGGCGGTGAGCTCGGCGGTGAGCTCGGCGGTGAGCTCCCCTAATAGAAAACGAAGGTCCTATTCTGTCCCTAGTTTGTTCCAAAGTTGTCCCTCAAATTTGTGAGGGACTAGAACGGGATTTCGCTTGTTTTGAAATCCTTTCGAAGTTCCATTTTGGTGAAATCCCTCCGAAGTCCCTTTTCTCTCCAGCCCGCCTTTTGGTGCCGTTTTCCGAAGATAGAGAAGGGGGCTTCCTGGACAATTTTAAGTACGTCAGACGACATCAGATGGGCCGTAGATACACTCTATGTGTGTGTATAGGTACATACTCGACGTAGTTAGAGACAAATAGGAGCGTTGTAGGGCTTTTTAGTACAGACTGGAGGGTACACTCGGAGGGACTTCCGCGGGACTTCAGAGGCTGGGATTCTCTCAAATCCCTAAGTCCTGTTTTGCCCCCTTTTGGTACTTCTGGGGGATTTGGGATAGGACCTACGGAGGGATTTCAAAATTGGGACTCTGGAGGACCTTCGTTTTCTATTAGGGTCGGCGGTGAGCTCGGCGGTGAGCTCAGCGGTGAGTCGTCGGTGAGCTTCGCGGTGAGCTCGGCGGTGAGCTCTGCTGTGAGCTCCGCAGATTAGCTCCGCAGGTGAGCGCCGCAAGTGAGCTCCGCGGTGCGCTCCGCGACGCGCTGGCGAGCCAGTCCTGTCGCAGCGAGCCACAAATTAATGCACTCGGGCCCGGTGTGCGCCAATGAGACCAGCCGCGCGTTCGCCTTTTAATTATGATGTATTATTTATTTAGGTCATTAAAAGAAAACCTTGCCTCCCCCGCCGCCGCGCCCGCGCGCGCATTTGAATGCTAGAAGAGTCAGGAGAGAAAGTAGTATGTGTTGAGCAGCGCTTCTCTCTCGCCCCTGCTCTCCTCTCTGTCACACCTCCGACCGACCCTTTTAATAACGCTGTCGCCTATACGTTCTTGGCCCCCCTCGCCGTAATGGCCGCTGCCGTTACTCAGAGCCATTTCATTAGGACCTGGCTGGCCGAGCCGAGCCGTCTGCCCCACTTTCTTCTTTTCCGGCCAAATAGATTCTTCGGAATATATGTACTTATTTTAAAAATCTTTTTTTTTCTTCCAATTTTTGAGACTTTTCGGAGCTGGCCGCCTACTATAATAGGTGTAAAGCGACGATAACCTTAGAGGACTCTCTTTGCTCCGCGTCGTCTTACGGCCGCGCCCGTATAACGACTGCACTATTTCTCCCATTGTTATCATCGCCATCGTTTATTATTTTTGTTATCGTTATTACGAAACGATCGTCGCGTCATAAATTGCAAATGAGCTTGGCTTGTCTGGCCGCACTGTCACATCGATAATGTCTCGCGCCTTATCGTGGAGCCCCGCCCTCTTTTATTTCTCTCTCTCTCTCCCTCTCTCTCTCTCTCTCGCTCTCTCTCTCCCTCTCTCTCTCTCTCTCTCTCTCTCTCTCTCTCTCTCTCTCTTTCTCTCTCTTTCTCCTACTTCCTTGCCTGCCCCCACCACTCCCTCTCTCGCCGACATGGACCGATGCCAAGTTTTGCCCAGAGCGATGAGCGAATCAGAGATACAATATCGGCCGGCTATGGGCCGTCGTGAGGCTCCAACTGGCCTTGCAGCGGAGAGAGAGAGAGAGAGAGAGAGAGAGAGAGAGAGAGAGAGAGAGAGAGCGTTAGGAGGGTGGGTGATAGTAATGGTGGAGGGAGGAGTGCCGTCGGTGATGATATGATTTGAGCGTGCGCGGGTCGCTCTTGCTCGGCGCCACCAGATGTCTGACGGGAGCGAGCACACCTGCGAGCGCGGGTGCAGTCGGGCGCCGCCACCTGCAACTAATGAGTGGTTGGCACAGCAAAGTGTTTTCGTTTTGTTCGCTTCGCGGTGCAGCGGAGTGCGCTGGAGGCGCTGCTGGAGCTGGAGGCGCTGCTGGATGCGGAGCCACCGGAGCTCGAGTTTGCACGCGCGACACAAATAAGCCACGTGTGTTTTCCTCCGCTTCAGGCACAGAGACGAGCTAATATTTTCCACCGAATAATAATCAGTGGCGCGCGGCGCGCGCAGAGAGAGAGAGAGAGAGAGAGAGAGAGAGAAAGAAAGCGCTCTCTTTGTGCGCCTGCCAGCGCATAAAGTGCAGCCATATTGGCCTCGTGTACCGTTTTTCTCGGCAGCGCGTCAGGACCCTGGACGGACAGGCAAGCCCTGCTGGAAGTTCGTTTGAGCACGACCTGTCTACCATGGGTGATTCAGAGAGAAGACGCAGCATTCGGGCGGGTTTGCCTACTACTCGCTCTGCTCGCGTACGACGCCATGCCCCCTCACCTTTGCCTCTTTTATGAATCACCCGCACGTCAAAAGAAAGATTCTTGTATTTCAAGACTCGCGGTCTTGGATACCATTGGCGTCCTCCATAAGATCCTAGACTGGGTCTTGCAATGCAATAAGAAACTCTTTTACCGTGCGGTACACCCCTTCTAGTACACCGGCCGCATCAGCACCAACTCGTCGCGCGAAATTATGCAAAAAAAAAAAAAAATGCTGCGAGTGAGAAGTGTGTCGCGCTGATTGCTTCCGCTGGCGTTTGGCGCTGCTCCGCTCAATGTGTGTCACCCCCCTCCCCTCCTCCTCCCCAATTGCGTTATCTTCCATGCGCCCCCCACCCTACAGGCTGTACGCGCGGGGCCGGTTAGTTTTAGACATTTATAGGTATGAATGTTTGAGGTCTGGGTCCTCCTTATCACTTGGATGCGGCTCTGCGCCGCTACGCCTCCCCCCCCCCCCCCCCTTCCCCGCCCGGCCTACGGATAAGCGCCAAGTCCCAGCGCGGCCCCTGACCCGACCTGTCGTATAGTGCGTGTCCCCCATAACCCTTCTTCCTCTCTACCCCTGCCGCTCACTGTCCCGCAGCACCGTCATGGTGTGTGTTTTTTTCCCTCCACTCCACTCGTGTCTCGTATGGACGGGTGCCAACCGCGCATGACACAAGCTTGATGGTGGATAAAAAAAATGAATGCATGGTTAATGCGGGTTAGTGTTGTTTTGATTATCCTGTCTGTATTCTGTTTATCTTATTTTGTTACTGCATTTCATTATTTCTGTCCGCGCGATACACGGTACAATTTTCATTCACAGAAATGCAATCCCTGCATTCTTTAATTGTGTACAAATTTTATTCACAATTACAGGGCACAAATGTCTTATAAGAGCGAAAATTGCAAAACCCGCCCCACAACAACTAGAATTGCGCATGGAGGTAATAATTAAAAGTAGCCGGGAAAGAAAGAGTCGTCTGTGCTGCACACATGAAGTGGATCACTCCACGGCGCTTTAGATGCTGAAGCGAGCAGGAGGAGCGGGGGGTCGAGAGGGAAAAGGACGATGTCGGGAACGAGGAATCGGCTGCGTTTATGAGCACGCCGCGGTGCCTGGGGCTCATTCGGCGGCTGCCGGCCGGGTCGTGGTGGTGACTTGCTGACGGTGCCTGGAGGGCCGACCAGCAGCTTCTTTTCCTCTTTTTTCTGCTTTTATTTGACGCTCGCCACCGGACCTCTCGATAAGCGACAGTCGATCACGATAGCAAGAAGAGGGAAGAGAAGCGAGAGAGGAAACAAGCGGATGAAAGCAAAAAGGGCCGTCCCCGCTATAGATTATCATTATGTGTGTGTTGACGCTGGGAAAGGGGGGGGGGGGTCAACCAGCCGGCCTCCTTACGAAATAACGTCCTGTCTGGATGGCGGCCGTGATTGTCGCCGAGAGGAAAACGGCGAAACGTTAAGAGCAAGGGAAACAGTAACGGTCCCGCTCGGGCTGGAGACATAAGTGATGACGCCACTCACCTGCTGGAGGCTTCCCGGGCCGGGCCGCTCGGCTCGACAAAACAATACAAAGTGATGCTCATTATTTTTATTTAGCTGCGCCGTGCAACTTCCGCGCGCTGCGTGTCCGTTTCAAGGGGCTGATGGGGTCACAAAAGCTTGAGGAGGCTGAAGCAGCAGGAGGGGGAAGGAAAGACGACGTGAAGAAAGAAAAGGAAGGAAAGAAATAGAGGAAGGAGGAGGAGGACGAGGAGGACGAGGAGGACGAGGAGGACGAGGAGGACGAGGAGGACGAGGAGGACGAGGAGGACGAGGACGAGGACGAGGACGACGACGACGACGACGACGACGACGACGACGACGACGACGACGACGACGACGACGACGACGACGACGACGACGACGACGACGAGGAATACCAGGAGGACGAGGAAGACGAGGACGTGGACCAGGACGAGAAAGAGGATGACGAGGAGGACGATGAGGACGAGTAAGAGCAAGTAAGACGAGTAAGACGAGGACGACGAGAAGAAGGAGGAAGAGAAGACGAGGAACAGGAGGTGGAGGAAGGAGACGACGGGTACGATAGGAAAGAGGGTGGAGGAGGAGGAGACGATAGGGAAGAGAAAGAGTAAGTAGGATGTGGGGCTGGGGAGCGGTCATGCTGATTATTATTCGTGCTCGGCCCGGTGCTGTGGAGCTAACTGTCTCTCTTGAGTGGGGCCGTAGCCCCGCCCCGCCCCGCCCGGCCCGGCCTAGCGCGACGACACGACGGCACTTCGACGACCCTTTCATGGTCCGGGCTGGGCTGGGCCGGGCTGGGCCGGGCCCGGGGCCGAGCCGTTGCAAACCCCCCGGCGGGACGTGCATGGCGGCCGCCCCGGCCAGGCCCTCCCCGGCCCCGCTGTAATGGCCAACGTATTACCAGCCAAGCGGTTCACAGCCGGCGAGTACGGCGGCGGCGGCCGGGGAGGAGGGACGGGGTGGGGTTGGAATGGGGCGGTGGGCGTCTACTTAGTTAAAAAGGAAGTGTAGGCCTTTGTGCACGGCGCGCGCGCGTGTGTGTGTGTGTGTGTGTGTGTGTGTGTGTGTGTGTGTGTGTGTTTGTGGAGTTTTACCCCACAGCGGGGTGCAGGAGGGACAAAGGGCTCGGCGGTAATTGGCGCCTGCCTCAACGCCACGCGCGGGGCGCACGGACAGACTGGCGCGTGGCGCATTCTCTGTGAGGCCCAAGCGCCAACACGCCGCCATACACGCTGCTGTGTGTGCTGCTGTGCAACTTTGTAGAGCGCGCGCGCGCGCGTGTGATCTTTTGGCGTCGTTGTTGTTGTTGTAGAGAGCTCGGCTGCAGTAGGCTCTGCGCGGCGCTGCGCTGTGCTGCGTATAGCCTCGCGCCGGTGTGCAGGTAAAGCAAGGGCCCGTGGAGCGCGCGAGCCCGGTGGGCCATGCATCGCATACACTGATGTGTAGTATAGCAAGTGTGCAACTTGCAAGTTGAATACTTTGCAAGTTTTTTCTACTTCACAGTTTGACACCACACGCACACATACAGTCTATTCTAAGAGTTGACGGTGCCCGCGCGCTGTCGCCCCCCGGCCTAGCGCCGTGTAGGTAGACGGTGCCGTGGCGCGCGCGCGTTCGCCGGGACTGCATACCCGCACGGCGCTCCTGGCCCGCACCGCCCGCCCGCCCGACGCTCCACGTATGCGCGGTTTCAATTCAACCCCCTATACTTTGCTCCCTGTATTTTCCGGCGTCCAAAGCGCGCCGCTGCTAACTGCTGCTCCGATCTCTCTGCTATGCTCCTGGCCGGCGCGGCGTGACGGGCACGCAGGCAGCTCAACTGCTGGCATAGTTTCCGCGGGGCGCCAGCTGGCGCTTGGTGTTCACTGCTAATTCGGCACGCGGTGCCCGAGAGAGGGAGAGGCGCGGATAGCGCGCGAGCGGGAGGGGCAGAGAGAGAGAGAGAGAGAAAGAGAGAGAGAGAGAGAGAGAGAGAGAGAGAAAG
>NW_026267134.1:4459641-4460044 GCF_000697945.3 Frankliniella occidentalis
TAAAGTGATTTGGGGGCGGGGGAGGAGGGGTTGATCGATGCGCAGCATGTGCAGACGGTAATGAATCCAATGTGTATCGTGGTCGAGCTGCGCTATATCATTTGGGTATTTGCGTTAGCGACGGCAGGCCTGTCGGATTACGTGCGACAGATTGCAGCAGCGTTTTGCGCCATGCGTACGTGTTTGTCCCGTCCCGCCCATTTCTCTCTTTTTTTGGCGAGTTTAAACGCCGAGCATGCATTTTTTGGCTCGCGGTGATATTTCTCTCGTTGTTCTTACGCTCGTGTTAGCATGTGTGTGTGTGCTTGCGCGGGCAAGACGAGAAGGTCGACGGCTCGGATGCGCGCGGGATTGGTGCGGGGTCGTGGCCGCACCTGTGGCGAGCCGGAGTGTGGGCGCCCCG